>NW_011495018.1:1305206-1322139 GCF_000754665.1 Bison bison bison | reverse complement strand
ACAAAGGATGTCACAGGCACCAGCGATTGCAGCCCCCACGGACAGTGAGCTCAGGAAGGAAAGAATCCCTGCCAGCTGGCAGCCACCAGACAGCAGCCACTCCCCACGGCGAGTCCCGAGAAGCTTGGGACGTGGAAACACAGGACCCTGGCCCCAGACAGCCAAGGTGCAGATCAAAGGATCGGCTTCCGGGAACCCAGGCTCTAGCACCTTCCCATGCACAGAGAGGCTCCCTCTCACAGCCCTCACCACAGATGTCATCTTGAAGAGCCTCAGTCGTGCGACTCAACTGGCCTCTCCCTGCGAGTGGAAGCGCGTTACCTGCTTTGTTTCTATGGAGCCTCTTGACGGTCTAAGCCCAGTGGCATGTGCTTAGCACCCGAATACTGACTCACTGAACCTGTGATCGCCAGGTCAGGGAGACACCTGTAAGGAGCTCAGAGATCCCAGCCAGGCCAGGCCTGAGGGGCCAGGGAAGCTCACAGGGCGGGAGTGGATGCAGCCTTGCAGGGACAAGTGGAACCTCGGCCAGGACCTGGTCCCTAGAGCTGCCTCTCCTCCCAGCTGTGAGCTTGAAGCCAAGGGTTTTGACAGCTCCAGGGGGCAGGGGCCCTGGGTAGCTGGGTGCCTGGACATTGGCTATCTGCCTCCTGCCTGGGGCTCCTGCAAGAGCTGTACCTGGAGCTGCAGGAAGGGCCCAGAGTGTGTGAGAAACTCACGCACCCTGTGCTGGGGGAGACCTCTTCCTCCAGTTTCTCTTTGCGGACAATTTCATTTTTTATTGCAGAGATTTCATTGTTGCATTGAATTCTTATAACTTAACGTGCTATGCTCAGTCTATCAGTCGTGTCCGACTCTTTGCGACCCCCTGGACTGTGTAGCCCACCAGGCTCCTCTGTTCATGGGGGTTCTCTAGGCAAGAATACTGGAATGGGTTGCCAAGTCCTCCGCCAAGTGATCTTCCCAACCCAGGAATCGAACCCAGGTCTCCCACATTGCAGGCAGATTCTTTACCTTTAATACATGAATAACAAGATTATATTGACACGGCTGTTAAGAGACAAGACCAATAATTAGTAGACCCTTATTGGCTTCCCCAGTAAAGAATCTGCCTGCAATGCAGGAGACACAGGAGGTGCAGGTCAGGAAGATCCCTTGGAGAAGGAAATGGCAACCCGTCCAGTATTCTTGCCTGGGAAGTCCCGTGGCAGAGATGGGCTGCATTGCACGGGGTGGGAAAGTCAGACGTGACTAAGCTGCGACAACTGTGACTGTGTCTCACTAACAAGGTGTCTCACACCTTCCTCGAGCACTCGGGTTCTCCAGGAATGTTCCAGAACCCCGCTTGCTCCCAGGCTTCCTAGACAGAAAGCATTTCTCTCTGGTTGCCAGCATTCTCCCTTCTTGCTTTCCCTCCCTCCCTTCTTCCCTCCATTCCTTCCATGATTTCACAATTGCCTGGTCCTGGACTAACACACTTATTTGTACTTCCATCACCCGTCTGCATGAGGAAAGTGAGGCGCTGAGTCACGGGGTGCTTGTCATCTTGGGGTGTCTAGAGGGAGCCTGAGCATTTTCAATAGGGGGCTGGGTAGAGACCCTTCTAGAGAAATCCTATTTCGGGCACCTCTGAAAAGAAGCATCCCTGAAAAGAAAAACGAATCAAAACTCTGTGAGCTGTTAGCCATCTCTCGGGGGCAGCCTGCCTTACTGTTGACCCTGGTGGACAGTCCAGTGAGCCTGAGGAAGTTCTCTGAGCAACTAGCACTGCGGCTTCCTTTCCCTGGCAGGGACTTGGCTGTCCACAGAAGGAGGAGGCTGATCCGGCCAGAGTGCTGGTCCCACAGCCCACAGGGATGTTCCCCCGAGGCTCCTCTCCCTGCCCCCAGACCCTGAGAGCTGGGCAGGGCTGGGAGTGGGCCCTGGACTATCCCTGTGGTCAGGATGGGAGCCAGGATGATGGAAGGTGTCACCAAGGGTCCTCGGGACGCCTGCGCTGGGCCAGAGGGCAGCAGCAAGAACGGCCTGCTGCCGCTAGGACACCTGTGAATGGCAGGAAGAGAACGTGAAGAGGATCTGGAAAGGGTTTGAAACATCCCGGAATTGGCTGCCTGTGAAACGCAAGCCAGCTTTGTAATTACAAAAGTATTGTATGCCCAGTGTACACTTCTAAAAAGTGGCAGGAATTAGATCTAATTTCAACAAAGAGTATATCCATTTATAGCACTGATTTTCCTTCTCTGTGTGTGTGTGATCTTCCTAATTGTCAAATACAGCCTGAATGTTTCTCCTTTGCATTCATGATATGTTCACGGTACGGGGAGACACACTGGCTTATGGTTAGCATCTTGGCAGTGGATGGACAGAGACCATGAGCTAACTGTCCTTGAGGCCAGCGCAGTGGTAAGGACGAGAGTCTGAAGGACCTGCCGGGCACTGCGCGTCTTGCCTGGTCTGCCCCACACGCCGTCCTCCTAGAGGCCAGTGAAGCAGGGCAACTCATCCCCTCAGATGGAGACACGTGAGCTGTGAAGGTCCAGGGCCTGACCCAGGGCCAGGACCAAGGATGGGCAAGGCCGCTCTGCACTGATGCAGGAGCTCCAGAACCAACCCCCGACCCAGGGTCACTGACTAGGATGGTGGGGCAAATCCATGACCTGAACCCAGCGTTCCCGTAGAAAACCGCAATTTACAAATCATTAGACCCACATTTACTTTTCAAGGTTAGCATTTGGCGATGGGGCTAATTCATTCAGGAAGTACCTACCCTCTAAACAGCTGAGAAGTTTTCTGAGGACCCATAGTGAAGTGAAAATGTTAGTCACTCAGTTGTGTCTGACTCTTTGTGACCCCATGGACTGTAGCCCACCAGGTTCTTCTGTCCATGGAATTCGCCAGGCAAGAATACTGGAGTGGGTAGCCCTTTCCTTCTCCAGGGGATCTTTCTGACCCAGGGATCGAACCCGGGTATCCTGCATTGCAGGCAGATTCTTTACCATCTGAGGCACCAGGGGAGGGCTATATAACCAATACAAAATCACATTATCCAATTATTGACCAAGTGAGTTAGCCAGTTACTGGTCAAAATGTAGATGCCAACATCTGCACAGAAAGCAAATGTCAATTAATGCCCAATTAAATATGATCTGCTGCTGCTACTGCTGCTAAGTCGATTCAGTTGTGTCCGACTCTGTGCGACCCCATAGGCGGCAGCCCACCAGCTCCCCAGTCCCTGGGATTCTCCAGGCAAGAACACTGGAGTGGGTTGCCATTTCCTTCTCCAATGCATGAAAGTGACACGTGAAAGTGAAGTCGCTCAGTTGTGTCCGACTCCTAGTGACCCCATGGACTGCAGCCTACCAGGCTCCTCCATCCATGGGATTTTCCAGGCAAGAGTACTGGAGTGGGGTGCCATTGCTTTCTCCTTAAGCACTATTAAAAATGTACACTATCAGCATTATTATTAAAAATAAAAATGCACAAATGTCCATTAAAAAATAATGTCCTAATTGAAAATTAGGACAAATCAAAATTAATCATTTTTTACTCATAAAATTTATAGTTTTATAATTAAAAGTAGTATATGCATGTTAATTTTTAAATGTCAGTCAATTAAAGTTAATTTTGAGAAGAGTTAAGTTTATGCATTATTTTATTTCTAACATCATTTTCATATCAGCTTGTTTTATTTCTCAGACATAATGCCTGATTATCTTAGGTGAATTTGATGGCCAAGTTCACTCCTCCCTTTGGCCCGTGTAGGACCATCTTCATATTACACTCTGGACAGCTGCCCAGGAGTGTGGAACCCAGGCTGGTGGAGTTTATTTTGCTGTTGTATGTTATTTTGGATTTTCACTCTCATATCATTTGATCAGGACTTAGACCAATCTAATGAGGGCTGACCTATTGATGAGTTATTTTGGCCTTGGAGTCTGGGCTGCTGACAGGTTGAAAACCATCATGCAGGATGGACAAAATGGCCAGGGTGCCCTTGGTCAGCAGACAGCACCCCCATTGCCGGGTGCTGCGAGGTAGGAAGCACCCTCGAAGCAGGGCTGCGAGGTCCATTCATGAACAGCACAGGGAGAAGTCCTTCCTTCTCCAAAATTACATGCTCGATGGAACACAGGTCACCGGATGTAACCCACACTGATTTTAAAAAATCCTCTCATAAAATGGGGTAAATTTCCAGCCCCAGAAATTGCCTGATGTTAGCTCTCTCTCCATACCTGGGTGACAGTTTGGATTCCTCTAGAAGCTTTTTGAATTCTTCTTTGGCTAGCAGCAATTTGCTTTTCTTTTCCTTGTATTCTTCTTTTATTCTTGTCTTGACGAACTGCTCAAATATCTTAAGACACACACAAAAGAGAAGTATTACAAGACTGCACATCAGAAGTGAAATCTCGGGCTTCGCACCCAACAGGAAAACAGCGAGGATCTGAGCTAAGCCTGTCTTTTTCACGGCTGCTGGAGCTACAAGCCAGAGCCTTCCATCACGGTCTCTCCGTGACACCGAGTGTGTCCACAGTCACACCTGCTCTCCCAGAGACCAGTGCGCTCCGTCTGCAGGTGCGATCTGCGGTCAAACACTGAGTCAGCTTGCTTAGAAATCCCTGGAATGACTCAGGGGTGCTCTCTAGAGGCAGTGGGGGCAGAGGGCAGTTTAGAAACCCAGCTCCAGGGCCTCAGTATCTCTCTTTGGAACGCCTGGAGCTTCCCTTACCGTGTGAGTTTTCTCACCAACTCTCACATCCCAGCCAGCAGTACCACGACACAGGAGAGTATGCAATTTGTTCTAGCAATCCCCAGGGCAACGTAACTGGCATTTGAGTCTCCAAAATGACTTTGAACTTGTGAAAAGAAAGTCAACCCAGCATCTCTCACTTCCCCACCTTGAGGCTCCCAGAAGCCCCTTGTGAAGGGGGGTCTGGTTCCCCAGGACTCTGAAGATGAGGTGAGCCTCTCCTGGGTGTTATGGAAATGCCCAGTGGGGAGCCCTGACCCTTGGGTCCTGCACTCCCGCCCCCTGCTTGATGAGAAGTGGGCCTGAAGGCTCCCTCAACAGGGAAACCTGCCCCTTCATCTAAAAGGCCATGGGCATCATCTGGTAGGCAAATCCACCCACAACTTTGGGGAGGTTTCTCTCAGGAACCAGCAGCTGACATAACACAATGCCACCAGGGACTCGCTCTTTGCAGCAGTGCCTGGAGTGAGCCTCGCTTGCTTGGATTAAGGCCGCTCCCTGTCGTAATATCAGAAAATTGTCAGCTGCAGACGAGGGCCAAAGGAGGTGGAGACAGCTGTGTCATTCCCGGTGCTCTCCAAGCTTCAAGGTCATTAAAAGGAGGATATACTAGAGGTCATTTAGATGGGTTGTTCAGTTCAGTTCAGTTGCTCAGTCGTGTCCGACGCTTTGCGACTCCATGCAGTACACCACACCAGGCCTCCCTGTCCATCACCACTCCCGGAACTTGCTCAAACTCATGTCCACTGAGTCAGTGATGTCATCCAACCATCTCATCCTCTGTCATCCCCTTCTCCTCCTGCCTTCATTCTTTCCCAGCATCAGGGTCTTTTCCAATGAGTAACCTCTTCACATCAGGTGGCCAAAGTATTGGAGTTTCAGCTTTAGCATCAGTCCTTCCAATGAATATTCAGGACTGATTTCCTTTAGGATGGACTGGTTGGAGCTCTTTTGCAGTCCAAGGGACCCTAAGAGTCTTCTCCAACACCACAGTTCGAAAACACCAATTCTTCGGCGCTCAGCTTTCTTATTAGTCCAACTCTCACGTCCATACATTACTACTGGAAAAAACCATAGCTTTGATTAGATGGACTTTGTTGGCAAAGTAAGGTCTCTGCTTTTGAATATGCTATCTAGGTAGGTCATAGCTTTTCTTCCAAGGAGCAAGTGTCTTTTAATTTCATGGCTGTAGTCACTATATGCAGTGATTTTGGAGCCCCCCAAAATAAAGTCTCTCACTGTTTCCATTGTTTCCCCATCTATTTGCCATGAACTTCTGGATGTTCAAGCTGGATTTAGAAAAGGCAGAGGTACCAGAGATCAAATTGCCAACATCAGTTGGATCATCGAAAAAGCAAGAGAGTTCCAGAAAAACATCTACTTTTGCTTTATTGACCACACCAAAGTGTTTGACTGTGTGGATCGCAGCAAACTGTGGAAAATTCTTAAAGAGTACCAGACTACCTGACCTGTCTCCTGAGAAACCTGTATGCAGGTCAGGAAGCAACAGTTAGAACTGGACATGGAACAACAGACTGGTTCCAAACGGGAAAGGAGTACGTCAGGGCTGCATACTGTCACCCTGCTTAGTTAACTTATATGCAGAGTACATCATGCGAAATGTCAGGCTGGATGAAGCACAAGCTGGAATCAAGGTTGCCAGGAGAAATACCAATAACCTCAGATATGCAGATGACAACACCCTTATGGCAGAAAGTGAAGAAGAACTAAAGAACCTCTTGATGAAAGTGAAAGAGGAGAGTGAAAAAGCTGGCTTAAAACTCAACATTCAGAAAACAAAGATATGGCTTCTGGTCCCATCACTGCATGGGAAATTCAGATGTGTATGTGGACATAAATAAAAAAGATTAATAAAAGCTCACATTGGGTCCTATTAGGCCAATAAATAGCAATTGTGTGCCAACCCAATCAGTGGCCTTTGCAGATCCTGGAATTTGAACCAAGAGTTCAGTGAGTCTCCTGTGCTCCTCCCAAGGATCCTCCTGAGGACACAGAGCCGGAAGTGACCACATGGTCAGTCACAGCCCCCATTGTTCCCCGGGCAGAGTGTGTCTCCTTGGCTCTGCCTGATGGCTTCAGATTCCATTGCAGTCCTGGCAGCCTTTGTGGGACTATAAATCCAAAATGCTTCTCACCCCCAGAAGAATCATCAGCGAAATAAAATATTCACGAACAGGACTTAGATGGAGAGGGTGCATATACGTATCAAGGCAAATGGTAACGTAAGCTCTCCAGTTCTCTAA
This sequence comes from Bison bison bison, assembly GCF_000754665.1. Lineage (NCBI taxonomy): Eukaryota > Metazoa > Chordata > Mammalia > Artiodactyla > Bovidae > Bison > Bison bison. Next base: position 1,315,128 of record NW_011495018.1, on the reverse strand, counting down.
CAATTTCAGCTAATAAAAAAGGTGAATGCAGGGTTATTATCCAAATACAAGCGTGGGGCTCCATCATTAGTCAGAGTTTTGCTCTATTAATTTTAAATCTGGATAGACACCCTGGCTGGCAGTGGTCAGAGCTGTGAGAAAGACCTGCTTCTCTGTCTGCCTGGAACCATTTATCCCTCTAATCAGATTCTGCTCTCTCCGCTGCCTTTGCTCTTGTGCTTTATTTATGCCGCTATAATTTAATGTAACAGGTTTTTTTTCCTCCTGTTTAACAAATTACACTAGTCTTATTCAAAGTGGGGCATGACTTTTTAAAAGACAGACCACTGGCCATTATCTTGTCATGGTGTGTTTCGGTGAAATAAGATGGATTGCCATTTGTTGCCATAGAAACAGTTCTGACACGCGCTCCCCAGAGCCCTGCTCTCTGTCAGGCCCCTTCACCACTCCCCTGCAGCCCCCCGCAGAGGGATGGATGCAATGAGCACACTGAGCCTTGGCTTTTGCCGCAAAACACTAAGGGACAGTGGGTCCCCGCAGAGCCCAGGACCGCTGCTTCCAGCCAGATCCATTCATAAAGAGGACCGTGTTTTCTGAATGGGCCCCAAATACCGTCTCCTTCATCAGCTCTGCTTCAGCTCTGTGCCTCTGAGAAATGACAATATGCCGCTTTGCCGGGAGGTGGGTCTCTCTGACGGTGCCGGGTTCCCTCTGAGGCTCTCTGGTGCTGAAGGACGTCAGCTATGGGGAGCTGGCCTCCTCCTCCTCCTCACGGGGCTCGGGGACCACACTGTGGGATGAGCCCCTCCTGTGTGCCGTGTGAACATCGGAGGGCCCGACGTGCCCCCTGGTGATTTCACAAAGATGCCTGCGAGCTCCACGCAAAGGGTGGACTCGGTGTGAGCTGACCGTTCATCTAGTCTGGTCTGTCCACCCCCTGTGCATCCTGGCACCCCAGGCCCTCCCGTCGGAGCCTGCCTCTCTGACCAGGGCTGCGGGATTCCAGCCCGGCTGCTCCTGAGGGTGCTTCTCGTATCATGACCACCCCTCCAGACTCAAGACGGCAGGCAGGAGTCCCCACTTGGCCGGGGAGCCCAGTCCATCCAGCAAGCAAACAGGCCCTGAGCACCCTGCCTTCTGAGAGACGGGTAAACATCAAACCATCAGCGGAGGAGAGTCTTACTTCTTCAGCTTCCTTTAAGGGGCTGATGGCCTCTGAAAACATCCATGGACTGGAGGCAACAGCGTTGACCTCGACGGTCAGTGAGACGCCACTGGCAGCTGTGCTGAGTGTTATCAGTTATGGCTTAAAGTGATCCTGTCACCAAATTAAACGAGCTTCTCACCATATGTGGTCATGGTTGGAGAGTGAGCTTTCTGATTTCTAATACTGCAACAAAAGGGGGTGATGTTACCAATGATTAAAGTCGCCCGGTTTTCTCAGCTGAGGGGAAAATAGATATAAAACGTCCAGACTCCAAGTAAGCCCCTCCCCGAGTGCCTTCTCTTGAGCCCCTGGTCTGCACCCTAAGGGAACTTCATGAGCTGATGACAGAATTGAAAACAAAGCCGCACTTTCTGTCCTCCTGGCTCCGGCTTTCCAGGACCCCGCATCTGAAATCAGACGGATGCTTCTGATGGCCCGTGATGCCAGCTCCCTCCCTGAGAGGGCCCTCGAGGGGCTTCTGCTTCCCGGGGTGGCTCCCGGTCACCCACTCTCCACAGGCATCCCCTCTGCACTCGGAAGTCTGGGGGAGAAGCCCGGTTGGGATGGAACCAGAGATGCAGAAGCAGAACCGGAATCCTTCTGGAACTTCTCTCAGGGCCCTTCTTGGCTGTATGTGCTCCGGGAGCCACAGACATCAGTGGAGCTGTGAGAACTCAGGCCTCCCCACCAGCCCGCACAGCCATCGTCTGTCTGTCTAACCCTGGAAGTGGCTCTGGGTCCCTGATGGGACTGGTCGACACGCCAGGGTAGACTCCTACCAGCTACCCATTTAAAATGACCTCCAGGCCAGCTACCTGCAACCCATTCTTGCATTTCTGGGGATCTGTTTTCTAGAAGCGTCCATCCTTTACTTCTGTTCCTGTGTTCCCTGGACCTCTCCTATGTCACTGTTCTTACACTGGATCTTACGTTTTTTAATACAGTCATCTAGGATATGGTTAACACGCCCCCAAACTGAGTTTTTACCTTCGAATATGAGTATTGTCTCTGGGGGTCATGACCAGACATTTCGCCAAGAGCAGGAACAAGGGAAGCCCCCTCTGTACCCAGGGCACTTTCCCTTCACAGCTCACAGGCTAGCACTCAACCTCACAGCTTCCCCACAGACACAGCGAGGACACCAGGCACCCGCTCGTCCACAGAAACCTCTGGACGGAGCATCAGTTCAAAGCCTCATCTCTCGAGTCTATTAGCGTGCCTCCCTCCACCTTACCTGTTTCCGCTCCTCCGAGTTCAGCAGGAGATAGCGTGGATCAAACACAATTTTGTGTAATTCTTTCTCCCAGGTGGAAAACGCTGACACCTGAAGAAAGATATTCAATAGAGTTGCTTTTAACATCTAATGCTGAGCCTGAGTCACAACGAACTGGTCGATGGTGAGAAACAGCCCTGAGGAACCACGGGTTTGGGGACGCAGCGGCATTTAAAAGTGTTTGACTTGTCAAACTTTTAAGAAAATCAATTTTTCGAGCATAAGAAAATTTAATTTCTAGACTCATGACACTATGTCTTCCCTGGATATCTTCCAGGACCAAGTGCCCTGATCTAAAGCCCTGATTGTATCTGTGAGTCTGAGACATTCTCAAATGTCACATCTTGAGAAGAGAAATTATACTTGTAAGAATTTTCAGGATGCCACAGGCCTTAACGGAGGGCAGCGTCTTGTAATTAGTCAGAATTTGGCATAATTTTAATTGATTTTTAATCAACATTTAAACCTTTTTCAGGTAGGTAGCTTTTTAACCAAACTGCCTTATCTTATAGCAGCTTAGATTTACACAGAACTTGCGAGAACACGATGAAGTCAGCCTCCAGCCCACCCCCGGCTTACTGTCTCGCTGACATCGCAGCACGACTGTTAACAGGAGTCTGCGCCTTACTCAGTTTCTTTAGTCTTTGCCTAATTATTTTTCTATCCTGGGATCCCCCCAGGGCAAACACCACACAGACTCTCACATCTCCTCGGGCTCTCAGGGGTGACACAGCTTCTCACTCTCCTTGGTCTGGATGACCTTGACAGCTCTGAGGGGAGCCAGTCAGGTGTTCCATGAGATGCCCCTCTGCTGGGTTTTGTCCCAGCTTTTCTCACGGTTCCACTGTGGGTTTGGGGAGGAAGACCCCAGAGTAACGTGCGCTTCCTGTCAAGGTCCATACTGCCGACGTGATGTACCACAGCTGGTGCTGACCTTGGCCGCCTGGCCGGGGTCTCTCTTCTCTGCATTTCTCTTTTTCCCTGAGTCGTGCTGTCCCCTTTGGAGGCGGTCTCTGTGTGCCTGTCCCGCTGTCGCTCGGTTTCGTCTGACTCTGTGGCCCCGTGGACTGCAACACTCCAGGTTTCCCTGTCCTTCCTTATCTCCCAGAGCTGCTCCAACTCGTGTCCATTGAGTCGATGATGCCACTTGAGGGGCCTGACCCACCTCCTGATACGGAAGAATCTGTACAAGTGCCTTGGAATCCTTCTGGATGGGGATTTATCCATTCTCCCACATTTACTTCTTAGTTCAGCCATCTGTTTGTGTCAGTTTAAACTCATGGATATGTACTTCACGCTTGGGGTTGGAATCTAATCTGACTGCTGGTTTGTGCTCAGATTGCTCCAGGTTGGCTGTTGTTGGCCTCCCGTGCCCTGGGAGCGTATCCCCACTGTTCCGTTTTCTGGGCCCTGGAAGATGCTCCAGGATGATCTCCTATCTCTCCTGCGTTGGCCCTAGAATCAGCATTCTCTGAGAAGCCCTGGTCCCTCTTATCGAAGAAGGTGTTGGGACCTGAGATCCAGGTGAGCAGCTCATTGTTGCTGAGAGGTTTCGACTTCCAGATTCTCAGCTGATGGGGCAGTAAAACTTCTAAGTCATCCAAAAATAATTTATTCACTTAAAAACATTGACTAAATATTGGCTATGTCTTAGGCCCCTTGCTGGGCGCTATGGGTTCAGAGAAAATAAATCAAGGCCACTGACCTTGAGAGGTTGGTGGGGGGTGAGACAGAAAGTGAATTCAGGATCTCCTGGGGGCATGAGTGTCCTTCTGGGTACAAAGAGATGTGCCCAGGAGCCAAGGGCACAGAGAAGGGCCCCCATCGGCCTGGGGGGAGCTGTCTCCAGGGCGGTGGTGTCGGGACCTGGCCCATGGAGGGGCCTGGGAGGGTGTGCAGCAGGGGCTGTTCGTGGTGTGGAGGCCAGGCTCCGGGGACTGCGGGAATGTGGGGGTCTCAGGGGGATGTAGGAGGCTGTGCAGAGCTGGGAAGAAGCGGGAGAGACGGCCTGAGTGGATGTGGGGACACTCGCCGGCCTCCTCAGGAACCAGGGGTTTGTCCTGAGAGTAATGGGAAAAGCCAGATGCGATGTGCGCCCAGGGGCCTGGGCCAGGGATGGACTCAGCGCAGTGGAGAGGAGAAGCTGATGGGCAGGTTTCACAAACAAGGCCCACCCGCTCCTACTTCTGAGCAGGTTACAGTATGGCTGGTAGAGATACTATTTCGATAGACATGGGCTTTGCTTGGAACGGGCTTCCCTTGTGGTTCAGCTGGTAAAGAATCCTCCTGCAATGCAGGAGATCTGAATTCCATCACTGGGTTGGGAAAATGCCCTGGAGAAGGGAAAGGCTACCCACTCCAGTATTCTGGTCTGGAGAAGTCCATGGACTGTATAGTCCATGGGGTCACAAAGAGTCAGACATGGCTGAGCAACTTTCACTTGCTTAGAACATTGTAAAGATTTTCTAAATTTACAGTTTCTGTATTCAATAATAAAAATCAAAATTCTTTTTAAAACTCATGAGCTCTTTTATGGGCAGGGTGAACCAAGCTCCACCCAGGGATCTTTCTCAATTGATTAAGAACATGGTGAAGTATTGACATGTCATGGCTGGGTGAGGGGGTGGGGGGGACTCCAGAAGAACATCAGGGCAGAATGGTCCCTCTGTTTGGCCAGAGCTGATGCTTGACCATGTGAGCATTAAGGTGGACATGAGAGAAGGGATGGTCACCTTCAATTCAGCCCAGTCAGATGGGGTCAGTCCATCACACAGAGCCCTGAAAACCCCTTCAAGGTTCCAGCTCTGTACAAAAGGCAGGTGATTATTAAGAACTGGTATCACATAACTGACTCCACGAGTGTGATGAGAATTTTTGGAGTTCTAGATATATAACAAACTAAACTTAAAAAAAATATACATATATATATATATATATAGAGAGAGAGAGAGAGAGAGAGATCATCCTTGGCTCCAAAGGAAATTAGGAAATTACAATCTATATACAAGGCAAGGAGATCAAACCAGTCATTCCTAAAGGAAATCAACCCTGATTATTCATTGGAAGGACTGATGCTGAAGCTGAAGCTCCAATGCTTTGGTCACCTGATGTGAAGAGTCAACTCCTTGGAAAAGCCCCTGATGCTGGGAAAGATTGAGGGCGGAAGGAGAAGGGGGCAATAGTGGATGAGACGGTTGGAGGGCGTCACCGACTCAAAGGACACGATCTTGGGCAAACTCTGGGAGATAGTGAGGGACAGGGAGGCCTGGCATGCCGCAGTCCATGGGGTCAGAGTCGGACACGACTTAGACATGCCTGAGCAACTGAACAACATGCAAGGAAGAAGAGTCATTTCCACAAAGACTAATTTGTGATGAGAAGACAGACGTCGTCACGTAACCTGACAGCCATGCCAGCGCATGCTCTGACGTGCGGAGGAGGGCGCAGTGCTGGGGAGGGCAGCCCGGGCACAGGGCCCATGACCGAGGCTGGAGCCGATGGGCAGGCTGGACAGTCAAGTGTGAAATGGGGTGTGGCAGTGCCTGCAGGGGGCACGGCCTTGTCCACCAGACCCACTCTTCCCAAAGGACCCTGATGACTGTTGCTGCCTCAACCGTGAGACTCACTCCTGATGGAAGACCACCCTCCCCAGGGCTGCATCTCTGCAGGCATGTCCTGGTACGCTTATTCTGTGGGACAGGGCCAAGGCCTCCCCTTTCTTGCTGCAGGCCAGTGGGGAGCCATTCTCCACTCCCAGGGGTCCCCAAATTCCCTGTCGTGGCCCCTTCTGCAAAAGGGCGCCTTCCTGGAAACCGGTGGGAGAATCTCTATATATGAGGCCTCATCTTACGTAACATACTATCACAGCATCACAGGGGAATACCTCCATCCTATTCGCAGGCCAGCCCCCTCAAGGGACAGGGTCATTTGGGATGGGTGTCCCGGGGTGGGAGTCCTGGGACCACTGTCAGGATGTGCCCACACAGCAGGTCCCTGAGACGAATGCACCCTCTTGCCTCCAACGTGGCCTTCATTCTCCACCTTGGTCTTCATCCCTCATCTGCCTAACAGACCTCCCTTTGATACTATGGCATTTTACATGTGGTTTGGTCCTGGATAGTGGGATTCTTCAGCCCATTTTAGACCCTCTCCTGTGGAAGTCAGTCCTTCCCTGCAGCCTGGCTGGGTCTGGGGTGGTTCCGTCTCCCCTCCTGGGCTGTGTTCTGTGATGTTCACATCATCTCCTGACAGTCGGCAACATACTCCCAGAAGCATCTGAACACCTCAGGGTGCTGACGCTGGGTGACACCCTGCCACGGGCGAAGGCCGGTGCTCCGTGCTGGTGCGAGTGCGTGTGGACATGGCCCACGCCGCCAGGTTAGGGCTCCGGCTAGCGCTCACACACGTCTTTATTTGACCTCCCCCTGGAGCACATCCTGGAGTATCGCCATCGTTTGGGAACCAGGAGAGCTCAGGCAGCGGTCCCCTGGGCTGGGCTGGTGGCCAGGCCCTTCCTTCCTCCCAGCATCCTGCCAGCAGACTCTCCCCGGCCCCGACTCATCCTTAGTGTCTGAACTGCGCTCCCTGCCATTTCTACGAGGGCCGACGCCAGAGCTTGTGGTTCAGAACAGGCACAGGGAAGGAGCCGCCGCGTGGACCCTGGCGGGGGAGCAGTCCCCAGGCTAAGACCGCGGCTCCACATCGTGGAACGGGGTCCGCCCCTACTGGGGGTCGGGGGCCACCGCCTGCCTGCCTGGCAGGGGTGCCCTCCTGGCTCTCCACCTCCAGCCCCCAGCCTGGTCCCAACACCACCACCTCTGTCAGCGGCGCACTCCACGCCTCCCCTCCCTGCAGGGCTGCCCTCCGCCCCCCACCCAGCCCTGACCCTGAAGGTCGGGTGTGCACACACGCCCTGTCCGCCCGCCCTCCCTTCCTCTGGGCCTCTGCTCCGTCTTCCTTGCTGCCTGCGGCTCTGCGGATGACAGACGGCGTGTTCCTTGCAATTAGCACTCACACCATTACCCTCTTTATCCAATTTCCTGGAACGCACAGCTGTGTCTTCTATTTCTGGCTCTGGAGTTCCTGACAATTCAAGGCAGCTCCAGGCGGGCAGACCACAGGATGCAGCAAGCAGGCCATGCTCTGGGCTCAGCCTGCCCAGACGCAGGGTCGTCTTGACGTTTGGGAGGTAATTCCAGGCATACAGGCCACCGACGAGGGGAAGGAGACGGGCTGAGGGTGATGCAGGAGAGAGCAGGGCCCCCAGGAGCCACCCCTCAGGGGAACCCTGGAGGAGCACACAGGACCTGCCGGGGCCCGCCTGCGATTCATCCAATCACGGGGCAGGAAGCGGGGGGTTTCCTCCTGACCCACCCCTGCCTGGTGCAGTGTTGTCCCTGGCAATGCTCCAACCTTAAATTTAGAGGGAATGGTCAGCCTGTGGAGAGGTCTCGTGAGCCAGGTGACCCCCAGGTGAATCCCGAAATGACAGAGGGGTTGGTGCCCGCCCCCAGACTCTGGGACTTGTTGACTTCTACCCCATCTCCAAACTAGACAGCATATTCAAAAGCAGAGACATTACTTTGCCAACAAAGGTCCGTCTAGTCAAGGCTATGGTTTTTCCTATGGTCATGTATGGATGTGAGAGTTGGACTGTGAAGAAGGCTGAGCGCTGAAGACTTGATGCTTTTGAACTGTGGTGTTGGAGAAGACTCTTGAGAGTCCCTTGGACTGCAAGGAGATCCAGTCCTGGATGTTCAGTGGAGGGACTGATGCTGAAGCTGAAACTCCAGTACTTTGGCCCCCTCATGCGAAGAGTTGACTCATTGGAAAAGACTCTGATGCTGGGAGGGATTGGGGGCAGGAGGAGAAGGGGACGACAGAGGATGAGATGGCTGGATGGCATCACGGACTCAATGGACGTGAGTCTGAGTGAACTTCGGAAGATGGTGTGCTGCGATTCATGGGGTCGCAAAGAGTCGGACACGACTGAGTGACTGAACTGACTGACTCACCCCATCTCCCAGTGCTCAGTGTTCTACCACTTTCTGTATTATGTGTGTATGTGTGTGTGTGTATTTTGATCAGTAAATAAAATCTTGCACTGTTATTCCACAATATCTCACCTAACTTGGTTTTCACACTACGGCTAGTTATACTCCCATCTTAAGCTTAGAGTGGGTGGTCCATGTGCCCCGCCCCTCGGGTCATCTTCTTGTTAGATCGCTGTCTAATCACTAACAGAGAGGTGACCACAGTAATACCTGCGGAGTGGAATCACCAAAAGCTGTGGCAGTTAATTCAGGAAAGAACCACAGCACAAAAGCTGAGAGAAAACACAAATCAAAGGGAAGGAACCATGAGATTCAAAAAATAATAAGTAGTAAATATCTATACTTCTTACTATTCAGTGGTGGTGGAACGTGCTGAGAAAACAAATTTTCAGGAACTTTCAAACACTGCTGGGAGAATACACTGTGTGAAAACAACTTTTTCCAAAACAATTTGATAACACAGGTCAGATGTTGACGGCACGCAGGAAGCAACCCCCCACACACATAAACCAACATTCATGCATCAGTATGGTCATCGGAATACTATTTAAACTAGCAAAATTGGGCAGAGACTAAATGAATGAAAATGAGGGCGCTTTGAATGGACAACAAACTGACAATTATATCCTCATAAAAATGTTTCCAAAGGTTTATAATAATATTTTAAAACTGCTTCAAAGGAGAAATAGTATACAAATGTATAAATTAGGTTGAACCTTATCAAATTACCTATCTTTTAAAAACAAATGGGACTTCCCTGGCGGTCCAGTGGTGAAGAATCTGCCTGCCAATGCAGGGGACACGGGTTTGATCCCTAGTCAGGGAAGACGGCGCGTGCCGAGGAGCAGCGAAGCCCCACGGTGCCACAGCTGCTCAGCCTGAACTCTAGAGCCCTCAAACCGCAAGTACTGAGGCCCCCGGCACCCTAGAGCCTGTGCTCTGCAACGAGAGGGGCCGCCGTGATAAGCAGCCTCGCACCGCGGCTAGAGAAAGCCTGCAGGCAGTGAAGGCCCAGCACAGCCCGAGTTAATAGACAAATAAATAAAACATTGGTTCAGCCACGTTTAACCACGGTTCAATCCTGGTTATACTATATAACTATACCGTATGATATGTATTGTACTATATAATACTAATGTTTGATTTTGCTATTGCCTTAAAATCTGTTTCTAGGATAAAAAGACTAGAAGGAAAGGGATGCATTGATGGCAATAACTGTGTCTTAGGACTTCAGGTGATTTTCATTTCTGTTCTTTGAATTTTGCATCTTTCCTATAAAGAACGTGCACTCCTTCGATGGCACAATCTTATTTTATTAGTGGCATGTGCCTGGTGAGACTTTGAAGAGCTGCCATAGGAACACGAAACGGGTAAGCTTCCTAAGGAGCA
>NW_011495018.1:1303124-1305106 GCF_000754665.1 Bison bison bison | reverse complement strand
CCCCCTGCCAGTCTCCAGGACTCCAGAGCCACGACTCAGGCGCTTTGCCTCCAGTGCCATCTCAACCCGGATGTATACCTGCACATGAGGGGGACCGAGCCCTTCCCCGAGTCCTGGCCCAGTGGCCACTACAGCTTCAGGCAACACCACCTACGCATCTGGGCAGAGGGGCACTAGACGCCAGCCACGGGGAGGTGCTCCTGTCCCCCACCTGGGAGAAGGGAGAAGGCACGGCCGCCACGCTGGCAGGAGGGCACCAGGGGAAGAGCCTCTCCTCATCTGGGCTGCCTTTGCACCAACAACTCAGCGCAGAGAGAGAGCCCTGTGGCTCAGCCAGGGCGGGTGTGTGGATTGTGAATTCCTCTTTCCAACACAGACTCAGATGCAAAGTCCAGGGGTCTCAGCTGCAGGGCTGGCCACTGTGCCAGTCAGTCTCCCCAAGGCTGCCGCAGCTGCAAAGCTGGCCAGGGTTCCCCTGCAGAGGGGCCCGACAGTGTCTGAATGAAAATTCAAGGTTATGGAACAGTCTTTCTTTCCTGGCCTCTGGGAAAGCCACTTCCCAAGGGCTATTTTGCAGAAGGAAGAGACCCTCGATAAAATGTCTCTAATGCATTTATCTAAATAGACAGGGTTAAATTAATCAGCTGCTACTCAATTAATCCTGCCCTTTATAGACTGAAGTTTAAAGAGAGCTCTATTGTGGTTTATACTAGTGAAAGCAGATAAAAACAAAACCTTCCACCTACATATTACAAAGCCACAAAACCGAAGGCCTTTCCCCAAGCCAAAGTCCCCACAGCACACCCCAAACCATGCCCTTTTTAAACTGCTGGAAATCCACATACCTAGCTCCCTCTTTCTATAAGCACATGAATCTCTGAGCTGAAGCATTGAACAAATGCAATAAAAATTCTTATTAATCACTCAGTCTATGAAAAAGGTGACCTTTTTCAGCCTCATTTTTAAGCAACTAGAAATCTGATGGGCTTAGCCATCAAAGCCTCTTGAGCATGGGTAACTCATAAAATCTGCCGACATACTTTATAAAGTCAAGAGTCATAAATGCGGGCATTGCTTTATGACATCAGCAGTACATTCAGATTGGTCTTCTCTATTCATGAGGGGTATGTGGGCTTCTTCTGAAATCCTTGTAAGATGAGGGTCTCAGCTTCACCCCCGTCTCTGTCTCCTGGGAAAACCCAGAGTACTGGGGCTCCCGTTTCCACATTGTTTTTGCTGATTCTCATACGTGAATATATCTAAGAACCAAGGCTGGATGGAATCAGCTCAATGAGACAAGAATGCACTGAACACACCCTTGGTAAAATCGCTCAGCTGAGGGCTCTGGGGTGCATCAGAGACCACGTAGACTCAGTGTCCTTGGGAGGGTGGGGTGGGGTCTCCAGCAGTCCTCACCCTCCAAGTGGCTTAATATCACGCTGTGCGAGTAAGCTGGGCATGGGTGGTTTCCAAAACAAAGAGGTGGAAACCTAGGCATTGATGAGATGAAGGCTGCATATGCTTCTCAAATGCTCACGGTGCCGTCCCTTCTCTGGGAATTCTCAGTTAATTCCACTGGGGCAGACTGGCTGGGTTCATTCAGACCTCAGAATTGTGACTATTTCTGCACTAGCCTTGCCAACAGAAGAGGCATGGTGGCAACACTCAGGCGCTTCCACCCTTGTGGTCTGCAGAGAAGAATCCTCTTCTTGGCGACTTTGTGGGGAGAGAAGCCTGCTTTATCATGAGTGATGTCTTATCCTGCAAATGCTTTGGGGCCATATGAGTGGAGGAGAAGGAAACAGGAAGAACAGCTGCTCCAGGAGATACACCCCTCCTCCAGGCTCCATGGGCCTACTCTCTGATCAGCGCAGGGACGGCCCAGGGCACACGCAGCAGGACCAGGGCTTGGACGTGAAGGGAATCCCGGGAGGTCCCTGAGCGGCCCTGGGAGCCAGTGCCTGGATCCGGGCTCGAGGAGC
>NW_011495018.1:1262430-1302990 GCF_000754665.1 Bison bison bison | reverse complement strand
GGCTCGAGGAGCCCAGTGGGGCATCAGAGCATCCCCTGCCTCCAGGACCCAGCACCACGACTCGGCAACGAGGAAGGCACACCGAGCGGCCGTGAGGCACACGTGTCAGCCAGGGAGTGGGGAGGCCGGGCTCGGAGGGCCTCCCGGGAAAGAGACCTCATGCCAAGGTGCAAGGAGGGCAGGGCGAGTGAGACAGCTCAGGGCCCAGGCCGGCGGTGACACTGGGCACGAGCCGCCAGGACCCTGAGGCTGGCCCGATGGCTGCGCAGCAAGCAGCCTCTTCAGGTGGCAGTGACGGCGTCTAAACCCAGCCAGCTCCATCCTCCTGGAGCACCTGGGACTTGATGGCGGACCCACTTCTCCAGCATAGGAGCAGCGGGCCGGGGCGGCCAGAGCTGGGCACTCTGGCCTGTGTTCCTGGCCCCCTCTCTTTAGCCAGGGGGAGAGGTCACGTCTTTGCTGTTGACGTGGGGAGGCTGAGAATAGGGCAGTGAGGGCCGAGCAGGGAGTGAGAGAAGGGCTCGGGGGAGCCCTGCCCATCAGCCATGTGGGGTCTGTGGTGGGCCCGGTAGGGAGTACACACCACACACAGACACACACGTGTATACACTCACAGCACACACACACACAGACACACGTATACACACTCACAGAACACAGAGAGAGACACACATGTGTATACACTCACAGAACAAACAGAGAGACACACATATACACTCACGGCACACAGACACACACGTGTACACACTCACAGCACACACACACACACGTATACACTCACAGAACACACACGGAGATGCACATATACACTCATGGCACACAGACACACACGTGTACACACAGCACACACACACAGAGACACACGCATGTACACTCACAAAACACACAGAGGGACACACCTATACACTCATGGCACACAGACACACACGTGTACACACAGGACACACACAGAGAGACACATGCACGTACACTCACAGAACACACAGAAAGACACACCTATACACTCATGGCACACAGACACACATGTGTATACACTCATAGCACACACACACAAGTATACACTCACATAACACACAGAGAGATGCACATATACACTCATGGCACACAGACACACACATGTATACACTCACAGTACACACACAAAAACACCCACAGACACACACGTGTATACACTCAGAGCACATATACACACACATATATACACTCACAGAACACACGAGACATTCATATACACTCACGACACACAGATAGACACATGTATACACTCACAGCACACACACGTGTATATATTCATAGCACACATATATACACTCACAGAACACACAGAGAGATACACACAGACACACATATGTGTACACTCACAGCACACACACACAGAGACACACGCATGTACACTCACAGAACACACAGAGAGACATGCATATACACTCACGGCACACAGACACACACGTGTACACACAGCACACACAGACACAGACACACACACATATACACTCACAGAACACACAGAGGGACACACACACTCATGGCACACAGACACACACATGTATACACTCACAGCACACACACACAAACACCCACAGACACACACGTGTATACACTCAGAGCACATATACACACACATATATACACTCACAGAACTCACAAGAGAGACATACACATATGCTCACGACACACAGATAGACACGTGTATACACTCACAGCACACACAGAGAGATATACACACACACGTGTGTACACTCACAGCACACACACACGCACCTCTACACACAGCACACACACACACACACAAAGATACATCCCTCACAAGAGCATCAGCTGCTTCCAAGGCCATCCCATCCTACAGGATTTTGTGATGAAATCACCTCTACATCTTGAAAGAAAGAAGAAAGTTGCATGGGAAGGGATTCTATATTTGGCAAAACTAATACAATTATGTAAAGTTTAAAAAATAAAAAATAAAAAAATTAAATTAAAAAAAACATCATTTTAACCTGGTAGGTATAACTCTTAAAATCATGTTTTTTAAGAGGCTGCCCTCCGCCCACATCGGGAACGGGTCCTGTGCGTGTGAGTTCCTGTGCCCCTAGGCGCCCTCATGACTTCACACTAAACACACGGCATTGCCACTCAGATCACAAGCCTGCTTCTCCTCCAGGTCCTCGCGCCAAGGGCTGTATTTTACTTTTGAGTGTGTCTCCAGACAGATAAAGCGATGCACACATTAAAATTCATGGTGCAGAGGAGACGAGGGGCCCCTCGGAGGGCGGCTGAGATAATCTCCTTCTCCTAGTTCTTCAAGAGCTCACACCGGCTCAGCTCCGGGGAGCCTGTGGGCCCCGCCTGCCCAGGTGCCAGCCCTGCTCAGACTCTCCCCAGGGGAGTCAGGGTCTCTACAGACCACCCTCCCCTCGGTTCTCGGCTGCACCTGCTCTGGGAGGGGCCTCCCAGGAGGCAGCCTGCCCTGGGTGCTGCCTGCAGAGGGAATTTGCTTTTGCATTGCCAAGGCCACTTACAGTGTTCATAATAATTATCATTACACACCAGCTCCCATCACTGCCTTCTGCGTTCGGGCTCATCCTACGAAGAAACCCAACTGGGCTGAACTACTGTATCAGGCTCATTTTATACCCAAAAGCCAAACCAGGAAATAAAAGTCATTGGAAGGAGATTCAATTATAAAATGCATGTCCCCCTTCAATTCAAAGGTGATTCAGAAGTCAACAACCATGAAGACATCCCACCTGCACGAAACCCACTGGGCTGACCCAGAGGGGTGCGAGCCCCTCCCTGAGTGAGGTCACCGCAAGGGTGTGTCTCGTGGAGGGCTGGACGTCAGAAGCTGGCCGGGCTCCTGCAGGAAGGCCATTGACACCAACCAGCGCTGCACCCTGCGTCCCCTCCGGGAGACCCGCATCTGCTCACCTCTCAGCTGCATCCGTGGACAGGTGGCAAGAACCGCCCTGTGACGCATCGCACCCCCCAAAGCCTCGCCCCCTCCTAGGACTGGTCCCTTTGCGTGTCTTTTGGCCCCTGAATGTCCTGCACGCAACCTATCTACAGCTCAGTGAGGAAGGGGGCGTGGTCCTAGGGGGGCGATGGCCAGTTCGCCCCCCAGCCCCGCCGAGGCAGCCACGGAGGGGCCCCCTTACCCCTCTCTCCAGAAGCATGTCTCGGAAGTGGGTCGCTCGCTCCTCCAGCGGCAGAAGGATCTGGGGCAGGGGTGTCTTGGCGCCCACGTCCTGTCTCTCCGCCTCCTCGGCACTGGGACTCACGTGGCCTTCCGTCCTTCGGGGCACAAGATACAGAGAGTCAACTGAGACTTTGGAGACCCACCTGATTCTCACTGTGACCTTTCAAAGCCCTCCGGGCCCCTGGAAGGAGCAGAGTCTTTGAACACTTTGCAAAGCACAGCTCAGATGAGACTTGGCTCTTGGGATACAAACTGCTTTGCTGCGTTTGGGGCAGAAAGTGGAGACCAAAGCCCCGACAGGACAGCACGGCCGGAGGGAGACCTCGGTGGGGCCTGAGGGTTGAGAGCGCTCAGAACGGCCTGGGAAGGAGGCCGAGCGGCCCCGAGGCTTCCCCGCCAGCGGCCACTGCCACCTGAGCGGACGGAGCCAATCTGTCACTTGGACCAGTCACTGCATCTTGAACCTGGTTCCACTTTGGCTTTTAGAGATGACTTGACTTTGAGCAAAGGCATGGAACACAGTCATGGGGAAACTGTTCTACCTACACCCGGAGGGCAGAAAGCACTGTCTACACCCGGAGGGCAGAAAGCACTGTCTACACCCGGAGGGCAGAAAGCACTGTCTACACCCGGAGGGCAGAAAGCACTGTCTACACCCAGAGGGCAGAAAGCACTGTCTGGGGGTTTAGCCCAAAAGGGAGGATTTAGTGACGGCAGTGAGACAGGACCACACCCTGGGGACTCTGCAAAGGACAGGGAGAGCTAGGTGACCGTGAGCCCAGGGGTGGCCACAGGGAGGAAGCAGGACCCAGCGTGGGCACGGCCAGGGGCCAGGCAGGGCGGCCCAGAGGAAGGAGAGAGAGCGCCCTCTTGTGCATCAGCGGCCCGGCAGCGCGCATCATTTGTCTAACTGCCCATCTGACGGGGCTCCTCGTGGTTCTACTCCTCGTACTGGAAGCACCTGGAAACCTCCCTCTACCACACCTTGATGCTCGCTGCTGGAAGAAAGCATCTGACCAAACACACACTGTTACTCCCACCTCCTTCCCTCCTGCTCCCTGACACGGCCCTGCCTGGGAGTGGTCCGCCCAGCACCTCATCCTCAACCAACCTCTTCCCATCTCCTATGGTGCCGACTGGACCCCTGCTGCCCAAAAGGCATCCCGGCTCTGACAGCCAGACCCCTCTGTGGGTACAGCCACAAAATTAAAAGACGCTCCTTGCAAGATAATCTATGACAACCTAGAAAA
This sequence comes from Bison bison bison, assembly GCF_000754665.1. NCBI lineage: Eukaryota > Metazoa > Chordata > Mammalia > Artiodactyla > Bovidae > Bison > Bison bison. Next base: position 1,298,547 of record NW_011495018.1, on the reverse strand, counting down.
CATATTAAAGAGCAGAGACATCACATTATTGACAAAGGTCTGCATAGTCAAAGATATGCTTTTTCTAGTAGTCATGTATGGGTGTGAGAGGTGGACCATAAAAAAGGCTGAGCGCCAAAGAATTGATGCTTTTGAACTGTGGTGTTGGAGAAGACTCTTGAGAGTCTCTTGGACTGCAAGGAGTTCCAACCAGTCCATCCTAAAGGACATCAGTCCTGAGTGTTCACTGGAAGGACTGATGCTGAATCTGAAACTCCAATACTTTGGCCACCTCATGCAAAGAACTGAGTCCTTGGAAAAGACCCTGACGCTGGGAAAGATTGAAGGCAGGAGGAGAAGGGGACGACAGAGGATGAGATGGTTAGATGGCATCACCGACTCGATGGATATGAGTTTGAACAAGCTCCAGGAGATGGTGAAGAACAGGGAAGCCTGGTGTGCTGCAGTCCACAGGGTCACACAGAGTTGGACGACCTAGTGACTGAACAATAACTCCCCCACCCTCCAGGACCAGAATTGCAGGCAGTGATGTCAACAGGCCAGTGCAACTCTGATCAGAGGCCACCTTTCCCGGAAGTCCTAAAGAGAAGTGAGCTGGGAAGCACCATGACTTCCTCGCATCCTGGGTGCTCACAGGTCCAGAACAGTGGGGCACGTGCATTTCAAAAGCCCGCTGCACCCCAGGAATTGCGGGGAGAGAGGCACGCACACCATGCACGTCCGGGTTTCCTGATGTAGGTCACGATCAGGGCTCCCCAGGTGGTCTGCTGCCAGGGGGGCCTGTGGCAGCGTCTGCAGACATTTGTGGTTGTCACCACTCGGAAGATGCTCCCAGCACGTAGGAACAGAGGCCACGGCAATGCACAGGAGGCTCTGGGCATGTCTCTGTCCCCGCATTTGGGAGGAGGAGACAACCATCCAGGTCACAGGTGCTAAGTCGCTTCAGTCATGCCCAACTCTTTGTGACCCTATGGACCATAGCCCAGCAGGCTCCTCTGTCTGTGGGGTTCTCCAGGCAAGAATACTGAAGTGGGTGACCATGCCCTCCTTCAGGGGATCTTCCCAACCCAGGAATCAAACTCGAGTCTCTTACGTCGCCTGCATTGGCAGGTGGGTTCTTTCCCACTGGTGCCACCTGGGAAGCTCCATTAAGTCATACAGTCATTTAACTACCCAGCCAGGGCAGTCTCACCTCCTGACACCCACCAAGGCTGCAGCTTCTCCAGTTCTGACCAGGGTGCCGTGAAGACACGCAGGTTAGCAGTTTGGGACTTGCTAGGGGCGTGGAATATATGTAGCATGTGCTACATCTGACAAGGGTTGCCACGCATCAGGGTTATAATGTGGATTAATCCAACCTCACACAGAATGTGCAAAGAAAAACAACCTGCTTGCTCAGCCCATTAGGGAATCTTATTTATAAACCAACAATTTCAGAACTTACATTCTTCGCTTCTTATGCCATTATGTGGAATTTTGAAAAAAGAAAATTGCCAGTGGATTTGCCATTGTATCACACTCCAAAGGGTATAATTAGGATTTCTTTGTAATAAATTTTCATTAGTTAAAAATAGAAGTGTGGAAACAAGTCTCTCATTGTTTTAACTCAAAACAAGACTAATAGGAACATGTGATGATTGCGGATTACAGCTTTTTCCACGAAATATTTTGTTCAGAACCACTGGACGCCTTCCAGACCGCAAAGCAATCGGTTCAATTAGAGTCAATCAAAAGCAAAGCAAACTTGGCTAAAAATATTTTTTACATCCTAAGTCTGAAAAGCTTGGTACTAAAAGTGAATCCTAATACTGAAAAATAGAGTAAAGTCAACATCATACGGAGGGTGAGAGGCGTTGCCCCCAGGGGCCCGGCTGGGTACCCGGGCCCTGGGGTGGCTGTGCGGGTGGGGACCACTGCAGGGCCGGGGTCTCCTCGCTGCGAGGGGAGGGGCATGTCCCCTGCCTCCTGCACCCCCTTGGGAGACAGGGGGCCAAGCCCCGCCCTGAGCTCTGCCCCTTCCTGCTCCCATTCTGCCCCTCCCCCAGAACCGCCTCTGAGCTCCAGCAGCTGAACCGCTCATGAGACGTGTGTCAGGGCTTTCTGACCCTGCCCGTGAGCCCAGGACAGCACAGGCTTCCGGTGGATGCTCAAGACCAGACGCAGTACAGCAGGATTCCAGAGGCAGCAGTTCTTTGGCAGACGACGGACTTTCCTGTGTTTATCTGGTGTGGAGGTACTCGGGCCACTGGCCTTGGTACTTCTGTCCCTGCCCGGAGGCCAGTTCTTGGACCCACAGACTCGCCTTTTCTGCCTCCTGCATGGTTCAGCATGGCCATTCTGGGGTTGGAATGGTCACCTTGGCGAAGAAATTATGGCCACAGACCAGCTGCCTGTTACAGTTCAAAGGAAAGTGTTTTTTGTTTTTGATTTTGTTTTCACTGTCCAGTCTATGAGGGGAGGTGAGGAGAGAGAGAAGGAAGAAAAAAAGGGAGGAGGGGCGGAGAGAGGGCGGGAGAGGTTGACTCAGAAGGCGGCGATCTTCGCAGCAGCCGACAGTGGAGGGTGCGCTTCTCCAGATCTAAGGCCCCTCCCACCGACTCAGCATGCACGCCTGCCACATGGGGCAGGTGAGGGGAACACGCTGGACCACGTCTTTGGAAAAACAGTTTGAACAGGAAGATCCCGACACGCCTCCATCTGTGATGCTAACGTGAGCCTGTTTTTCAGTCCTGTTGAAATATTTAAACATCTTGATTCTGCCATCAGTTTATTAGCTCTGTCTCCCAATTTTGCAGTCCCCATAGATGTGATAAGCCGGCCTCCTGCACCTCTGTCCAATTTGTTCATAAAAATGAACAGCAGGAAGTGCCAAAAGCAGATGCTTCTGGCGGGTCCCACCAGCCTCTCCCTGCAGGTGACAACCTCCCTTTCCTGCTGCTGATGAGCAGGGGCAGGATGGCCACCGTGCCCACCAAGAGGTCTGGAAAGCCCTGGCTGGCAGGAACTGTGTCTACTCCTGCCACAGCCATCATCTGGGGCTTGTTGCTCCGAGACCCAAAGGGTTAAGGGTGGCGTGTCCTGCGGCTCCTGCTGCCCAAAACCCTGACTCGCTCCTCTGCCCCTCCTCGTGCCCGGCCAGCGGGTCCACCAGGGTGGGGTCCAGGTCCCTGGCAGCTGACATGAGTTCCCTGCCAGGGCATGGAACTTGGACATGTGGTTATTTATCCTCAAGATCCCGAGGAGCTGAGATCCATAGGCTTGCATCTTCCTAAATGATTCCTGGACATAAAACAACTCTTGAATGCCTATTTCCTTGGCGTGCTTTTTATGATTATTCATTATTCCAGGTGGGGCACCAGATGCCAGATGCCGCCTGAGGCGAAGGACAGAGATAAGGAGCACAGGGCGGCCCAGAGACCCTGCGGCCCCATCAGAGGATGTCTGATACTTGCTGAAAACACGGTCAAACCCTCTCCTCCCACTTTACTTGCACCTCATTTAGTCCTTCTCACAACCCTTTGAGGCTCATTTTACAGCTGGGAGAACTTAGATGAGGCATGTAAGTTCCTCAGCACAATGACAGGCCTGAAAACAGTGATGGTGACGGTGATGAAGCTGATGGTGGTGATGGTGATGATGGTGACGAAGATGGTGGTGATGACGGTGGTGATGTTGTGATGGTGACGTTGATGGTGATGTGATGGTGATGGTGTGATGTTGTGATGGTGATGATGGTGTTGATGCCGATGGTGATGGTCTTCATGATGATGGTGATGCTGGTGGTGGTGGTTATGATGGTGTTGATGGTGGTGGTGGTGGTGGTGATGGTGACGAAGATGGTGGTGACGGTGGTGGTGATGGTGATGATGGTGCTGATGTTGATGATGGTGACGTTGATGGTGATGTGATGGTGATGGTAGTTATGTTGGTGTTGATGGTGGTGGTGATGGTGAGGATGGCGGTGACACGACAGTGACAATCACGGTGATGACAGTCGTGGTGATACTTCTCCTTCATTGTCTCTGGCGCTTCTGATGATCCCCACCAACCCTTCCCCAGGCTGGGTTCCAGCCTTCTGTTCAGCCGGATGACATCTCATCTTTTATTTAATTTAATCGATGGGAGAATCTGTTCTTTCCTCTGGCAAAGAGGGCTAGGAATTTATCATCAAAATGCTGCCAGGCTGTAACTCCGGTGTGAGACATGATATAAAATTCTGCAGGAATCAAAGTTTCTGTGAATCTCTGCCTTGTGGGGCCTCAGACACTCTGTCATGTGGCTTGTAACAAATGGTCTTCGGATGAGGCCAACTTGGAAAGATCTGTGTTCTCTAGTTTTTAGCCTCACTGTTGTAGCGTAGGAGGGTGCCTTTGGCTGCTGTCAGAAGACTGGGCCATCAGTCAGGTGGTCTCCAGGCCCCCGGCTGGGCTGGGGTGCAGGGCATCAGCTCAGCTGGCACTGCCCACCTACGTGGAGGTCCAGACTCAAAGCCAACGCTGGCATTGAGGAGGATGCCCCCCCAGGATGTAGTCATGGCCCAGGGTACATCCGGGCTCTCACCCCAATCAGGGAGCCATGGGAGCTGAGCAGGAAGTGCTGTCCCCAGCCCAATAGAGCAGCCCTGCTCCACAGTGTGCAGGGACAGGGCTCTGACATGGGAGAGATGGGGCCATGACATGGGCAGAGATGGGGCTCTAAGATGGGCAGAGATGGGGCTCTAAGATGGCAGGGATGGGGCTCTAAGATGGGCAGGGACGAGGTTCCAGGATGGGCAGAGACGAGGCCCTGACATGGGCAGGGACACAGAACCCCCTGGAGGAGAAGGCTGAGGCCTCCAGGCTGTGGCCTGGGCTGTTTCAGACCTCAGGTACTCCTCCAGCCAGAGTTCACTGCCCTCTGCTCTGTCTGACTGCTGACCACTGACTGCCTGGCTAACCCCCTCATGCCCGCCCCTGCCCTGCTCCCCTCAGCCCTGCTCGTCCTGCCCTGGCCCCACCCCCAACCCTCGATGCTGTGACACCTGCCCGGGAGGGGCTCTGGGGGTTACGGAGCTCCTCTCTGCTCTCTGGAGGCCAAGCAGCCCTTCCACGGGGGTGACCACACTCACCCAGCCTTTCTGTCCACATGCTCAGAGTGCTGTGAACCAGGAGTCACGCGGGTGGAGGGAGGGGATGAGGAAGTGAGCAGACCCCCCCATGACCCCCACCTCCTTGAAGCCCGGTCAGCATGGGCCTTGGGAGGGATGGAGGGGTGCCAGCTGCACGCATGCTTGGTCTCAGAGGCCAGCGTTCCTTCCTGGGGAGGCCGCCTGGGAAGGCGTGTCTCCGTGCCAGAAGGTGGCCCCTCTGGGGTGTGGAGGAGCCCCTGTGAGCACCAAGAGCAGGCTCCCCAGGTCCAGAGACAGGCGACCGTGCTGCTGGAGAAGGCCCGACCCCACATCTGCCCCCAGCCCGACTCTGCGGGTGCTACATGGTCGTCTTAAGGGCTCGTCAGCTAAAGCTGAGAGGACTCCCTGGAGATTAAAGGTCCTCAGGCGGGTCCCGGACCCTGTGCGGCCGCCTCCCTCGTCTGGGGACTCGCACTGGCAGCCTCAGCGCACCAGCAATGTCCCCCAACAGGTGACAGGAGACACTGCCAGGCCCACCAGCGTCCGCCCCACTGTGCCTTTGGTAGGCCGTTTCTAGCCGCATCCGTGAGGTCACCACGCTCTCAGCCCTGAGAAGCGGCCGGGGGGCCCTCAGCCTGAGGGTTTGGGGTGCATCTCACAGAGGCTGCTGCATCACTTCTGTCCCAACAACAGCGAAACCCAGACCACCCTCCCGCCCCCGCTGGCTGCAGCCAGAGTCACCTTCGGGGGCCCTGGAGGACACGTGACGACCTGATCGCATCTGTCATATAACACACGATGCTTAGGGCTGCCTGTCCTGAGGCTCAAGACTAAACAGACCTCCTGACATGAAATGCAGCGAAAGATTCTTTTTTAACCTATCCGAGTCCTCACACAGAAGTAGGCAGAGCTGTTAGAACAAGAAGCCTGCAGTGTCCTCACAAATTACAGGGTGAGGGGTCCCCAGAACTTACACTGTGAGCAGGGCACCAAGGACCCTCAGGGCGTTTGCAGCCGCCCAGAGAAGCTGAGAGGAGCCAGAGGCCCATCCCAGGGCCCTGACCCCAGGAGCCTGTGATGCCCTGGATGGAGGAGCAGCCACTGGCTGTGGCCTCTGAGAGCGGGGACACTGAAGCTGGAGGCACCTCTGGGCTACTGACTGCGAAGGGGCCAAGGTGACCCACGGGGGTCAGTGAGCAGGGTGCCCCTTGCAGGATAAAAACAGGGATGAACTCAGAGAAACAGACGCGAGCATAATCTTAACACTCCTTAGATAAGATACCAAGGAAAGGGGAGAGGCGGTCCGGGGAACGTGAGGAAGCAGAGGGCACAGTCACACCGCGCGGTGGCACGAGAGGAGGCGCCAGGGCCCGGAGCCAGCAAGGCCGTCCTGGGTCTCCGTCCTCCTGCAGCCACTCCATCAGGTCACTCCAGTCCACCTGGGGCTGCAGCGACGGTCACCGTCTGGCCCCACATCAGGTCACTCCAGTCCATCTGGGGCTGCAGCAACGGTCACCGTCTGGCCCCACATCAGGTCACTCCAGTGCACCTGGGGCTGCAGCGATGGTCACCGTCTGGCCCCACATCAGGTCACTCCAGTCCACCTGGAGCTGCAGCGATGGTCACCGTCTGGCCGCACATCAGGTCAGCGAGAGAACAGGAGGAGAACACAGCCTAGACAAGCACACAGGCAGAAGCGGGAAGACAGCCCCACGCTCCGATGAAACTTTACCTGATTCTTTGAACAGGAGCTAAAGTTTTCAAAGAAGATGGTGGATGCTATGAAATAGCAGCACGTATCAGAACAGACAAATTCAGTGGGAAACGGGACATTGGACCAAAGAAAGATAGGAAAGACATCCCAGAGATCCAAGAAATTGGAAATAAAAGGGGACGAAACACTTTGGGGGCCAAGCAGTGTACTTGGCGTCACCAATATGGAAACTCAAAGCAATGAAATAGAACAAACATTAAAAAATAGTTCAAGGAAAATATCTTTACATAGAAAAGATGCACGCCTACATTTTGAAAAAGTGCACATCCTACCTGATAACTACCCAAGAATCACCAAGACAGAGACACACTCTGTCTCTTAAAGGCTAAAATTAAAAACGAAGACGGATTGAAACGTACCAACTATGTGTAGATCTAGGAATTGATAATGAATCTGTCATTGCTGGAGAATAGTGCTAGAGAAACGACACAGTATTTTGAGAATCAGTATTACAGGGAGTGAGTGATGAGTGAAAGTCGCTCAGTCGTGTCTGACTCTTTGTGACCCCATGGACTGTAGCCCGTCAGGGTCTTCTGTCCATGGAATTCTCCAGGCAAGAATACTGCAGTGGGCTGCCATTTTGTTCTCCAAAAATTAAAGGGAAGGAATCAATAATTTACTTTGGGTATTCTGTTTGAAGTACACCCCCAGGGAACCAAATGGTTTATGAAGGTATGTTTTGCTTTATAAAAGTTGTCAAGGTACTAAATGCAAATGAGATAATATAATTGAAACATTAGCATGAAAAAGTCCTTTTAGAAAGAAAGGATGAGGGCAAGTCACCTGCTCACATCACAGAAGACAGAGGATCAGACATCAGATGCCTCTTGACAGAAGGAACTCAATACAACCGTGAAGGATTCTTGCCCAAATACTTATCAAACTCAAACTCATACAGCCTCCAGATCTGCTAGAGAGTTGCAGAACCTACCAGGTCAGAAGAACCAGTTACAGCACACCTTGGAGATCCAGTGATATCCACAAGCCAAGGTCCAGACTGTGGGAGATTCCACAGTTAAGAAGAAATTCTGATGTCTTTAAAAACAAATGAAAAAAAAAAAAAACTGGAGCAAAAGGGAACAAACCTACAGATTAAAATAAATTTAGGAGAGAGTCACGGAGAGCTGTGTACATACAATCTTGACTTGACTTGAGAAATAAAGTTTTAAAATAAAACAGTCAAGGAAATCTGAGCAATGTCTGAGAAGCTCTTTGATAACAGTAAGCTGTTTGGTAATATGTGTCGTTTATTTTTTAGGTGTGACTATGATTGCTGTTAAAATGTCTTTATAGTTTCGCCATGTGTCCTGATATATTTACAATAGCTGGGGTTTGCTTCAAACTATTCCGAGTTGAGGGGTAATGAGAACTAAAGGTGATCAATACTGGCCTTGAGATAGTTGTTGAAACTGGGAAACGTGTATCTGGGAGGGTTAAATAGCCTGTTCCATTGTCACATAGAACTTTTCCATAGTAAAAGGTTAAAAATGGGCAAACAAACTTCCTCATTGGGCGTTTGGGGCCATTTGCTCTGTGCTGGGCCTTTCCCCGCGAGTGTCTAACGGCTGGATGGACTGAGAGCCACGGACTGGCCCCGCCCATCATCTGAGGATGTTTGCTGCAGTAGGAATCGTGGCGGCCGGGCCTGTTGGCTGTGCGGGCTGCCTTTCCCCTGCGCTCCCGGTCTCTCCAGCCCCTCCCGGCGCTGAGAGTACGTCTCCCACTGTGCTCCAGCCAGACACCCGCCCTCCTTCCCTTTGCAGCAGCAAAGGCCACCTCCTCTACCTGCCTCGTGAAGCTGAGCGCACGTTCCAGCAGGAGGCACCACAGACTTGAACAGAACTGAATTATGAATTCATAGTTTAAGGGACTTCCCTGGTGGCTCAGACGGTAAAGTGTGTGCCTGCAATGCAGGAGACCCGGGTTCAATCCCTGGGTCAGGAAGATCTCCTGGAGAAGGAAATGACAACCCACTTCTGTATTCTTGCCTGGAAAATCCCAATGACGGAGGAGCCTGGTGGGCTACAGAACATGGGGTTGCAAAGAGTTGGACACGACTGAGCGACTTCAGTTTCTTTTTTTTCAAACCATGAATTACCATAAAGAGCGGAAATACATTCTTCCTCATGGGAGATGAGAGGAGAGACTCTCCTAGATGACTGCACACTTACTACTCCAGGAGCATTTGGGTGTGCTCTTGACTGCTGAATGGAGCCCCCGAAGAAGAAGATTCTGCAGCAGACACCCCCCATCCTGGTCCTGCAAGGGGAGACAGACCTGCCTTCATCTCAGAGCCACGCGTCTGCTGCCAGAAAGCAAGGGCCCTGGGAACGTCCCGCCACTCTCGTCGTGTCTGCTACCGGGGAATTCACGATACCCGCTGAAGGCCAAGTGCTTACTGAACGCCAGGGTCAAAGGCGGGGAGAGGCAGGCTGAGATCTGATAAAGGACCAGTGAAGAAGCCCCAAGGTCAAGAGCTCTATTAGAACTGATTCCAGAGTGCAGTGGTCTCCTGGTGGCCAGATTTCAGCGTTACCTCCATGAGGGTGAAAGCTTCACAGAAACTGGGAGCAGAACTTGATCCATTCACTCAAACTCCAAGAAACGACACCTGCTGTAGTGAGCCAGGGGGTGATGTGTGGGTCTCAGGATTTATGCTGACATCTGGTCTCCCTCTCAGAAAGCCACAAGTTTCATAATCTTTTTCGGGGAGGAAATAAATGCCAGGGAATATTGATGCTTCGATCTGAAAGAACAAACTAAAATCTCATGGCAAGTGACCTACGTGCACACAATCTTCTCGTAGCCAGGCATCCATGGAGTGTCCGTCGGCCCAGGTAGGAGGCCCCAAAGACTCAGGGTGCAGGCTATTCACAAAACTGCAGGGCTCTCGAGAGAAACAACTGGTTGACTAGACTCATGACCTGTGTACAAGGTAGGAGCTCGAGATGCTTGTGTGCGCAGTTGTGTCTGACTCTTCGTGACCCCATGGACTGTAGCCCGACAGCCTCCTTTGTCCTTGGGATTCTTCAGGCAAGAATACTGGAGTGGGTAGCTCTGCCCTTCTCCAGGGGATCTTCCAGATCCAGGGATCGAAGCTGAGTCTCCTGCATTACAGGTAGGTCAGCATAGGAAAGTGGATATTAAGTCATTGTCCATGCAAGTCTGAGGCCACAAAAAGATGCACAGTGTCCCATCAATCTGATTCTGAAGAAAACCAGACTCCACACTCGCATTGGAGTGCAGCTCATTCTCTTGTTTTCTTGGGTGTTTTAAAGATATAGTTTTACAGCAATCTTAATTTGGAGTCACGTGTTTTCTGGCACTACCTCATAGCATGCAGAGAAGCCATGCTCGCACATTCTCAGTAGCTAATTTTTGGGGGATTCTGGAAACTCATGTATGTGGAAGTGAAAGGGCTCAACTCGTGGTTCGTATGAAGACAGGGTTCAGCACACTGACCCCTCCTCGCTGCCCACACTCGCTGACCATAGCCCTTGCACTGGGGTGGGGTGCGGGCAGCATAAACATATACTTTGTTGGAGTATAAAAAGAGTGTTTCCTTTTCTCTCACGCAGTTGACTCTCTCTAGGTGTGGGCTTGATTTGGGGACAGACTCAGGAGTAGTGGCTGTGAAGCCTCCAGAGACTAAATTATTTTGTCTTGTCCTGTCTTTTGGGTGATGGTGTTGCTTCTTTCAACCTAGACAGAGGCTCTCTGACCCAGAGTAGGATGCAGAATTGCAGCTCAGTCCAGGGGACATGCTTTGAGTGTGCCTTGGCCATCTTGGTTTGTGAAGAAGAGCATAATGGAGGATATATTTGGGGAAAACAGAAAAATGCCCCCAGGAGAACTTCTTGCTAATTTCACCCTCTTCAGTCTCCAGATACAGCTGTAGATGATCCCATGGAAGCGCCTGTTTGATGTCAAGGTTTTACTCTACAAGGTCAACTTCTTACCTCCAAGGCCATCAACTGGGTGTCCTCAAAGTTTACCGCAATAAACAATGTTCTGGGATTCCCTGCTGGTCCAGAGGTTAAGCGTTTGTCTGCCAGTGCAGAAGCCTCGGGTCAACGCCTGGTCCGGGAAGATCCCTCATGCAGAAGCCTCGGGTCAACGCCTGGTCCGGGAAGACCCCTCACGCAGAAGCCTCGGGTCAACGCCTAGTCCGGGAAGATCCCTCATGCAGGAGAACAACCAAGCCTGTGCACCAGCTCCTGAGCCTGTGCTCCAGAGTCTGGGAGCTGCAGCTTCTGAAGCCCATGAGCCTAGAGCCTGTGCCCCACAACAAGAGGAGCCACTGCAATGAGAAGCCCACACACAGCTAGAGAGGAGCCCCACTAACCGCAAGTAGAGAAAGTCCGTGTGCAGCAGTGAAGACCCAGCGCAGCCAACAACACATAAGTAGATAAATTTAAAGAAAAGAATAATGTTTCCAGCCGAGATTTCTTTGGGTCACTTATAGTAAAACACTTCTATACCAAATGGCATAAAAACATAAATTTCTAAAGCTGTGGGGCCAATGATATTTGAAAACTCACAAGAGCAATTTCACCCTGTCCTGCTATGGAAAGCCATTAATTTAGCAGGAATCCCTTGGCTCAGCAACTGGCAAAACCCGGCACATGGAAAAGGGGCTGGGAGACACGCGTGCCGCCGGCAATTTCTTCTCTAACACGTTTTGTGGATAATCTCACTCTAGTTTTTAAACCAAATGACATACTTTTGCTGAATCCTTCAAATAATTCTACTCAATTATTTGAAATAAATTCTAAGTTCTTTAAATAGTGCATTTGAAAAACAGGTCTGAACTATAAAAAAAACCATCAGGTGGGAAACCAGCAGAACCTCCGGGGCGCTGCACACAAAGGGGAGAGGCAAACAATCAATTTCCCGGTCCCAGGGACGCGTGCAATCGTGCAGCACAAACACCTCCCATGAAACAGTAAATAACAAGCCGTCTGGAACGGCACTCACCAGTAGCTGAAAATATTTGGGTAATTTGAAAGCTTGTCACTGTGACATATTTCTCTTCCCAGGGAATGTTAGGAAAAGTATCATTTGGATCTGAATTATAGACACAGCTGATTTAATCCCATTTGCATAATAATGTCCAAAATGCATATGAACGGGCCAGGATGTACCAAGGATGCAGGGAGCAGGCAGCAGCATTCAAAACCTGCCTCGTACTTTAGAGGCCAGGATATGGCAGCTGCAGTCATACTTGGCAGGAGCATTTACGTGCTTTTTGATAAGAGAAATTACATCACACATACAAAAGGAAGGTCAAATGGACTGATTCCGGCAGGTTCTCTGGAGCCTGGCCTCTTACTAGTTAGGCCAGCATCTGCTACATAAAAACGCACAAAAGCAGATAGACGCTTGAGGAGTCCTTGGGTGTATGGCAATGACCTTCCCCAAAGGCACAAAGAGGCCAAGAGGATGCCAGTGTCAGCCGGTGACGAGCTCTGAGCCAGGGAGCAGGCCCGGTGGGGAGGGAGCTTCTGGAAAAGCCCCACAAGGGTGAAACTTCACCCAGAGTGAGCGCAGTTTGTGTAAAACGGCCCAGAAGTGAAGGATCAGGACTGTCAGAACATTCCAGATCCTGAGTCCAGCCCACAATATTCACTGAAGCCTTTTCCTCCCGAATCTCAGAGGCAGAACAGAGCAGAGTGACCCGGGGAGTGAGCCCTGAATTGCAGAGGGAACCGGGTGTCTGGGCACTGCCCTCACACACAGAACCTGTGGGCCCAGCGGGCTTGGAGACCCACAGTTGCTGAAACTCCATGAAAACACCTGTGATGGCTTCAAAGTCAGTGCTCAGTCATGGAAAAAGTCACTGAGATGATGAAAACAGAGATGAATGCTTTGACGCTACTTAAAAGCCAAGTGTGCAGAATCTGGGGCCAGTCCCATAGACAAATGAAGAGAACTGGACGATGCGGGAGGACTGCCCAATTCCCTGGGGCTCAGTGAGTCTTCCCTCCCGCGAAAGTTTAAAAACATCCCATAACGGCTAGATTGCTATTTCTCTTGTGCCTCAGGAAGCTTGTCTTGTTTTTAAAATTATGTGCATTTATTCAAGATCACAGAGACTGACGCAGCTGCCGCAGGGTCTGAGCGCAGCAATAAAGCGATCACAATTTGATTCCTGTCCCGAGCCCTTGACGCCAGCGAAGGTTCTCGGTGTCCGTCCTCTGTGGCCTCTGCCACCCCTAAAGTGACTGTTTAAGGACAGGACCTGGGGGCGCGAGAGCACAGAGGCCTGTGGGGAGGTTGGGGTCAGCCCTGCCCCAGCGCCGCAGAAAGTCCAGCCAAGCCGCAGCCCCTGATCTCCGTCAGCTGGAGAAGCAGGCCCTGCCTCCCACCCGGGCTGCCCCCGGACCAGTGGAGGGCACCGCTTACCCTGCCCTGGACTGCTCTCACAACCTTCTGGCGCGTCTGCTTGGCATCAGTTAAAGTGACCATAAACCCACACTTGGTCAGCAAAATCATTCTGAGGGGTGCTCGTGGGAAAAGGCCAAAGATACCGCAACAAAAGAAACAGGGGCTCTTTGTTATTTAGCCACCCAGTCATGTGCAACTCTGTGACCTCGTGGACTGTAGCCCCCCGGGCTCCTCTGTCCAGGGGGTTCTCCAGGCAAGAATACTGGGGCGGGTTGCCACTTCCTTCTCCAGGGGATCTTCCTGACCCAGGGATTGAACCCACGTCTGTCTCTGTTTGACAGGCAGTTTCTTTCCACTGAGCCCCCAGGGAAGCCCCAGTTGCGTGGGTTTGTGGCTACTCGGGCCGCCATCAGAGCCCAGCCCTGACCCCAGGCTGCTGGCCCTCTTCCCCAACAGGGGTGCCCTCTCTGCCCCCCTCTCCCACCGTCCTTCCCCAGGAAACCGCAGGGCAAGGACAGAAGAGCTGAGAACGGGCACCGCCTCCGGGGCGAGATCACATCTCCCTTCATTGCTGCGCACGCCTGTTGCTGCAAAAGTCTTACCCCACCTAGGGCACAGTTTAAAAAAGAAGACACGCAGTGCCAACACCCTGACCGCTGCTCTGGGACTCCTGCCGCTGGCCTGGGGTGCCCCCGACGGGAGCGGGCGCTTGGACCCCTGGAACAGGACTGGATGTGCCGCTGGGCGGGACGCGGCCCACTCTGCAGGGTCATCGGCACCACGTCTGCTCAGGAAGAGGCTTGCGGTCCCTTTCGACGCCCCTCATCCTCCCTGCCCCGCGCCTTTCATCCACCTGCCCTTCCAGGAACTCAGACTCACAGACCTCGAATTTTACCCCTTTGCCTGGAAGTGAGTAGGGAAGGGCCACAGACCGGCCTTCCAGGAGGGCTAAAGGGCGAACAGCCACCCCTGGCTTGAGGGGAGGCCGATCTCCTCCCTTCTGTGCTGTGCCTGCAACGGGTCGTAAAGAGCAAACTTGGGCGAGAACGTGTTCTCCGGGCACCACTGTGGGTCATTGGTCCTCACCCAGGCGTCAGCCGCCTCACTGATGACACGTCTGATTTGAGTTGAGAATCAACCTGAATGGAGTTACTGAATGGAGACCTGGTGGAGTTACTTTGCCCAAAGTCTCGAAGCCGGCAAGCCACAGAGCCAGACCTCTGACCCAGAGCTGCAGGAGCCCCGGCCCACCCCTCACCCAGCACACGGCCCCACACAGCACCTCGATGGCTCCGTCCACTCCTCAGGGCCCCGGAAGCAAGGCCAGGGCTGAGCATGGGCCCAGGGAGGCCGCGGAGGGAGGTGCCGTCCAGTGTAGACTCGGGGCTCCCAGAGTGGCTGGGATCCCCTACCCTCTGTTTGGGGTTGAACCCGTTCCTGGCTCAGTCAACAGAGTCAAAATGATACTTTTCTTTCTCAAGGAAAGACGCACAGGGAAGGGCGTGGTCACCTACCGATTCCTCTTGGTTTTCACATCTGGGTCTTCCCTGCTGTCTTCAGAGCTCGATCCATCGCTGGGCTCGGCTGAAAGAAAGTCAGGTTGGTATGGTCAATACAGAGCTCGCAGCTTTGGCAAGCCACCAGGAAGCACCTCTTCCAGCAGGCTCAGCTTGAAATTAGGAAAACGGATTTCCCTTAAAGATGGACCTCAGTCCTATAACTATGCTACTGGGCTTCCCTTAAAGACGGACCTCTGTCCTGTAACTATAATAACTATCCTAGGGGGCGTCCCTTAAAGATGGGCCTCCATCCTATAACTGCACACTCCTTCCATACTTCAGCAGGAGAGAAATCTGTGCTGCTCTTGTGCACAGAAAAGTCATCTCTAGCTGCTGGCTGTGGAGAGGCTGTCAGACCCTCCAGAAGGGTGGGCGAGGGAGTGCATCCACCTGACCCCACCCCTCGCAGGACACGGGCCTGGACCGGCCCTTCTGTCCAAGCTGCCTCCGCGTCCCTGGGCTTGAACTGCAGACCCAGGCTCCCCCTCTGGCTCCTGCAATGAAGGACCCGGGTTCTCTGCACACAGCCTGTGGACCACTGCTGTCTACGTGTCTACTTTCTAAGAGCCAGATTGGTTTTGAAGTCAGGTCCCCTCCTTACACTCTGAAGAGGCTGGCCCTGTAAATGTTTGATGAGCTTTCGGAATGAAAAAGTAAAAAGGTTCTTGGGTGTTTCATATTTGTCTCCAAAAGGAAAGAGGAAAAATGAGTATAAAGATGGTTCCAGAGCGTTATTATTTCGGTCCTGACAGGCTGAACGATGCCCAGACACTCCCTGGCATCACAACTGCCTGCTCGCCTGCTTTTCATTCTGCGTCTGTCGTCCCAGGAAGCAGCCTTCTCAGAAACTCGCCCCTGGCGGGCCCAGGGACAGGGCTGGACCACCGCCCCCACCGCAAGGCTCGAACCCACGTCCTTCCTGAGGAGGCTCTGTAACAAGCTCGTAACGAATGTGATGTTTATGGGGAAATGTGAATATCCTCGACGGAAAAGCCCTCCACTCCTTTTCTTTTCATAAAACCCAACAGTCCTCCATGCGCACTGACTGCAATCCCAATAATGCCTCCAGCTCCGGCCCCAGCTATTCTCTGGCTGGCTCTCAGTGCCTGGTGTGGGGCTGAAACAAGACGAGGAGATGTGGGTCACGCCCTAGAGGCACCCAGCGAGCCCAGTCCACCCAGCCTCTGGGTTCTGGCGGCCTCTTCCCGCCAATGGCTTGTCCACACCAGACCCTGCCCTGCCCAGCGTGGCACAGTCAGGGGACCCAGGAGACTTCCCTGGCGGGCGCCTGAGCCCAAAGCAGGGCCCCCCAGCCCTGGCACCAGGGACATGTGGGCTGGACGACAGGCTGTCCTGTGCCCTGCAGGGTGCTGAGTGGCATCCCTGGTCTCCACCTCCGGATGCCTGGTGTCCCTGCCAGTACTGACAACCACAAGTCTCCAGAAACCACCCAAACTCCCCCCAGGAGACACAGCGTCCTAGCCCCCGGCCCTGTTGAGAACCAGGGGTCTAGAGAAAGACCCTCGCGAGAGTAAAGCTAACAGGAGGGGAGGGGCCCGCTCCTTCTCACCCACACTCTCTCCCCACACTCCCGTCTGTGGCCCCCCAGTCACATAATTCAATGACAAAGACAACGCACACGTCATACGAATGCACAGCAAAACAAACGGCCAACCAACCAGTCGAAGGGTTCAATTTCTCTCATAATTACAGAAATGCCAGTGGACACAATGAATGGTTTTAGAAGCTTAAGGTTGGGTGATCTACAGTACTCATGAGAGTAGCAGAATCTATCAGCAGGCGTGTGAACTGGCCCATCTTTTTGGAGGAAGATTTAGCAATATCTGTCACAATGTGAGATGCATGTACCTTTCGAACTGGTAATTCCAATACTATGAATTTATACAATGAAAGTACTCACAAATGCTCCTGAGATAAGTATATGCGTACGAAGGTATTCTTATCAGTATTCTGTGTGTGCATGAAAAACCAGTGACCTGCAAGTCCACCAACTGGAAAGACCTGGTGGAGATGTCGGAGTCCAGTCAAGGTGGGCACGGGTGCGAAGGGAAGGGCTCAGAACTCGTGCATGCACACGTGCTCAGTCGCTTTAGTCATGTCTGACTCTGCGACCCCATGAGCTGTAGCCCACCAGGCTCCTCTGTCCATGGGGTTCTCTGGGCAAGAGTACTGGAGTGGGTTGCCATGCCCTCCTCCAGGGATCTTCTCAACCCAGGGAGTGAACCAGGATCTCTTGCATTACAGGCAGATTTCTTTACCACTGCTGCAAACTGGGAAGATAGCCATAGTGATGAGAAGCAGAAAGCGGAGCAGGTCAATTCCTCAGCCGTTCTATTAAAAGCACGCATACACACAAACATCTGCCTGTCTTCACAATACATTGTTTTGTGCATTTAACGGGCAAGGAAGGGCACGTCCATTTGTGAAAAGGTGGGGTGAACAGGATAGTTGAAGCAGGTAGTCAGAGGTCTTCTTAGTCTGAGAGAATCACGTCTTCCATTCCTTTACAACAGCTGCCCTCATCCAGGGCCAGGTGAGCAGGGGAGTGTGAAGCACTGGTTTCTGAGGCAAACTGCTTTGAGAAGTGCTATTCCAGTCTCTCCTACGTCCTGGGCCTCGAAGGCAGAGACAGGACACAACCGCTTTATCAGCACCGATTCGGGGGCATCTAGAAACCTGAACAAGCCTTGGCCCTGCCCATCCAGCAAACTGAAGGCGAGTGTTTACAAAGCATCATTACAGAGCGTTACGGATCCCTGTGGGGCCTGCACGCTGGGCTCTGGAACCTTCCTTCCCATCATAGTTCAGTTCAGTTCAGTCACTTAGCGTGTCTGACTCTTTGCGACCCCATGGACTACAGCACACCAGGCCTCTCTGTCCATCACCAACTCCCAGAGTTTACTCAAACTCATGTCTATTGAGTCAGTGATGCCATCCAACCATCTCATCCTCTGTTGTCCCCTTCTCCTCCTGCCCCCAATCTTTCCCAGCATCAGGGTCTTTTCAAATGAGTCAATTCTTCGCATCAGGTAGCCAAAGTGTTGCAACTTCAGCTTCAGCATCAGTCCTTCCAATGAATATTGAGGGTTGATTTCCTTTGAGATTGACTGGTTGGATCTCTTTGCAGTCCAAGGGACTTTCAAGAGTCTTCTCCAACACCACACTTCAAAAGCATCAATTCTTTGGCACTCAGCTTTCTTTATAGTCCACCTCTCACATCCATACATCCATACATCCTACTGGAAAAGCCATAGCTTTGACTAGATGGACCTTTGTTGGCAAAGTACTGTCTCTGCTTTTTAGTAAGCTGTCTAGGTTGGTCATAACTTTTCTTCCAAGGAGCAAGCATCTTTTAATTTCATGCTGCAGTCACCATCTGCAGTGAATTTGGAGCCCCCCAAAATAAAGTCTGTCACTGTTTCCACTGTTTCTCCATCTATTTGCCATGAAGTAATGGGACCATATGCCATGATCTTAGTTTTCTGAATGTTTAACTTTAAGCCATTTTTTTCACTCTCCTCCTTCACTTTCATCAAGATGCTCTTTAGTTCTTCACTTTCTACCATGAGGGTGGTGTCATCTGCATATCTGAGGTTACTGAGATTTCTCCTGGTAACCTTGATTCCAGCTTGTGCTTCATCTAGCCCAGCACTTCTCATGATGTACTCTGCATATAAGCTAAATAAGCAGGGTGACAATATACTGCCTTGACGTACTCCTTTTCCTATTTGGAACCAGTCTGTTGTTCCATGTCCAGTTCTAACTGTTGCTTCCTGACCTGCATACATATTTCTCAAGAGGCAGGTCAGGTGGTCTGGTATTCCATCTCTTGAAGAATTTTCAACAGTTTGTTGTGATCCACACAGTCAAAGGCTTTGGTGCAGTCAATAAAGCAGAAATAGATGTTTTTCTGGAACCCTCTTGCTTTTTCGATGATCCAACGGATGTTGGCAATTTGATCTCTGGTTCCTCCGCCTTTTCTAAATTCAGCTTGAACATTTGGCAGTTCACAGTTCATGTACTGTTGAAGTCTGGCTTGGAGAATTTTGAGCATTACTTTGCTAGCGTGTGAAATGAATGCATTGTGCGGTAGTTTGAGCATTCTTTGGCATTGCCTTTCTTTGGGATTGGAATGAAAAGTGATCTTTTCCAGTCCTGTGGCCACTGTTGAGTTTTCCAAATTTGCTGGCATATTGACTGCAGCACTTTCACAGCATCATCTTTTAGGATTTTAAATAGCTCAACTGGAATTCCATCACCTCCACTAGCTTTGTTCATAGTGATGTTTCCTAAGGCCTACTTGACCTCACATTCTAGGTGAGTGATCACACCATTGTGTTTATCTGGGTTGTGAAGATCTTTTTTGTATAGTTCTTCTGTGTATTCTTGCCACCTCTTCTTAATATCTTCTGCTTCTGTTAGGTCCATTCCATTTCTGTCCTTTATTGTGCCCATCTTTGCATCACAGGGTACCTGGTAAATTCTGTCAGTGAGGGATTCTCTGCAGGGATGACCTGTCTACACTTACCTGCTTTATGCTGGGTCCTGTTACAAGGGCTAATCAGAGTGGGTGCCAATCTGATAATGGCGTTAACAAACAAGAAGCCTGGTTCATTCTTTGTGCGGAGGAGGCGCGGGTGAGGCCACCAGCTGGTGTCAGGGTGTGGACGGAACACAGGGCAGGTGATGGCCAGGGTTCCTCCCAAAGAGGGGCCAGGTGATCTGCATGGAGAGGTACCCTCTCGCCCGCCAGAATCCTTGTGGATGAGCGGTGATGCTCATCCTTGACTCTGTGGAACAACCAGCATCTGCGTTGTCAGCGGTCCCAGGTCTGGCCAAGCACCGGCCACCTGGCCCCCTGTGGCGTGGAGAGTGATGCGTTGTTCCTGGGCAAACAGCACTTGGGAAAGTGACCCTTTCACAGGTCACAGCTGTGTTTACTCACAGGCTTCATGCCCTTCTTGGTGAAATGAAAGTCATCGTCAGTGTATATCTGCCTTGAATAAAAACGGCTGAAATGTTTACAGTTCAACTGAAGCCAAGTGACATCCTGCCAAGTCTATCACGGGTCGGGACAAAGCAGGGTGGAAGTGCCTGGCTCCCCGCACCCAACTTTTCTGTGTCAAGCAGGAAGCAAAATGCTTACCAGAGCCCCTTTTAATCTAATGCGCATAAGACATCTGGCCAGGCTGGCCCTCCTTAGATCTGGAGTCAGACTCTCCACGGTGCAAATCCCTGGTCCCCCGCTCGATAGGAGTGTGACCTTGAGCAGGCCAAATGGTCTGCTTTCTTTAATTCCCTCTACTGTCAAAATAGGCATAAAGACAGAAGATTGCAGACCAATGGCCTCCAAAGAGGTCCACACCCAAACCCTGGAAAAGAAAGTGAAGGTGAAAGTCGCTCAGTCATGCCTGACTCTTTGTGACCTCATGGACTACACAGTCCATGGAATTCTCTGGGCCAGAATACTGGAGTGGGTAGCCTTTCCCTTCTCCAGGGGATCTTCCCGACCCAGGGATCAAACCCAGGTCTCCCACATAGCAGGTGGATTCTTTACCATCTGAGTCACAAGGGAAGCCCAAGAATACTGGAGTAGGTAGCCTTTCCCTTCTCCAGTGGATCTTCTCAACCCAGGAATCGAACCCAGGTCTCCCGCATTGCAGGCGGCTTCATTACCAGCGGAGCCACTGTGAATGTCTTAGGTTGCATGGCAGGGGTGAAGGCTCCTAACCAGCCTTGGGGCTCCAGAAACCAGATGCCTCTTGGACTGGAAGACACAGGAAGTGAGTTATGCCTGAGAGCCTCCAGAAAGAAGCAACTCAGACCCACCAGGGAGACTTCAGTCGGGCTTCTGACCTCCGGGACTGGAAAGCAGCAAGTTGGTGTTGGTTCAAGCTACTAAACTTGTGATCATCTGTTACAGCAGCAACAGGGAGCTGATATGGGTGGTGACCAGCTCCTGGGGAGGTGGCAGGCATGGAGGAACCAAGAGGTCCCTTTCCCCCCAGGGCGCCCCCCCTCCTCCTGCCTAGGCAAGACCCCTGCCCTACCCCACAGCAGCACCCTGTCCATCTTAGCCTCTGGGAGGTGCCCACGGGAGACAGAAGGCAGGGGAAAGAGGCTGGGAGATCGTCCTCCGCCTTGTCTGCCTCCCCACCCTAGAGGACAGACTCACAGGCGTTTTATCTGATCACCCTCTGGTACATCCTACCAGACTGCACCAAACCCCCGGCAGAAGGGATGGGATCCCCATCCTGAATGGGGCAGGTGATGAGGCAGCAGGGGCCAGAAGGCAGGAAAATTTCTACTGTGGACCAAAAGAGGTCACCTGCCATTTCAGGAAACAAAGAACGTTGCCTGCTAACAAGCCATCAGTCACAGCCCTGACGCTGAGCCTTGAGGGGACTTCAGGGCAGAGAAAAGCAGGGCACCGGTCCTCGATAGTGAAGGTGTGCGTCTCAGGAGAGATGTCGCTGAGTCCGACTCTTGCACCTTCCCGCACACAGAAAAGCACAAATCGTTTACTTGAGATGTCTGTTTTTTGTGATTAGCTGTAGTCTTTTGGGTTCAATTAAATTTTTTTTCCTAAGGAAGAACCCCTGTATATCCTGGCTCCTCCCTTATCTCCGGAGAAGGAAATGGCAACCCACTCCAATATTCTTGCCTGAAGAATCCCGTGGACAGAGGACCCTGCCTGGCTACAGTCCCTGGGGTCCCAAGAGTTGGACGCAACTTAGTAACTAAACCACCACCACCTCCTCCCTCACCTTGGTCACCCACAAACTGGCACCTGCCGTCCACCTCTACAAGGGTTACATCAGGCTCTGCTGCACCTGCCAACCTTCAACACCCCTGGAAGGAGCTCAGGGTGGAGAGCAGGAGCAAGGCTCTCTGTGCTCTGAAGAAACTGGCAGGACAGGTGTTCAGGCAGCTAGATATTTTCAGGAGCTGATTTTATGAGCCCAGTTCTTGTACCTCCTCATATCTATAAAAGCACCAAAATCCTTCATGGTGATGACTGCCCCTCGTGACTAGCAGTAACCCTCATGAGACTAGTGGAAAACTGCAAAAATATGTGTCTGATTGCACGGACTCCCCCTTCACCAAAATCACATATATACTAACCCGCCCCCGATTCATCGGAGCTGTCTCAGAGCTAGCTATCCGAGATGCTGCCTCCCAGGCTGCAGTCTTCATTTCACCACAAATAAAACTTGACTCACAACTCTCACATTGCACTTTTTTTTTCTTTTTTTAAGTCAACACCGTTTGGAGCAGCTCCTCAGAGTGATCTGAGAGGCTCTCTCCCTGGCTACAGTCCTCAGTGAGGTCCCCGAATAAAACGTATCTCACGACTTTTCATTTCACTTCAGTCTCCACTACCCATTGCCCTGAAGAGAGGTCTTTGGTGCTTCAGGTAAACACGGGTGGCAGAACTGAGCCGCTAAGAGATTTCGGAAATGCTGAAGCTGGAGGGAAGACAAACGTGAGTGGGGCGTCCTCACCAAGGAAGAGCCTGTAGCAGCCCCGAATGTCAGGACACGGAGCGGACATGGCGTGAAGGCTGCTCCTTCTCACTTCGCAGTTCAACAGGCATTATTCCCAACTAGCAGCCTGTCTGCTAGAGCCATAAAAGTCCGCATGCACTGGAGGATGATTAGGAAATAATTCAGGCCTTTAGCTAAACCTCTCAGCAAGGAAAACAGAATGGAGAAAAGGGGGCCTTTTCTTTATCTGTTGAAAGGTTTAGCCCTTCTGGCAGTTCTGCACCCTTTTCCCATAGTTGCCTGACAATATTAACTCCTCCTTCCATGCTGATATTCCTAGTATGCACACAAAATACACACACACACACACCCCTCCAAACCTACTGCAGTTAAATGTGGCAGAAAGTGAAAGTGTGAAAGTCGCTCCGTCCTGTCTGACTCTTTGCGATCCTATGGACTATACAGTCCATGGAATTCTCCAGGCCAGAATGCTGGAGTAGGTAGCCGTTCCGTTCTCCAGGAGATCTTCCCAACCCAGGGATCGAACCCAGGTCTCCGACACTGCAGGTGGATTCTTTAGCAGCTGAGCCACCAGGGAAGTATTTTGTCAAATTCTACTTGCCTCTTGAAAAATAATGAATATCAATTGGAATGCTTAATGGTTCCATTTCAGACAAGAAACAGGTTTTAATATTTAAATCTATAATGACTCATAGCCCAACACAATGTGAAAAACAAAATTCTATACCAAGGACAGTCTTCCCTAGAGCTGATTCTTATAATAATTAGGGTCAGAACATTAGATGAGTCATGACAGGTGATCAGCCAGGGAAAAATTCACCTTGCTCGTGGCCTGAGGTCAGCAACTCTGCCTGCTCATTGCTAATTAGACTTCCAGAAATACTCCCTGTCCTGTTTTGCTGCAAACAGAATAATTTCAGTGAGTGGATCTTAGGAAATTACAAGTTATCCATTTAAATGTCAATTCCTGCTCTGCAACCGGAAGTTGAGAACAGAGGTCATTTGCATGTCTTTAAGATGCAGGTTAAAGACTTTTAAGACGGCTTAAGGCAGCTCTTCCTCTTTTAATAAGAGTAGGTAAGGTTAAAGCTCATTTTGTAGCTGCTTGTAAATTTATGATCACACATCTATCTGGATAGAGTGGTTCAGGGGCCACCATTACAATGGTCAGACAAAAATGGCTTGATGTGTTAAGCCTGTAAGAGTCGGGTATTTCCAGCTGTGTTTGTTATATTTAAGGCTCCATTCTCTACCTTTTTAAGTGCAAAATGAGATTCAGGCCAGCAGAGTGAAATGAAGCCCTGATCTATGACCCAGATAATTCAGGTCCTTGTTGTAATTAATTATACAAGGAGGCCATTGGACAGACCTCTGAGCCAGTAAAAGCCTCAGGGTTACCAGTCAGTGGGGACGCTGAGGAGGGCCAGCTGGGCAGGAGGCAGGCCTTCCTGGTGCCTGGCAGCTGATTCCCCCTGCTCTGCCTCTGTGCCTGCACCAGGCCAGCCTTCCCTGGCTCCAAGGACTTCCGGTTTGGAGCTTCAGGATCAGAATCGATTTTTGCGCACATAAACTCATCGCTTTTCTAACATGCTTGTCAATCTTCTAATACTGTCCTCCACCTCAGAAGCCTGGGAAGGGCAGAGGACTCGGGGTGGGGAGGGCCCTGCTCGCCCCTCTCTGCTCTCGTGGCCCTGGCTCAACTTGGTCCAGGGCAGAAAAAGAGGTGACCAACTGTGTCCTGACTGCTAACAAGTTCCATCCTTTCTCATCCCTGCCAGGCCTCGGAAAAATAAAGAAACAGCACCCAATTAGCTCTGAGAATGCAAGCTGCAGGAAGGAGCGAGGAGACTGCCCACATTGTTTGCAAGTAAGTATCCCCGTGACAAGCTGCACCTGAACGTCCTCCAGGGGTTGGCAGGTCTCGGGACACCAGCCCCACAGGTGGTGACGGTGAGGACGCTGGACGCCGGGTGTCTGTGTGTGAGGGGTTTTGGTTCAAGCCTTCATTCAGCACGCAAAGCATCTTTTCAGATAATGGATGCCTCAGTCAAAGGAGGGAGCAAATTCACAGCCCAGTTCTCGCTGTCCCTGAGAACAGCTTGTGTTACAGACTGAGATCTGCATCTGGAACATTCGCTTCTCAGAGTCAGCCGGCTCGAGCTGATGCTCTGGGGGTGCACTCATCATCTTACGAGAGGGGAATGTACCGAGAAACGGAACACTCCCTGCCACACCAGGAAACAAGCATGCCACGGTCGCCAGTGACCGCAGCCCTCCAGCGTGAGCCGGTGAGCCCTGAGGGCACTCAGGAAGGAGAATACGGCACCTAGCAGCCGTCAGAAGACAGCTGCTGCCCACGGTAAGCCCCAGAGGAACTCAGGGTGTGAAAACGCAGGGCACTGGCCCCAGACAAGCCGAGGTGCATACGGAAGGAAAGATTTCACTAAGCCCACACTCTTGCACTTTCCCATACATTGAAAGGCACTAAATTCCTTACTTTGGGATATCTGGTTTTCTTTAGCAAACAATAATCTTTGGGTGTTCAGACTACCTGACCTTTGTTGTAAAACTTCTATGGAACCTGGCTTGCTCAGAATAGTTCTCTCAAGGTCACTTGAGATGCTGTCTCCTGGGATTGAAGTCCTAAAAATGTCTGCCAAATAAGACTTAACTCTCAACTTGCAGGTGGGGTGTACTTTCTCAGTTGACGGAGTTATCGGTATCCATCACTCCATTTCAGCAGACTGCTGCCAGCTTTGCAAGAGCAACCTGTCCATGTCCGTTAGCACTGATCAAAATGTTGACGAAGCTTTTAAGACACTTTCTCCTAAAGTTCCATTCAAATGCTTCTGGATCCAGCATAGGTTGATCTGTGTTATCTGTGTTAGCGTCACTTGAGATGGGCTCAAAAATACTCAAAAACCACTCCAAAGCTAAAGCAAACACTCACTCCAGAGGTCAAGATTCCATTTCCCGGCCTTTCAGCCAAGCTCTGCGGGTCAGTCAGGGAAAACTGTGATCTCAAGATCTCAGTGAAGCCAAGACTGTTTCAACCCACGTGCTCAGGGAGTGCACCTTTCCCAACACAACTGATAAAAAATGTATAAGACCTAATCGGCGGATCCTTTCTGAACACATGGAAGTGTTCTGCTCTGGCTCTCGGGAAAATGAGATTTGCTGGGGCAGTTTCTGAACAGCTATCTCTCTGCCACGCATTGGATTCCTCTGCAGCTGGGAAAGATCTTTTCCCTTCTCCACATGCACTTTAGGTGAATCCAAGCACCCTTCAAACAAAGAGTGGATGGACTTCCTACAAAGCTCTGGAATGGGTGCATGATGGAGAAGGTTCAGTTCAGTTCAGTTCAGTTCAGTCGTTCAGTCGTGTCCGACTCTCTGCGACCCCATGAATCGCAGCACGCCAGGCCTCCCTGTTCATCACCAACTCCCAGAGTTCACTCAGACTCACGTCTATCGAGTCAGTGATGCCATCCAGCCGTCTCATCCTCTGCCGTCCCCTTCTCCTCCTGCCCCCAATCCCTTCCAGCATCAGAGTCTTTTCCAATGAGTCAACTCATTGCATGAGGGGGCCAAAGTACTGGAGTTTCAGCTTTAGCATCATTCCTTCCAAAGAAATCCCAGGGCTGATCTCCTTCAGAATGGACTGGTTGGATCTCCTTGCAGTCCAAGGGACTCTCAAGAGTCTTCTCCAACACCACAGTTCAAAAGCATCAATTCTTCGGCACTCAGCCTTCTTCACAGTCCAACTCTCACATCCATACATGACCACAGGAAAAACCATAGCCTTGACTAGACGGACCTTTGTTGGCAAAGTAAGGTCTCTGCTTTTGAATATGCTATCTAGGTTGGTCATAACTTTCCTTCCGAGGAGTAAGCGTCTTTTAATTTCATGGTTACATGTTACCAATTATGACATGTAGTCTCAAGGGGCAGTCTTACAACATCTGGAGCAAAAACCAAATGATGGGGAAAAAAAGAGCAAAGAAACTGTTGCAGTAAAAAGGGAAAAAAAGGAATGGGTTTTTTTCTTTAACTTCCCTTGTGACTCAGACTAAAGAACCCGGCTGCAATGTGGGAGACCTGGCCTCAATCCTGGGTTGGGAAGGTCCCCTGGAGAAGAGAATGGCTACCTACTCCAGTATTCTGGCCTGGAGAATTTCATGGACAGAGGAGCCTGACAGGCGACAGTCCATGGGGTTGCAAAGAGTCAGACAGGACTTAAAGACTTTCACCTTTCCTGAGAATAAAGAAGATAAGGAGAACAGTGAGTAGGCCTGAACATTCCTAGTTATTATTTTTTTTTTTACTTTAACTGCTTCTAACTCTGCATGTCTATAACTAAGTTTGCTTTTCTGCCCCTTAACTCTGCAGGAGCTACACTTCACACCTATTTCCTTTGACTCGATGCTAAATACATCCTGTGTCTGGTGTTTACCCTCAGGACACCCTTCCCCCTGTAGTCACATATCAGAAAGAAGGCTGCAGCCCCAGGGACTGACAGATGCGGTTGCTGGGCTGCTGGCACTGGCCTGTGGCCTTCTTTGAAACAATGCGAGAGGGGGAAATCAAGACCCTAACAGCTTTGTTCGTCTTCACTGACTCCTGACTGTGAGCCCTCATCTTACATAAGCCCCTAGACTCCTCATGACGTAAAGGGCTGCTTCAATGGAAAAGACTGATGTTGGGAAAGATTGAGAGCAGGAGGAGAAGCGGGTGACAGAGGATGAGATGGGTGGATGGCATCACTGACTCAATGGACATGAATTTGAGCAAGCTCCGGGAGATGGTGATGGACAGCGAAGCCTGGCGCGCTGCAGTCCATGGGCTCACAAAGAGCTGGACACGACTGAGAGACTGAACAAGACTCCCCGTGGATGGGGACACAGTTCTGGAGGCCTGAGCCTGCTGTCTTCCCCTCTCAGCCAGGTGAGAATTAAAGCCACCTTTGTATCTCCTCCAAACTCTCTGTATTTTTCCTTTGGCTTCGGTGGGCAGAGAAGGCCAAGATTCTGGCCAGCAACAGAACTAGCACATCAAAGCGATCACCACAGATGAGTTTACCTGGTGAGACTGCTTTGCATTTTCTAGAATGCTTAACCAATACCCATTAATTTGATAATAGAAAACAACTTTTTAAGAGAGAAGGTTAAATGCAGGCTAATATCTGAGCTGGAAAGGAAGCTCCCGGTGGCTGAAGGATAACCTTCTCTGGGTTTGTAAATTTACGCAATGCAAAGAGAAAGCCAGAACCGATCCCGTGGAAGGATCAAAGTTTCTGCAGAAAGTGCCATAAAAACTTAATGACTAAATTCTGAAACAGGGAGCATGAGTCCTTCAAAATCAACTGCCAGCACAACCGGGCATTGTGCTCTCCTCTCCCGCTAAAGGATGTAGAGTCTAGACTCTCCTACAGGTGGGTGCCCAGGGCCCGGCTGTCTTAGTTACTTGCTGCCGCCTCCAGCTTGCGCTTGTGCGGAGGGTCTTCGATGATCCTGTTGAGGTCCCCGCGGTTCCTCAAGTCCATCGGCTTCTCCCAGACGGACAACTGCATCGTCGGGTTGAAGAAGAAAACTCGGTCATCGCCCGTCCAGACCACACACCTGTGCAAATCGAGAAACCGCTCTTAGTCTCCCTGAGAGGCATGCATCAAAAGACCATAGTGTGTGTTCTAAGTCGATCAGTCGTGTCTGATTCTCTGCAATCCCATGGCCTGTAGCCCGACAGGCTCCTCTGTCCATGGGATTCTCCAGGCAAGAAAACTGGGGTGGGTTGCCATGCCCTCCTCCAGGGGAGCTTCCTGACCCAGGGATCAAACCCGAGTCTCTTATGTTTCCTGCATTCGCAGACAGGTTAGTGCAGGCATGCGTCCAAACCCAAAATGCCCTTGGGGCTGAAATCCACACATTCACAAAAGTAGTATTTTACAAAGTATGAATAATAATAGCGATGTCTGGCTTTTCAGGGTGATTCTCAGATGTTTCTCATACATTCTCTCATTCGATTCATAGGCAGACAGCTACCTGACCTTCCTTCTACTGGTAAGGACAGCAAAGTTCAGAGACATGAGAGGCTCAACTGGGTCCCAGGAGTTCTGAGCTCTTCCCAAAGGCCAGCTCTCCTTTCAGTTGGATTCCCACTCTGGCTTTGGGTACGAGGACCGTAACACAGACCTTGGTTCAAAGTAAACTTCCCCGATTGGACGGTGACTGAGCAGCAGGGTTCATGGAGCCACACAGAGGCCACAGCCCATCCCTCTCCAGCTGAGAACCAGCAACCCGGCTGCTGGAATCAGCAACCTCAGCCCTGTTGAGGTGTCCCACTTTGCTTTCAGAAGAGCAAAGAATTAGATTTGCATTTTCACATGGAGGAAACGAAAATCTCCAAAAGGAATAATATGCAATTTTAAGACTTCATCTCTGTGAAAGTTTATCAGAGAGAAGGAAAGATTGCAAAGGAGAAATAGTGAAGAAAAGAAAAACAAAGGAAAGGAAGAGCTCCCTTTCCGCGGAGTGAGTCTGCAGTGTGGGAACGCACACAGGAATTCAGACCCGGCCTCAGTGTGTCCCAGCAACACAGCCGGTCAAGGTCACCGGAGCGGCCTCAGGCTGTCCTGTGACCAGTCTCGTGATGGTGCAGAGAAATGAGCTCTGTCCTGCCTCTGGTCTGGCCATTCCAGAAGATTCTTCTAGGGTTAGGCCTCTCCCCTCCTGTGACCTCAGCATCCTACAGTGACCTCTGACGACCCGGGAAGCTCCAGGACTCTCCCCAGGCTCCTCAGAAGCTGCATGAATGGGCAGGACTAGTCCTCGTGGACTGAAGCCCTCTGGTCATTGATTTCTTGAGGGATCAGGGACACTTCTGGGCACTTGCCGGCCTCCTGAGCACCAGCTCCTGCCTTACCATCAGACACACCTGGTTGCCTGCCCCCTTTCTAGATCCAGGCAGCACACACCAGTCTGCTTCCCACAGAGAAAATCACCCCCACCCTTGAGCCTCTGTGCTCAGACCAGCTGGCCACTTCCCGTGGGCCAGACAGAGGCTCAGTGCAGGGGCTAGCCTCACATTCTGAAACTCTGTGCAGACCAGATCCCTACGTAGAAATGACCTTTAGATGGTCTGTCTGATTTACTCCGCAGCCAGGCAGGGTTCATGGGAGTGGTGAGCCTACAAAGAGGTCTACATCCTACTCCCAAGAACCTATGAATGTCACCTTACAGGGCAAAAGGGATCTCTCAGGTGTGATTAAGTTCCTGTCTTGAGATGCAGGGAGTAGGCTGGGCTGTCAAGGCAAGTTTAGTGTCATCAGAAGGCTCCTCATAAGGGAAGAGGGAGGCTGGAAGTCAGAGTGAGAGAAGGGGATGGGAGGATAGAAGCAGAAGACAGACAGACAGACACACACACAGGATGGGTGGAGACAGAGGCCAGAGGATGCGCCACTCTGGCCTTGATGTTGGAGGACGCGGCTGTGGATGCCAGTGTCTCTAGAAGCTGGAAAGTCTAGAGCAGTCTCCCCTGAGCCTTGGGAGGGAATCAGCCCTCTCCTCCCCACCTGGATTCAGCCCCGTGGGGTTGGATTCTGACCTCCAGAGCTGTGAGATGTGAGTTTCCACAGGTTGACAACCAGTAGACCTCACCCTTGACCCCTCCCCATCCTGGGCGCCAGCACCAGGGTCTGCATCTGGCCAGCAGCAACCTAGACCCCACACTGCATAGGCCCCTGCTGGCCTGGTCATCCAGGTAGAAGGCCATGACCTGCCTTCTCAGTGGATGCACCATCCAGCTCTAGGCCTGCCCTTGACCTTCAGGTGACCTTGAGAGCTGCCCTCACCCTCCGTGATCTCCGTTCCATCATCTGTGTGGGGGGGGCCTGCGATGGACATTTGTGTTATTCTAACATGCCCGTCACTGCGGGGAAGCTGAGGCAAACATGAGGGGCAGCCTTTACTAGAGACTGGATGACGGGCCAACAAGGGCTAGGCCTGAGGGGCAGGACTGGCGAGCTGGACAAGGACCTGCCTGATGCACGGGTCTGCCTGCCACCCCCAGTGGGCCCCGACAGGACACAGGTGACCTCTCGTGGGAGGAAGCTGCCTGCCTGCCGGTACAGAAGTCGTCTGGCTTAGGAAGCTTTCACTGTGTATAAAGCTGCAGGTAATTATGCTGTTCTGTACATTATGTACAATTCTGCCACTGTGAGTCTCGCACAGAATTCTGGGCCAGCAGGGACCATAAACCCTGCCAGGAGCACAGCCCCTTCCCTCTCAGATGCTCTGCAGGGTGACGGAGTGCCTCCTGCCGGGTCTGGGGGCTGCGCTCCTGGCAACACTCAGCACATGTTCTTAGCACCACGAGTAGCCCACCTGGGTTATCTGCGCACCAGGGGGTGGGGTGGGGGGAGGTTTGCCTGGTGTGAATGCAGGCTGTTTGCAGCTTCAGCTAGATCAGACTGCAGGCGATGTCGAGTAAGAAGCCAGCAGACCCTCAGCAGTGCAGAGGGTGAAGCCCAGTCCTGGGCACCTTCTAACACGGAGGGCATCCATCTGTCTGGTCTGGTGCACGCAGGCGGCTGGTCACTGCCCACACACAGGCTTCTAAAGCCTTCTTTGGCCAGGCTGCAGCTGGAAAAATAGCTCCAAGACCAAAGCTCCTGGCAGCGAGTAGGTTGGTTTGTGACAGTCGCGATGATATCTTTTCACTGTCTGACTGCGCTTGGCCTGAGTGGGAAAGTCCAGATGCAGCTTTGACTCGTTGTGCCCTTGTCTATCTATTTACAAATTTAGGAGCTGCTGTGTGACCCCGGGACCCCTGATGGCACCTGCAGTACAATGAACCTTTACAGCAGATACACCGGACAGGTACAGCTGTTCTGGCAGGAAGTCATCCTGTGCTCAGCACCCCTCCACCCATACACGTGCACACACGCTTGTGTGTGCACACACATGCACACACATACATTCACACGTATGCACACACACACTTGTGCATAAAGGCACATGCACACACACTCACACTTGTGCACGCACACACGTGCATTGACACACAGCATATACACTTGTGTGTGCACACACGAGTACACACTTGTGCGTAGATGCACATGCACACACACTCACATGTGTGCACCCACACATGCATCCCCACACGTGCATATACAAGTGTGCACGCACACACAAGCACACCAGTGACCTGGGCGCCACAGCCCCACCCCCAGCGGCCTCAGCGTCATGGCTGCCTGGTCTGCTCCCTCCTCCAGAGTCACTGGGGGGCACTGAGGAGCCCAGGGGCGTGGAGCCCTGCCGTCCAGGATGGCTCCGCCTCTGTGTGTCTCAGCACCTCAGGCAGTGATCTCCTGCTGTGGACTCGGTGTCCTCATTTATAAAAGCAGGCTGGTGGACGCAGGTCTAGTCCCAGATGATCTCTTAAGTCCCTTCTAACTTCTATTCTATCTTCTATTCTTTTCTGTTAATTTTCCAGCTTTGTCCAGGACCCCAGGCATGGTCATACTAATGCCCTTCCATGCGGATCAACCTTATGGGCAGGGACACAGTCCCCGGCTCCTGAGCTAGTCTGTCCTGGGCTCTGGGTAGCTGTGCTCAGAGGTTCACTGCTGCACCTGGAGACCATGCCTGCCCTGGGATTGCTTCCCCTAGCAGCCCGGTGGGGTCAAGGGCGTGGGGCAAACCCTCGGTGATTGGCCTCCTGCTGAGACCACATCCTCTTAGCCCAGCCCTTCCCCCAACCACCACACCCCGCCCGCCTTCCTCTGCCCCTTTCCTTGGAACCACTCCTCAGTACCTCCGGGCTCTGGGAGCTCTGTCCTAAGTGCTGCTTCTGTGGACCCTGACCTAAAGGGGAGGAAGGATGGAGTAGAATCTAAACTTCAGGAGAGTTTCCGACAGCGAGAGGCAGGCGGTGTCTGTGCAGGACACGCACCCTCACCTCCTCCTTAAAGACCGCACTTTGGGGTTTTCAAAGACGAGACCTGGTCCCACCAAACTTGGCACCATCACGGCTACAGCGACTGAAGGGCCCGGGGAGCGATGAGTTCCCTGAGAAAGTGGGTCAGCGAGGGTCTGCCCACATGAGAAAGTCTGGGGCGTGTGCATCCACCCCCAGGGGACGGGACACTTCAGCCAGAATTACCGAGGGGCTGGCAGCCTCGATCACAGAGGCAGGGAGGGGCTCATGCTCCCGTGGGCGCAGAGAGGGGTGCAGAGGTAGCCCCCTGCCAGCACCCCAAAGGCTGTGTGAGGCCAGCCTCAGCCAACCCGTCTCCCCACTCTCGGAGGTGTCCTGGGGTCCTAGAGCCGTGATTCTGCCTGGCCTGAAAAAGTTCTGGATGACACTTGAAGTGGGGCCCGGGGGAATAAGAAGCAGCTGGAAGCAGGTGAGTGATGCTGTCGCAGCCCCTGGTGGGGTGGGGGGCCCTAAGCCGTGCTCCTGGTGGGTGAAGAGTGGAGGGGTCTCAGCCTCCAGCCCCGGTAGCTGCTGACAGCCATCACCTCCCTGGACGCTGGCTGAGGGCAGACCATGCACCTGGGCATGTATCCTTCACAAGAAGTGGATACACTCAGACGCAAAGACACGTGGGCTCCAAAAGATCCCCCTGACGGGAGGCCCAGTCAGACTCAGGTCATCATCCCACTGAGCTCCTGGGCTCCTTCCCCTCTGGCTCCAAGCCCGGCTGTTAAGAAAGAAGCTGCACGTCGACCGGAACTGACTTGGTTCTCCCCAGATGCCGGACGGGTCTGTGCTGTAGGTTTGCTGCCTCTGGGTCGCGCTGATTCCGTCGGAACCGGGAGCCACGAAGACAGATGGTCACACCACACCCTCCTCTCGGAGAGACCCAGTGCCCGGACCGCCGTGCGGGGAGCAGCCCCAGCCCCCACTGCCACCACCACCCAGCCTCTCCAGTGACGGGAGAGCGGAGCCAATTAGAGACTTAATGGAGGGTTATTACCCTGGAGACAGAGGAGTGACAACAGTTAACGGGCACAGGCTCATCCAGAACAAAGAGCCCGCTTCCTGTGCCACAGGGACGCCTGCGGAACTGGAGCAAAGAGCTGGCGGCAGGTAAACCACGTGATCCCCCAGGAGAAATCTGCCCACTGGTCACGCCTGGTCTCCACCGGACCGAGCCAGCTGTGTGATGCAGAATTAATTTCACGTATCGTTTATGCACATTTTAAGCAATACATATACATTCCTCTGGCTTAATCACAATGTATGATTTCTGGATGGCTGCCATGTTCCCTCTCCTCTTTAACTGTCCCCAAATCCCAGAGGGTACAATTAGCGTGCCAGAGTTAGTTAAGTCTGGTACAAAACATCCACGCTTAGCAGCCTTAGAACACGAAGACCCGTTTTAGCAAATGGAAATGGGGACTGCTGGCTTGCCGTACAAAATGATCCCCCCATTGCCTTCACACAGCACACCCCAGCGTTCACGGCTCTGCAAGGGGCAAGATATTTCCGCTCCTCTCTCCAAGCATCCAGCTCAGCCCAGCGGGGAAGGGCTCCGTGCCTCACCCCCTCTCCCGCACGCGGGAAGGCACACCCAGGTCCCTCTGTCCTCCGGACACTTGTCCCGAGTGCGCTGTCCCAGGAGCAGAGCCCCGTCTGCAGGTTGGACCCGTGCCCCCTGGGTCACAGCCACAGGGCTGAGGTCTCTGACCCCAGAAGGCAGCACCTCTGTGTGCTCTGTTCTCTACCCCCTTCCCCGTTCTGCCCACCTTTGTCCCCGGGAAGGGGCTGACCTGGGAGAACTGAGAAGCCCCGGCCCCATGGGGCAGGTCGGGTGAGGCACTGTGGGGCCTGCAGACAAGAAGATTCAGGGAAAAGAGGGTGGAAACAGCTCTCCCCTCTTCCTCCTGGGACATGGTGGTTTATGCTCAGAAATGCGTATCTGGTTATGGCCTCATTCTGCACAGAACTCCTGGGTTTCTGGCCGACCTCTGATGTGAGAGCAAGCCTCCCGTGGGCAGGAAGCGAAGCAAACACCTTCTGGGCAACTCCACCTGGACCACGGGCCGGGGCATCCAGGGGCACTTGCCTTCTTGGACAGTCACGGTGCCACCTACTCTGTTGTGACCTCCGTCAGAGTCCAGCTTCGTCACAGCAAGGGCTTCTGACCACAGGGACCCCCGAGCACCTGCTGCCCTGCCCATCGTTATGAGGGCCAGAGCAGGGGGCCCTGCAGGAGCGGGCCTGGAGCTGGGCCAGCAGGGGCCTCTGCAGAGAGGCGGCCCGTCCAGGGGGCAACAGGCAGGTGTGAGACGTGAGGGGGCTCAGCACACGGCTGTGACATGTGGACGATCGTGCCGTGCACGCCTCCCAGCTCCTTGGCAGCCTTGCCCGCGCCTCGGGTCACCCCAGCTTCTGACAGCACCCGGGGGCCTGCGGGGTCCCGGGGCTCACGTCTCACAGACCCGTCCCCTGCCCCAGTCTCCCTGCCTCGCGGGTAGGGGGACACCCCCGCAGGTTCCTGCTTCTCTGAGAGCTAACGGCAGCAGGTGCCCGCGCGTTCTCCGTCTGCGTGAGCTCTCACGCGGGGGTTAGGACCCCAGGATCCCACGGAGCATTCTGCCCTCAAACACAGCGTCACCGAGAAGTTGAAACCACAGCCCTGAAAGTCTCTACGGCTCAAGGTCAGGTCTCCTACCCAATTATAAGCCCCGGGGCAGCATCAAGTCCAGTGTGACAGGGTCACACACCTCGCTGAATTTACTGCAACCCCTCATATGATTTGCAGTCAAGTGTGCTTGCCTTAGAAACACACGCGAGAGACTTTGGTTCCAGAAGACCCCATACAGCATCTCTGGCATCATAAAAAAAAATAATAGTTAAAATCTGTTTTGTCCCCCATTCAGTTACTGGCACCAAGCTCCTAAAACCCTTTTAATTAGCTGAGCGACTGGGGCATCGTTTTTACTCCTAAGGAGCACCCCTGACCTCATGTGAGTTCAGACTGATGACATGGTGACTGATACGCCTCCATGTGTGACCATGGAGGGTGGGGGCTGGTCCCAGAAAGACTGACCACGTGATCAGAGGGTTGGTTTTCTGGCCCCACCGCCAGCCTCCAGGAGCAGGGAGGACAAGCCTAGTAATAAGGCATTCAGAAAGCTTCCTTTGGGTTCAGAGGGCTGCAGTGTGCTGATCTTGCTAACGTCCTGAGCGGGTGGCAGCCCCAGGAGGGCGTGGGGCCTGGAGACCCCCGCCCTGCTGCCTGCCCTTACCTCTCTGCCATCCAGCTGTCCCTGGGCTGCGGCCTGTATAATACAGATGTCATCACAAGTGAATCAATCACTCTCCTAAGTCCTGTGAGTCGTTCTAGCAAATTTTCAAACCTGACGGGAGGTTGTGGGAGCCCGGGACTCGCAATCAGCTGGGGAGACGTGCAGGGGCAGGGGGCTGGGACTCAGCCCTTGGCCCGTGGGGTCTGCGCTAACCCGGGAGCTGGCATCAGACCCGACTTGAATGGCAGGACACTCTCAGCACTGGAAACACTGCATCGTTAGGTGTCACCATCAGGGGCCCCGGACCTGTGAGGCATCCCCAGCTCACCGAGCACTAGAGCTGAAGGGTGGGAGGCCCTTGGGTGCCCGTGACACCAACCACTGAGCAGAGAAGGAGAGGGGGCCCCGTCTGTCGAGTTAAGAGCAGGGCTTCCCGCAGTAAGCAGATGGCCAGGGCAGGACAGGTGCTGGGATCCACTCGGGACATCACACAGGGCAGACGCCACAC
>NW_011495018.1:1260455-1262330 GCF_000754665.1 Bison bison bison | reverse complement strand
GCCGCCTGCCGCTGCTACCTCGACGGACCTTAGGTGGCTCTGTTCCTGTTCTCTAAATTAGCTGTTCCTCCCAACCGTATCCTGCAGTCTAATCTGCAGGCTTTAAAACTAATTTTACTATAATAACCTTTTTTTTTCTGATTCTAAATTACTCCATTATAAAAGGACATTTTTGAAAACCAGAGTCGGCGGCTCCCTCGCGGAGGGCGCTTTGAGGGTTGAGGCGCGGAGAACGGGAATCCTCACAGGGCAGCCACAAAGTGCAGGCACGTCTTTAATTAACAGCTCCTCGGTTACGCTTTTCCTGGAGTCCACGGAAAGGCCTTTGAAGTGCAAGGCGTGCCGCCAACTCTCCAGACACGGCCTTGCTCAGATCAATACACAACGGCCTTCCTACTTTAATGCATATTTGCAAATATATTGGAGCAGGATAACTTATCACTTAAATGCTGTTTTTCTTTTGGCAGATGGTGACAACGGTGTGGAACTCTACCCGCCAGGAGCTGCAAATTGCTTTGTGTAAAACAGCATTACCCACAGGGCATGCGTTTCTCTTTGGTGGAGACAGCAAGCGGTGGGTCAGGCAGGGCTGTCTCCCTGACCCCCCGGGCCCGGGGTGTCTTACCATGGGGACCCCGGCACCGGGGTGGAGGCCACGGGCCTCGTGCCTTTGGGCGCGCCGTCCTCGCTGGCCACCAGGATTGACGGAGGCTCCTGTGAATAGAGAACAGGAAAGCACTTTAAAACAAATGGAAACACTCCTCTTCAATTAGAGGCAACCAAGTAAAGACTAACTGGTCTCCTGCAGACAGGCCTGCCCACAGCGGCTGTCAGGCAATGACCGGCTCAGCAGAACCAGCGCGCAGGCCTGGGGGTCACGAGAGCCTTTAGAATTCACAGCATGAGTGACGGTGTTGCGCGACCCAGACTAGGGCCTCCCTGTAATTATCCCAAATTGGCTTGGCTGCCTGCTTCTGCAGAGACAGACACAGGCAGAGCAGCTGAGAGCTCGCTTCTGAACGGCCCGACTCGTCTCTGGAGACAGGCTCACGGGGCCCCCGAGCCCAGCCTCCAGTGGCGGAAACCCTCCGAGCAGTGAGGGCCCCGGGAGGCTGGGCTGGGTGGGCCCAGCCCGTCCCTGGCAGGCAGGGGAAGTGACAAGCCCGTGTCCATGCAGTGTCCTGTCACCCCAAGGACGCCCCCCCCATTTCTGGAGTGTCCACCTGGGGGCAGAGTTCATGGCCTGTTTCACAGGGTGCAGCTGACTGTGATACAGTGAGGTCTCTGTCTTCATGTAGAAAACAATGTCTGAACATGATATCCCCTAGAAGAAAATGAAGATTTATTTCCTAAAGTTAAAAAAAGAAACTTCAGCTAGGACACCTGACCATTGCTTATTATGGATAGAATCTGGACAGAATTAAAAGTTTTTCTGAGATCAGAAAACATAGGCAATCATAGCACCAACATAAACGTGAATCCAAGACTCAGATTGGCCTCTTTAGCTACGCGAATGCACAAGACACTGGCCTCTTTAGCTACGCGAATGTACAGAAGACACTGGATTTTGTTAAGCAAAGGGAAAGTGAAAAGCGAAAGTGTTAGTCGCTCAGTTGTGTCCAGCTCTTTGTGACCCCATGGACTGTAGCCCACCAAGCTTATCTGTTCATGGGATTCTCCAGGCAAGAATACTGGAGCGGGTAGTCATCCCCTTCTCCAGTGGATCTACCCCACCCACAGATTGAACCCAGGTCTCCTGCATTGCAGGCAGATTCTTTACCATCTGAGCCACCAGGGAAGCCCTTAAACAAAAGGAAACAGAACCAAACTCCTAATGGGAGAACTGAAAAATTACCATGAGAAAATTATTTTAAG
>NW_011495018.1:1257076-1260355 GCF_000754665.1 Bison bison bison | reverse complement strand
TATTTTAAGAAGTCAGTGCTATCTCAAATTTTGAGCAGCTCTAAGAGAAAAATGGGAGAAGGCAATGGCACCCCACTCCAGTACTCTTGCCTGGAAAATCCCATGGATGGAGAAGCCTGGTGGGCTGCAGTCCATGGGGTCACGAAGAGTCGGACACGACTGAGCAACTTCACTTTCAGTTTCATGCATTGGAGAAGGAAATGGCAACCCACTCCAGTGTTCTTGCCTGGAAAATCCCATGGATGGAGAAGCCTGGTAGGCTGCAGCCCATGGGGTTGTGAAGAGTCGGACACGACTAAAACGACTTAGCAGCAGCAGCAGCAAGAGAAAAATGAAACCACAGTGAGCACAGTAAATTCTAGTGGCAAAGAAACATTTCTTTCCTTCTACCACCTGTTTCCAATATTTTAATCTCAAATTTAGAATGATATAATAAGGACCGCATTTTCTTTCTCTCAAAAAATCGGTACGATTACAAGGTCCTAGTGCATTATTCCAAACAGCAACCAGGTTCCGAGCTGAGAATGTTCAGTTCAGTTCAGTTGCTCAGTCGTTTCTGACTTTTTGCGACCCCATGAGCCGCAGCACGCCAGGCCTCCCTGTCCATCACCAACTCCCGGAGTTCACCCAGACCCACGTCCATTGGGCAACTAAAGCTCTAGACTCATTTAGAAAAAACTAAATGTCATCCTGAAAGCTGAGATTCTTTTTCTACCACCATCAGCGTCAGCGCTTTATGAGGTAGTGTGGGTAAGGACCTGGTTAGCCGGCTGTCTGAATGATGAAACACGCAGGACGCCAAGGCTCCCTGCCTTGTGGGGCACCGCTGATGGGCAGCCGCGCGAGGACAGGGCCGTTGCACCGAAAGCCCAGACGCTTGTCCAGGGGCCCCCTAGGGCCACACTGGGACCACAGCTCATTCCCACCTCCCAGCTTCCTTTCGAACAGTTGTTAGCGAGGAAAGTGCTGGGTCATAACAGCACTGAAACGTAAGATTCAAACATAAAGTTAAAAGATCACCAGGGTCTATCTATACCGGTGAGATAAACCCCAAAGAAGTCACTTAAAACTACAGTAAAATCACAGGCAGTGACGTGCGGCCTCCTCCTGCTCACGCCCTAGCAGGGCCCACGTCACCAGGAGTGAACAGCCAGTGTCAGCAGAGCCGGCCAGAGGACGAGCAGGGAGGCCTGGGATGCAGAGGTCAGTGGACCAGGCCCAGAGTGGCCACTGGGAACCCCGTTCACTAAGCGCTAGATAAGTAAGACCCAGGACTTGAGGGGTGGTCTCGTGCACACTCGACCATCCTGGTCTCTTACTGGGCTCTGCCCGGTGCCCTTCATTCGTTGTGACAGGTAATTACACGGAATAAATGGTTTGTAATTTATGTGATTATTCCTAACTTCACGAACAACTTTATTTTAGAATTTTGGGGTAGAAGAAAATGTCTTAGTTTCCTATGAGAAACTAAGTTCAGGATAAATAATGAACATAACAGGGTGTATTCAGAAACAGTTGTGTTAAAAATATAAAGGTATATTGAGACCAGAGATTATATTACTAATCCAATTAGGAAAACGAGGGGAGATTTTCATTACGAAGCTAATTGAACAATGAAACCCAATGAGAAGCCTCTGAGTAGTAGATTCCCCCTGATAATTTTTTCAGGGAAATATGGTGGGACATGATTTGTGATAGAGACTAACACTTAAATTCGGCGATGCTGGGATTCTCCACCGCTAATTACCAAGGTCGTCTTCTGGTGCAGCACGGTGGTTATGATTTCCTGTTGGTGATAAAAATGGCTAATCATGGCATAAAATTCCCCTCCGCACTGAAGTAATAAAAGTGAATTAGACGCACAGAGCGCAGAGATAAAGAAAGTAGTTAAAGCAGAAGAGAGACGATCTGTTTAATAAATATGTAATTCTGGCGTGGATGTTCGTCTCATAGAGAGAAATCCTTCATCAGGAAGCAAGAGATTGATTTGCACTGTTGTTCGTAATTCATTTACACCATCTAGCCCAGCACTAATGATGGAGAGGACCATGTGGGGACCCCAGGTGAGGACGCCCAGGGATGTCGCTAACGGGGAACGGGCTGGACAACCGCAGGAATGGGGGCACTGACGGGCCGAGGTGGAGCCAAGGCTGATAACAGCATGGGAAGAGAGAGTGTTCACACAATCCTGGGGTAGACCCGAGGCCACCGGGGTGTCCGACGGGTCAGACCCGAGTCCACCGGGGTGTCTCATGGATCAGACCCAAGGCCACCAGGGTGTCTGACGGTCAGAGCATGTTATACACCATTTGTGACTTTCAAAGCAGCAGAGAAAGTTGAGTTCTTGGTTATTCATGGGAAAAGAAATGCACTCAACATGTTCTTGGTCAATCTATAAAATGCCTCTTTATTGGGAAAGACCTGAGATTCTGTGTTCAGAAAACACAGGCGTGCATTGGTTTTCCCGTAACAGTGAAACCAAGTGCAGATCACAGCTTCACCCAAGCGGTTCCAGCTGCACAGACTGGCCTCCTGTGTGCACACGCTTTCTGAGACGGGGGGACAGTACACGCGAGAATCCAGGGTCACCACCCAAGTCCCTCTGAGTAGAGCCTGCCAGTGAGCTCCGGACTGGACACAGACGGGAAGGCCAGGCTGCTCCTGCTTGGCTCCCAGACGCCCTTTCCTTCTGCTGGGTTCTGCAGCGGTCCAGCTGGCAGTGGCCTGGTACCACAGGGGGACTGCAAAGTGCCCCTGCTGAGAGGTGGGAAATGGGTAGAAGTGTGTGCGGGCCCCCAGGGCCCCCAGCCGGGGGTTTTGCGTCTCGCAGCCACCTACCTTGTCCTCTCCTTCCCCCGCTGGGCTCTTCCTCTCTGCGTGCAGCACCAGGGCTGGTGGGCAGGGCGCTCGGCTGCGCTCTCTGCTTTTATCTGTGGGACCAAAACAACCATTGTTAGCATCCGTTTGTCACATCAGTTTGTAAAACCGGAAAGGGACCAAGAGCAGCCTCAGAAATTCTAAGTGGTGGCACATACAGTGCGTCTCGCAGGAGGCTGTGCCATCTGCACTTCTGACCATGCTGTGCTGACTGAGTCTCCACCAGGGCTTTGTGTCCAGTCTGGCAACCCCATCTGAGCCTGCACAGCACTGGCCATGGAGCGGTTGGCCACGCACGCTGGACCAGGCCATGTGGGCCGCGATGGACAGGACCCAGGCCTCTTTGACAAGGACCAGGGGCCAGTGTGGGCGGCAGAGCCAGCAGGCTCTATCAGAGGCTGT
>NW_011495018.1:1247944-1256976 GCF_000754665.1 Bison bison bison | reverse complement strand
GTGATGGCCACCCTGGTCCCCAATCCCAAGCAGGAATGAGTCCATGCTGGTCACACCCTGGTTATCATTGTTCGTCAGTCACTAACGCAGGCTCTGGCTCCAGAGGCAGCCTTCTCAGTGCTTCGACTGTGCAGACAGTAACTGTCTGATGGAGGAAGTGGAAAGTGCCAAAATCCTGAGGCTGGATATGATAACAGTTAGGCTTCATCTTATTCTAAGACATTGTGTAGCCTCAGATGTCTGTAGGCAGTGATGGGTGGCAAGGTTAACCATGTGGTTAGGACCAAGGA
The DNA here is from genome assembly GCF_000754665.1 of Bison bison bison. NCBI lineage: Eukaryota > Metazoa > Chordata > Mammalia > Artiodactyla > Bovidae > Bison > Bison bison. The sequence goes on along the minus strand of NW_011495018.1, from coordinate 1,256,686 downwards.
TGAGTGGAAACTCCAAGCTACCCAACCACAAACCAGCCTCACAAAGAGATACATCCACCGAGGGGACCCTGCACAGGTCCATAAAGTGTTGCGTGACCTGGAGCTCCATCTGTGCAACACGTCTGGGGGGATCCCCGGGGTGGTTCCTGCCCAGTAGGATGGAGGAAGGAAGGACACAGGGGATTGATGTGTGTGTGTGTGTGTTTGCGTGTGCACATGTGTGCATGCGCATGTGCATGCGCATGTGTGTGCATGTGTGCGCGCACATGTGTGTGTGCACGTGTGTGCATGTGTGCACATGTGTGCTTGTGTGTGCATGTGTGTGCGCACATGCATGTGTGTATATATGTGTGTACGTGCATGTGTGAGTGTGCTTGGGCTTGGCTCCAGCATGGAGCCCGGCCGTGGTGGCCACAGTGGCAGCAATCCTCGCCCCTAGTGGCTGCAGAGCTGGGTCCGGGCTCCAGGGCAGCCTTTCCAGAGCCCTGGGTGACGAAGCACCTCCCTGCGGACACTAACAGCTCATCTCAGAGCTGCCTCAGGGCCCTCAGGTCAGCTCTGGACCCGGACCAAACATCCAGTCCGCACAGAGGAGCTTCATCTGGACAAGGCAAAAGCAGGCGGGAGCCAGCCACGAGGCCTGGCCTCTGTCTGTCACAGGCAGGGCCGGATGGATAGAGGTGGCCCTGGGCACAGCCAGGCCCCTTGTCCGTGACATCACTCTGAAGGGCGGCCGGGCCTGCGGGCTCTGCCCCAGGGCCCGCTGGCTGGTCCTGGCTGCTCGGGAGCCCTGAGCTCAGGTTGGGAGCAAACAGACCAAATGTGGCCCCAGGACCTTGTGGGCCTCCTGCTGCCCTCGCATCTCCACACCGAGTGTGTCTGGAGCCTAGACAGCACTCTCCATTCGCACATGGGCGGCCAGTGCCGACCACTCGCCTCCCAGGCCGCTGGGACCACCACCCAGAGGCCTGCCTCCGGCCTGGAGACACCACCTACGGGGCCATTTCACCCCCGGACAGGGGGAAGGCGCTCCCAGCTCCTCACTGGACCATAAACCCAGTCTGAGTCAATAGACCACATTTCACACCATGCTCCGTCCTGGAAGGCAGTGGGCCTTTACTTCATCATCCTTCATGGTGATGAGCAGAGACCCCCGGGCAGCTTCCAGAACCTATGAGAATAAGCCCGCTTCTCATCAAGACGAAGGGCTGTGTGGGGCCAGGAGGCTGGCTCCAGATGGGACAGTCCTGACCACCCACTTCCTGTGTCTATGAAACAGATCATGCCACCCACAAAAGACAGAGGAGCCGATAGAGGGGGTGATGTAGGAAGATGGTCACTAACTGGGTGACACTGGAGCTCTGCTTGAAAAATCAGAGGAAGAGACGAGAGCAGCCCAGGGAACAGAATCCCACGGGGAGGGTTTCATCATGAAGTCCCACGGCTGTGTCCCCCACATGTTATGCTATGGTGGGACCACGTGTCCGAGTTAACATAGGCCTCATCAATGCCCACGGCAGGGCCACCCGGCCCATACTGCCTCCTGTGGCTGCTTATTCCTCTCCTCCACGTGGGGACCCTTCAGGACTGCAGACCCCAGAGTTCTACCTGCTGGCGGCTCCCAGCAACAAGATGCTCCTCTGCGGGTGGGAAGAGCCATAAAGTCCCACTGGGTCAACAGTACATCCTCAATGCCCTGGCCCCAGGCCTCCCACAGGCGCTGACAGATAACGCAGTCAAGAGTCAGGGAGCCCCGGCAGCTTCAGTTCAGGCCCCGATCCCACCGGCCACAGGCTCTGTACGAGGCTGGGGCGGGTTTGCAGGAGGCGTTCAGGGGGCAGCCCTGGAATCCAGAAGTTCTCGCTGCTGTAGCTGAGGCACAGAGTGGGGAGCTGGAGCCCAGGGTGGGCAGACGGGGGTTGCAATGACGTCTGGGTGCGGGTGACCTCAGAAAGATGTCTGCACCAGGCAGAAATGTGCAAGCGCCTGCGCTGGGGGAACCACCGAAGAGACGGCCGTGGAAAGCAGCGTCCGGAGACCCCACCAGAGCAGCTCTCCTGAGGAGAGGAGCCGGGAACACGGCGCTCTGCCTTGCCCTGGAGATCTCAGCTGGAGAACCTCCCCAGAGCCTCCCAAAGGACCTGGGGCCCTAGACCCCTGCTCTGCAAAGGAGGTCAGAGAACAGGAAGCAGCTGAACACCCCCCAAGGACCCCCAGCAAGGCCCCAGAAAGGAAGAGGAGAGCTTGAACTTGCAAGGAGATGGAACGGTCTGGTTACGAGCCGGGGCTCCGATTTCCAATTGCAGGGCCGGGCAGCTTCCAGGGGCCTGAGGCATGAACAGCAATGAGCAGATGGCTGTTCACCACCTAAGCACATGGTCTCGGTCCCTTGCCAGACTGCAGGGGTCATTCCAGGATGGGGGTGTGTGCTGACATGGGGGGAGAGGGGTTGGGGGGCTTCAGAGAGAAAACAAAGCGATGAGGTATCCCTGAAACGTGAGGAGCAGATGCTCGTCTCGGGCCGATAATGCACGCTGTAAAAAGCGTGCGAGGAAGCTGATAGCATCCGCGCTCGTCACAACGTCATTCTCAGTGACCGCGGTCTTGCTCACGTGAGTTCCCTCACTACCTGAGAAAGTATTCCTTTTTCATTTATTGAAAACACTTGATCCTTGTAAAGAAATTGGTTCTTCGAGTCCAGCATTTGGGCTGCATGCCTGGCGTTTGTCACAGGACGGCTTCTTCGAGAAGACGGTCCTGATCATCACTCTAAAGCCCCCTCGCTGCATGGCTGGGCTGGGGCCCAGAGCCCCCTGTAAAGCCTGCGTCTCCCCGTTCATCCTGAAGGGCTGATGTGATGGCTCCCCAAGGGCCACTCCAGCCCCTCTGACCTGCTTCACCCCCTTGCGCTTCGACCTCTCCACAAACCCGATGGTGTAGCCATCAAACACCCCCTCGGGTGTCAAAGAAAACTAGTTTATGGAGGGAAATCAACAAGTCATAAGACCCTGACGAGCTTAGGGGTGCCCAAGATACATTTCCACGCTGCGAGGGAGGCAGGGTGGTCCTATGTTCAGGGCAGTTGGTCTATTGATCCAGCTCAGCTCTGAGTTTGAAGAGCCCTCAGACTGTCTGCAGTTCGCTTTTCCTCCCAGCAGGGCTGAGCAACAAGAAGGCCTGGGCAGGTTGCATGGAAGCCAGGAAGGAGAGTGTCTGCGTGAGAACCACCACGAGATGCGTGACACACACATTCAGTCCTTGTACGGAACCCAGCACAACCCGGGCTGCGTGTGGGGACAAGTGGGGAGGAGAAGCGTGAGAAGTGAGACGCGCCTCAGCACGCTGCAGGAGGACTTCCCTGGCAGTCCAGTGGTTGAGACTCTGTGCTTCCAATGCAGGGGACTCCAGTTTGACCCCTGCCTGGGGACCTAAGATCTTACATGCCACATGGCTAGGCCCAAAGATCAGAGGAAAAAAAGACCTTTTTAAAAAAAGAATGAAACAAAAAGAAAAAATACTGTGGGAGTTGATGAGGGTGACGGCAGGGGATACACAGCAGCCCTGAGAAGGTGGACAGTGGCGGTAGCTTGTCTGATCCTTCTCGTAGGCAAGACAGCTCAGCAGTCGATCAACCTCGCCTCCCTGAAAGGAGAGCCAGGTGGGGTCCCTGTGCCCTCAGCTGAGCTCGGGGGCCACCAGCACGTCACCTGTTGCTCAGTAGTCCCCTCGAAGCCACCTGTTCCCTTAGAGTACCAGAGAAATAAGGACTCAGAGGTGTCCGCCAGAACCTAGCATCAGGCCTCAGACCAAAGACGGCTGACGTGTCAGCAGTGGGACAGTGACGTAGCTGGCACTTCAGCCGAGGCTGCTTCTACTGGATAAAGCACGGGATTCTTTTAAACATTTAAAGGTCGATCTTTTAATTTCTAAAATGAAGAAACACTGCAGACAAGTCAGAATTGTCTAACTTACCAAAAATATATGAGAGTATGTCAGCCTCTTCTAATTCAAAAGGTGATTCTGAAGTTGAATCTCATTTTAATCCAACACACTTTGTCCTCTCTTGATCTCAGTTTCCTCAAGTGTGTGTGTGTGTGTGTGTGTGTGTGTGTGGTGAGTCACTCAGTCATGTCCAACTCTTGGTGACCCCATGGACTATAGCCCACCAGCCTCCTCTGTCCATGGGATTCTCCAGGCAGGAATACTAGAGTGGGTTGCCATTTGCTCCTCCAGAGAGTCTTCCTGACCCAGGGATGGAACCTGGGTCTCCTGCATTGCTGCCAGATTCTGGGATTCTGAAAGTCAACAGGACATCTGGAACTGTCTGCGGAATATCACAAGAAACAGAAGAGCCAGCTGGGAACTCGGTTTCTTGCTGGGGAGAAAGGAAGTGGATTAACCCCAAGGAGGAGAACGAAGGAGACAATTGACCTTTTCTGTCCTGAAAACCAAGAGTGGCTTCTGATGGATTGTTCCCTGGAAACCAACCTCCTCTGACCCATTTGCAATCAGTGGGGAATCTCCATTAGACCGAGGGGGCCCTGATCTACAGGTGGTCTACACTGCACGACCCTGGCAGTGACTTCCTGGGGTGCCCGTGAAGTTGCAGGGGGCGCCAGGATGGCTTGAGTTCCCTGGTTGTTGCAGAAACGGGCCTTGGTGGGAAGGGTGACAAAGCCTGTGCACACGCTGAACCCCACATGCACACCGGCCTCCGCCTGCAGAGGCTGGTCCCTGCTGCGGGGGCTGTGCTTGGAAACAGAGGTGACCGCCACTCCTGGAGAAGCCTCTGCAGGACGTGGGCTGCCAGACGGCAATCCCGGCATCATGGGGCCCCAGCTTTCGTGGTTGCCACAATCTAGAGACCCCACTTCCATACACGAGCGTTCTCACCTCCGAGCACCAACAGTGCATCACCCGCTCAGGAAAACGTCTTAAGGAAAATTATGAATGGAGTTCTAATCTTGAATCCTGTCTCCCTGTAACCATCATCTTAAAAACAATTGCAATGCTTAAGCAGAGTGGAAACAATCACCTCATTTTATACCAAAGTAACTCAGACAAGAGAAGCCGTTTTTCAGGTTGCAAAATTAACCATTGGGGAGGGCCAAAATTATCTGCCAATTTTAGAGGCATTGTACTCCTTTGAAGAACGTGATAATAAAATAAAGGGAGAGATGTGACTCATGCTGAAGACGCCCCCAGGTCTGCTGTGTGTGGCCCTGAAAGAGGCTGGAGGGGCGCTGAGCCTCAGTCTCCCCTCCGGGAAGCCACGGCCCCTGGGGACCTGGCCGAAGCCCAGCAGTACTGCCGCCCAGGTGGCGCCTTCGCGAGAGCTGCAGGCCCTGGGAGACCACAGAGGCAGGAGAGACGCAGAGATATCCCAGGGACGGAGAGCCGGCCAACAGGAGCACCGTGGGAGGCAGGCAGGGTGCTGGGCTGGCCTGTGCGAGGGCAGGGGCTGCAGGCGGGCAGAGCGAGCACGTCCCTCCAGACCCATTGTTCCTCAAGCTGCCCCCTTGGGAGCCCTGAGGGTTTCCCGGCTCAGACCCTGGAAGGAGGAGGCGGAGGCTGAACTCCTGGGACCCCGTCTTCCAGGGCAGACTTCCAGGCTGCCGGTCAGTGTGGCCGGGTGCAGACCTGGCCAAGGCCAGGGTCCCAGGGATCCCGTCCTTCTGTTCCTTTCCTCAGGCCCGCATATTGGGGTCACCACAGAGGGGCCGACACAGCCAGAGACCTGCGGCTGCGAGTCAAATCCCCGGGGACCCTGGGAGCCTAGCAGGGGACGTCCACCACCAACACGGTCAGCGGACACGAGGGCATCTCAGCGTCTCACCGAGGACACAGCAACTGAGCAAGCCGCGGGCCACGCGCCTGTGACGAGGGTCCCAGCATGGGCTGCAGTTGGTCAGTTTTCCCCGAGAGCGCAGAGCAAACTGAGGGTACAGGACAGACACGGGCCAGCAGAGGTGCCCGAGTGATGCTCTCAAGCCCTCTCAGGGGCCAGCAGGGCGGCCTGAGGCCAGGACCCCAGGCTCTGGACAGAGCCGAGGCCCCAAAGGTCAGTGGATGCGGCCTGCGGCTGCGGGAACCCGCTTCAGGCACACAAGCGTTCCGCCCCGCAGCAAAGGCTGGCCAAGGCCTCCCCGCCTCTGCTGTAACTGAAGATCATTTTCAGGTAAGTGGCAAATCATTTCTGAGTCCGCCTGCATTTTTCATAGGCGGTGATTTCTCAGAGTTGACAAGCTGCAGAGAGAATTCATTTTCTAACCCGTTAGTAACACCCTGGGTTTCCCTTTGCAGGAACAAAGGGTTTTAAAACACTCAGGAGAACTTAGCTTCCTCCACAGAAAGGGTCACAGCACAGCCATGTGGCCCCCCTCCCGTAACCCGACTGTCTCCTCTCCCGCAAAGCGACAGCACGGAGCCTGTCTCCACCCCCCAGGCCCCAGCCAGGACCCCAGACCAGCACTTCCGGATCCTGCCGCTGGCCTGGCTGACGTAACAGGGGTCTGATGTCACCAGCGGACAGGAGGGCATGAACAGGACGGGCCATCCTCAGCAGACTCCTAGAGCCTGAGGCACCCAGCGCTCTCGTGAAGGCAGGCTGCCTTAGACCATGGGCAGCCACGTTACCTGATGGCATCATTGACTCGATGGGCATGAGTTTGAGCAAACTCCGGGAGCTGGTGATGGACAGGGAGGCCTGGCGTGCTGCAGTCCATGGGGTCACAAGGAGTCGGACACGACTGAGGGACTGAACTGACTGACTGACTAAGCCGTGTTAGAACGGAGATGAAGATGAGAGGAACCGCCTCTCGATGGTCAGCGCGCTCCTGCCCCGTTTAAGGGCGCAGCTTCTACCTCACCGGGACGTGGGTCTCCCAGTGCAGGGGTAACGTCAGGGCTGGGATGGAGGCTGGCTCCACGCTGTGCCAGCCCAGAGAGCTGCTCCCAAGGTCCCCGGGCAGCGCCGACCCCAGGGAGCAGCCCCAGAGGAAGCTGACACCCGGGACAGTGAGGTCCAGGGATGCCTTAGCGGGCCGGCCACCCAGCCCACCCCCTGACCTAGTAAACATGTGATCAGTGGACGAATGGATGACGGAGCTGCAGGGACTCCAAGGACAGGTGCCCTTTCAAACACATGCTCAAAGTTCTGATCATCATGATTCCTAAGCAGGGATATCGGAGGCAAAACAGATGCGTGAAATGAGACGATTTCTCTAAGAGATGCAAAATCTTCTGTGCACTTCGTCAGACGTGTGGTGAGCCAGCTACGACCTCCCCGCAGACGCGGACCGGGAGAAGAGGAGACGGCTGGGTAGAGGGGGAGGTGGGGCGGGAGGGGGCGTAGGCGGGGGGAGAGTGAGAGACGCCCCTGCAGGCTGCACACCGTCCCTCAGAACACGTCTCTCCAGCCCAGGTAGAGCGTGTGGCAAAGGGGCAGCATTCAACCTTTTCGGACAAGCATAAATCCATTTCACAGTCCCAGGCTGAGTTGCTTCAGCAACGCCCACCTTTCAAGGCAGCAGGGGAATTACAGGCGCTGAGAGAGGGAACGCACCCGCCCACCCCTGCACCTCGCCCTAGGGCGGCTGGGGGGCGCCCACCCGGCAGTGAATGCACCCCTCGCGCAGGCGTCGTGGGTATCACAGGGGGGCTGGCCCTGCAGGCACCCCGGGACTCCAGCAGCACAGGGCTCAGGCTCCATCCACCCCACCCGAGAGGCAGCGGTGTGCCCCCAGCACACACAGGCGCAGGCTCACACACAGACACACACGCACAGGGGAGACGAGTGCTCTGATGATCTTTCAGCCGTCACAGAAGTTACACTCATTACACGAAACCCTCTGCTTAGTTAGCTTACGGTCTGGTCTACACACGCCAGGAAGGGATGGGGGAAAAAAAAAAAAAAACACATGTGCAGAAAGTGAGATGACTTTTTCTAAAGCTGACATCAAAAATGAGTTATCTGTGCTATAAAAGCTGTTCATCATATGCATCACTTTCAAAAACGGCCACAATATTGTCAAGCAATTAGCCTCCAATTAAAATTAATTAATTAAAAAGAAAAACGTGGATGCACCTTTGGAAACTGTGCTAAGGTGTATCATTTCCCCTCTTCTGACTGCAAGGACACTGGATCCTCTCCTGCGTGGGCACTGACACCTGTGGGCAGGCCAGGGGCAGGTGTGTACTGTGCCCCACATCCGGCAAGCCTCCCGAGGCCGCTGCTGGCAGCCACTCTGGGGCTGGCACCGAGAGCAGGCTTGGGACCAGCGTCAGCGGGTGGGCAGGTGAAAGGCGGGAGGGAGGGGTCCTGGGACACCACTCCGCAGGACGCCCCTGGATGCCCCCCTCCCGGACGTCTCCCGCCTCCACCGAGGTCTGGCGTTCCCGATGCACACTCCGGTCCTTCCCGTCTCTAACGAGGCTGGCATGCCCGGACTGGAGCTTTGCGGCCCCCCAGCCCCTGCACTGCAGCTTAGAGTCTGATCCCACGCCTCTGGGATCCAACAACACGACTGCCATGCTGCCGTGTTGTATCTAAGCAGCCCCTACCTTCCCGGGCAGTTATTAAATCTCTTCCCGCTCTTTCATCCTGAGGCTTTTTCTACCTGCCTCACATGTCCCGTGAGCTTTAACAACCGCGGCTCCCATAGGGACCTGAGGTCACAGGGGAGGGGGTCTAACTTAATGGAGTCAAAATGGCTAAAGTGGACGCCCCCCAGCCCCCCGGCC
>NW_011495018.1:1244418-1247841 GCF_000754665.1 Bison bison bison | reverse complement strand
GGCCGGTGTCGACCTCGGTCATTCTGGGCCCCTGAGAATGCTGCCTCCTGTCTCTGCACACTGAGCCTCCCTGTTTTAATGGGAGGATGAATTTCAGACTAGATAATGGCCTGGGTGATGCTCCCAGGAGCTCAGAACGAGTCTCCCACGCAGGTGCAGGAAACGAGAAAGCTCCCTGGCTGAGGTCCTCAACGTGGTCTCGGACAAGGATGAAGAGGTCTGAGGGTGACTGGCTCTCGTTCCATCAGCTGAGCTTCGACAGACACGGTGAGGAGTGTCTCAGGACTCCCGGGGGCTCCTCTAAAGGGCCCCTCAGGGCTGAGTGTGATTCCAGGCAGGGATCCCCCACCCTGGGGGACAGGACCCCTTGCTGTCAGGGGACTGGCCTTGGTTGAGAACGTGGGGGTGGCCCCCCCAGACCTGTGGTCGCTGCCACAGGGGGCCCCAGGAAGCACGCGGCTCGGGCAGCCTCCCCGCCCCCTTGGTGGCTCTGGGCCCCTGGGGACCAGCATCCGCTGTGTGCAGACGCTGTGGACTGTGGTTTCCGCACTCGCTCGCTCTCTCTTCTGTCACGTTAAAGAGCAGAATCAAGACACGGGACTCCAATGCCCCCTCCAAAGAGCCGCAGGTTAACTGGTTAATGAGAAAGCAGCCTCCCCAAGGGCGCGGGGCTCCCTGCTGCAAAGCCTGGAGCACTGAGCAGCTCCATGGGCTCCCTGCCGCCGGCTTCGGTCCCCCGGGGACACACTCCCGCGTGGTCCTCACCAAGGTGGCTGTAGTTGTCTCACAGGGACACCAGGCAAGCGTCCTACCCTGGGGGGCCGGGGTGGCTCTGGTCACTATCCCTCCTGCCCTCCCCCACAGTGGGGCGGGGGCAGACTGAGCCAGGCCCCATCAGTGGGGCAGGGTCCCGGGGCCACCTGGGCAGAAGCTGCACCTGTGCACAGCCCTGGAAGGAAACTCTGCTTCCTCTCCCGGGTCCTGGGGACACACTGCACTTAGGGGCAGGACTGGCTCCAGTTATAGAAACGTCGAAACTGGTATCATTTAGTTGTAAACTTTCCTCTCTGTTCGGGAATCGACCGAGCAGAGGCGTTCAAACTCTGCTGTTCAGAGTGACCGGAGAGGAGCTCGGTCTGCCCTGCCCCACAGGCCACCGTCCCCCAGGTCCCATGGGCCCCGCTCCCCAACCTCACAGCAACCAGGAGTCCAAGCCAGCCCAGCCCCAGGAATCTGGGAGGTTCGAGCAAAGCCCTCCCACCCCCACCCTGCTGCCAGCAGCAGGACCGCCATGGAGGGCTGGGAGGCAGGGCCTCCCACCAGTGTCTTCCAATCCGGGGTCATTCAACAAGGACCACCGATTTTGGCTTGACTTGGGTTTGGCGGTTAATGAAAAGGTTGCTGATTGCTAACCCACAGCAGCTGAGTAGAACCTCACCAGCACCTCCCGGTGATGGGAACAGTCCTCACATTGCGGTAGGGTCATCATGCTATTGATCATTGCGGGTCCTTCCGTGGGGAGCGCCCGTAAACCCCGATTCCCCAGCAGAGGGTTCTGTTCTGACCGCAGAGAGGTGACAGCCAGCGGTTCAGACGTCCCCACATTCTCGTTTCTGCAGCGGGTGACAGCAGAGCTCCCCATGGCTCACAGCCGTTTCTTCCTTTTTTGGCCAAGAGCACGTGGCAAGCATGGCGCTGCTCCAAGGCGGCAGGAGGCAGGAGGGGGTTAGAGGAGAAAGAGAGGCAGGCGAAGCCAGGTGAGCTGCGGGCGGCAGGCACCAACCAGCCCCGCGGCCGGGGTGCCTGGGTGAGGACAGAACAGGCCCTCTGGGGCTGTGACTCCACAGGTGGAGAAAGGGTCTGGAGGTGGATGCAGGGGGGTGGGAACGGCTGATGGAGACGAGGGAGAGCAAGTCCCAGAGCTGAGGCAGTCACATCCAGGACCCAACATGGGCCCAGGTGCCAGGGCAGGCGACCAGAGGCAGAGCCCAAGGGGAGCGAGGCCACTCAGGCCACGCCTCGGGGGTCAAGACAGGGAGCAGTCAGCGCTGAGAGTCTGAGGACAACGACACCACAGGGACCTGCCAGTGTAAATGCTGTGCACACTGCACTATGCAGGATATGTTATAGAGTGCTTTACACATGTAGCAAAATGGTTACATTTGATTTTCACTTTCAAGTTTTCTCCAAGGCGACTAGCTCCTGCTACTATTATTTCATAGAAAAAGAATCTCATGAGAGACCTGCAGTTCTCTTAAGAGCATTTTGGCAGTGGTAAATTAAAAGTTAAGACTCTTAGAGTTCAAATATCGTATTTAACACCTTGGTTATCTTGACATGAGTATTCATGGCTTCAGATTTTAAACCATCCTCAAAGTACCTTTTTATATAACCTTTAGTTATACGTGGAAGAGAAACGCATGATTAAATATATAAATGACACCATTCACTTGTATCAAATAGGAACACATACAGGAAAATCCAATATCAAAGCAATTGTAATATAAAAGGGAGATTTGCGAGATCTCCATTTCCGGAATAGGATTTATGATCGCTGAGCTTATTCTATTGTTAGCGATGTCCGTCTCGTAAAAGAGGGTGTGCGTCTGGGCCTCTGGGCTGACCCAGCTGTCGTGGGGATGCTTACTGTGGGGAATTTGGGGTTCAGGAGGTGGGGCATGGCCTCCCCGAGCACATGGCCACCATGGAACCGAACCAGCCTCCTCTTCCTGGGAATCTCCCTGGTCCGTGCAGTCGGGACATACCCTCCCGGTTTCTGGCCGGGGCCAGGCCCGCCCCTGGCAATGGAGCTCTGATCAGGGAGGAGGCAGCTGTAGTGGGGCTCAGGTAGGGAGCACCCTCTCCTTTCTCCTGATCTGGGGAGCTCAGGAATCAGAGAGGAGGGGCAGCAGCCACCATGTCCTGGGGGTGCCAGGCTAGGGCTGGGCTCAGCACAGGGGTGGAGACAGGAATCAGATCGGCCTGGGAATAGAAACCCAGCTGAGTCGCTTACTAGGCCTGAAATATGGGGACAATCTCTCAGCTCCTTTGAGTTTCAACTTTTCCAACAGACGGAAAAACTAATACCTTAGTTTGCTCAGGCTGCCATAACAAAATGCACAGACGCCGTTCTGGAGGCGGGAAGTCCAGGGTCAGGTGCCAGCACTGTGGGGTTTTGACGAGCAGTCTCCTTCCGGCCCGTAGATGCTGCCTTCGTGTCCTTCCGTGGCAGAGAGACTGCTCTGTGTCTATCAGGGCTCTAACCTCACCATCAGGGCCTCACCCATGTGACCTCATCTGAACCCAATGACCTCCCGAACGCTCCACCTCAGATCTGACCACACTGAGGGTTAGGGCTTCAGCATATGAATTTGGGAAGCGTAGGAACGTTCAGTCCATAGCAGCACCGCACGCAAGCTTCGG
>NW_011495018.1:1222764-1244318 GCF_000754665.1 Bison bison bison | reverse complement strand
GGACAGAGATACTGAATACGCTGAGCACAGTGTCTGCAAGGCAGGTGCTCACGCAACAGGATCCGAGGGATTACCGGGGCAGAATCCTCCTGAACCAGCCTCCTCTACTGCACAGGGTCTGCCTGCCGCTGAGCAAGCAGAGAGGACCCCAGCCTCTCTGGGGAGACTGGGAAGGACCCCACAAGTCAGGAGCAGGGGTCTCCCTGCATCCCTGCTTCCCACACGTGCAAACTCAGCCCCAGGTCCAAGTGTCTTATGTGCAAAACGCCTGTTCTTCTTGCTGAATCTTATGAAAAATTGTAGAAATTATTCTATAATGAACCTTTAAGGGAAACATTTGACAGCCCTTTGCAAATGCAACAGGAAAGACCATTCATTCCTCCCCAAGCGTCATTGCTCACATTAAGATGTGGCTGCAAATCAGGACACAGAAGCCAAAACTGTTCTGGTGCAGCGGTGAATCTAAGTGCATCTGTGGAGTGTGTGTGTGTGTGTGTGTGTGTGTGTGTGCATGCCCATTTCCAGGCTTTAAACCAAGTCATGCTGCTGAACATTCTAGACCCTTTTACAGGTCCCTGAGTCTCCAGGGCGAGTGGACATAGGAAAAAAGGCCTGAAGAACTGCCAAATACCTCTTTAAAAAGTTCGCCTTTCAGTGTCCTCGTACAGAAGCGAGGGGAGCACGCACGGGGGTCTGTCACCGTGAAGACAGTGAGCCTTGCTGGGTGGCTTCTGTCCCCGCGTCCGGCTGGGGGCCCGGCACCAGGAGCGCTTCATTAAGTGTATCATTTAAAAGGAATTGACATCTATTTTAAAAAATTCTCTTAGATATAAATCATGGTGTGTGATAAATCCATCCTAAGCTAACCCACTGGCATGATCTAAAGAAGCAGATATTTACAAGGTGCGTGCCCGACACACAGAGGTGTCCTTATGTGTCTGATCACTCCGCAGGACTAACACCAACGGCGTTTTGAGAGGACTGTGCAGACTGCACAGTCTGACTGCGGTCGCCTTGGATTTACACGCCCGCCGCTCCAGCATGTGTGGGCCGGCTAGCCTCCGAAGAGCTTCCTGGTGAGGCGGCCTGACTTCTGCAGACGAATCTACATGAGCACGCCGTCCTCACCAAGCTGATTTATTTTCACATTTAGAGGTAATAAAATTAATCGTGCAGTGCTGTCAGTGGATGAAATTAACTCGGACTTGGTTTTTTTTTTTTTTTTTTTGGAACAAACTCCTTTCAGTTATTTTCTTTATTTCCAAAAGGGAAGTTATTCCAGTCATTTGATACAAATGGGTTTAATTAGTTTAAGGCAAACATAACCTTTAACAAAAACACAGGCTGGGGACCGCTGGTCTGTGTGCTGCTGGAGAAAAAAGCAGCGCTGTGCTCGAGGCTGATTTTTCACAGCAGCTGTACAGTCCGATTCGGTTCAGCATCAGAGCAAACCACCCACCACCTAAAACAGCAATTCCTCTGCCGAGGCCATCAGAGAGCCGGCCCGTCCCCACACACAAACACACTTCTATGACAAGGGCAGGCACGTGGGAAGATGGTGAGGGGGAGGCGGTCCGTCGCATCCATGCCCTGCGTATTCTCCTGGGTACCACCCGAGACGGCGCTGGCTCTGGCTGAGGGCAGGGCACACGTTTTCCAAGGGCCTTGCATTTTTAATGACTCTCTCTTTGAAAGGTATTAAAAATTTAATAAGAAAAAAACCCAGTCAATCCCACACTTGCCATGAAGCATCTGCTAGAAAGAGACCCTTGGTTTCGCAAACACTCAAACGGAGGATTCTTATCTTAGGTTTACCCTTCCCCAGGTCTAAGGGGCTGGTTACCACCTGAGTGGTAACCTGATCAGCGAGGATCAGAATTATCGGTCCAGAAGCCAGCATTTCTGCTGTGAATCTGAGCTTGGACGCCCATGCCCTTCAACGGCACCCTCTCCTCCGCAGGGCAGAACCCAACCCATTCCTCCCTGGTCATGTCTTGTTCTCCAGGACTCCTCCTGCCCCGACGAGCACAGGACGCAGTCCCACGTCTCTGCTGTGTCTGCGGTGACTCCCCAGCCCTCTGGCACGGGGGCTCGTGTTTCATACTCTCCAGTGCTGTCGTGACTCCCCATGTCCACGTCTCTGCTGTGTCTGCGGTGACTCCCCAGCCCTCTGGCACAGGGGCTCGTGTTTCATACTCTCCAGTGTTGTCGTGACTCCCCACGTCCACATCTCTGCTGTGTCTGCAGTGACTCCCCAGCCCTCCGGCACGGGACTCGGGGCTTGTCCTCTCCGGTGTTGTCCGTGACTCTCCGCATTGAGCGGGGCATCCCTGCTCTGTCCTGCGCTTTGTCCAGCCCCAGTCTCTTTACTAAAATCATTGGCCAATGCAACTCTCCTTCTTGGCAGATGAACCCTGTGAGGTGAGAGCCACGTACCTACATGCAGACTGGTGTTCAGTCCAAGTCACCTCCCCACTGGGACTGTCCCTTCTCTCTGCTCCTGGCTGGGCTGTGGGTCTCGATCTCCCCATGCCCCTGTGCTTGTGCCTCTGCAGTGAAGGCTTCTGTTTGCCGGAGCCCATGTCCCTCTCTGCCTGAAAAAGTTCTTCCCTCCTCCACAGTGATAAGCACAACTGCTCCCTTCTGCCAAGGCTGCATGCAGAGTGCCACCCAGAGAAAAGACCTCTTGTCCTCCTGGTTTTAAAATATGGGATGCATATTTCTATCCCTGCAAGTCACTTTTAAATGACTCATTTCATAGCTGTGAAAAACAGAAGCCACGCCTTTTAATCTTTAAACCTATTTTCAACCAACTGTGTGATTGGCACCAATAGACAATTAATGAGCGTTGAAGGGCTGACTCAGTGTCCACACAGATGAGTGAACACCTATCCGTGGGAGGAGATGAGTGGGTTTGCCTATCTGTCCCCTTCCATGGGCAGAGCAATCAAACCAAAGAGAAACAAATCAGCAGATAAACAAAGTGGACATTATATTTGGCAAGAGCCGAGGCAACTGCTGTGGGAGTTTCCATCTCAGAGCAAAGTCCTCCACAGCGGCCATTCAGGGAGCCCCTGACCACCGGGAGGCTCCCCGGGGCAGCTGCACTCAATCTCAAGTGAGAGCAGGGTCTGTGCAGGAAGACAGGGGATCACGGCCAGGACTCACCCTTCCACTGGCTGATTCTACAGTGTGAGTGGGTAGCCCAGGATCGCGGACACTCAAGCCGGTCTGCAGCGATAAAGAACAAGGTCAGCTGTAGACACAAGCCAAAGAGCGACAGTGGATCTCACGGAGTGGAGAGGGAAAAGGCCAGACACCCTGGCTAGGGCCTGTTCATTTCACAGAGTGTCCTTAAAGGGACTGAGGAAGGCACTTCATTCATTAAGCAAGAATGGTACGCTATCAAAAATTAACAGAAAACATAAATAAGCTCTAGGGGACTCTATCGGAGAAGGCAGTGGCACCCCACTCCAGTACTCTGGCCTGGAAAATCCCATGGACGGAGGAGCCTGGTAGGCTGTGGTCTATGGGGCCGCTAAGAGTCGGACACGACTGAGCGACTTCACTTTCACTTTTCACTTTCATGCATTGGAGAAGGAAATGGCAACCCACTCCAGTGTTCTTGCCTGGAGAATCCCAGGGACGGGCAGCCTGGTGGGCTGCCGTCTGTGGGGTCGCACAGAGTCGGACACGACTGAGGCGACTCAGCAGCAGCAGGAGCTATAGGTATCATATAATCTATATATGTACATGTTATCCTATCTAAAAGACACGTGCTCCTTGGAAGAAAAGCTATGCAAAGTAGACAGCTTGTTAAAAAGCGGAGACATACTTCGCCAACAAAAGTCTGTCTAGTTAAAGCTACGGCTTTTCTAGCAGTCATGTTTGGTTGTGAGAGCTAGACCATAGAAGGCTGAAATGCAAAGAACTGATGCTTTCGAGCTGTGGTGCTGGGGAAGGCTCTTTAGAGTCCCCTGGACTGCAAGGAGGTCCAACCGTGTGCTAAGTCTCTTCGGTCATATTTGACTCTGTGACACCATGCACTGTAGCCCGCCAGGCTCCCCTGTCCATGGGATTCTCCAGGCAACAATACTGGACTGGGTTACCAAGACCTCCTCCAGGGGATCTTCCTGACTCAGGGATCGAACCTAGGTTGGATTCTTTATAGCTGAGCCACCAGGAAGCCTTGGAGATCAAACCAGTCAATTTTAAAGGAAATCAATTCTGAATCTTCATTGGAAGGATTGACGATGAAGCTGACGCTCCAATACTTTGGCCACATGATGTAAAGAGCCAACTCTGAAAAAGACCCTGATGCTGGGAAAGATTGAGGGCAGGAGGAAAAGGGGACGACAGAGGATGAGATGGCTGGATGACATCAATGACTCAATGGAGATGAGTTTGAGCAAACTCCAGGAGATAGTGAAGGACAGGGAAGCCTGGTGTGCTACATTCCATGGAGTCACAAAGAGTTGGACACCATTTAGTGACTGAACAACAATATCTATATGTACTTATATTTACCAAATATATTTATATTAACCTATGACATATATACAAATATGTGTATATATTAATATTCCAGTCTCACTGAGATAAAGATAATGCTCTGTTTACCCCAAGAACAGTTGCCAGCCTAATGCAAGAAAATACTTATGCAAAAGCTTTGAAGAGTCAGAATCTAGAGACTGGAGAGGTGTCCGGGGGAGCCATCACCACCTCTCTGACCCCTAACCCACACCGCCAGCCATAGGTCAGTGGCCCTTCACCCCATGCAGGTCCCTTCCCTCCCAGCCCCTTCCATCACCCCACTCTAGCACACGGCTCTGGCCCTTGTGACCAGAGGCAAGTCCACTAGACTTGGCCAAGTGTGATGGAAAAGCCCGGCTGAGAGCAGGATGAGAGATAGAGGCTTGAGATACCACAGCTGGTGGCCTCGGTGACAGCAGAGCATCTGGGTTGAGTCTGCCGCCCCCGCTGCGGACAGGAGGATCTGCAGAAGCAAGGCTGACTCACACAGAGCAGCAGGTGTTTGCAAGGGTTGTGTGACGTCAGAGCCAGGGTCCACGCCAACCCACAGCTGTCCCAGACCCTCCTGTCATCTGGGACGTGATGACGGATCCGAGAGTCCCAGCACGGAGCATCCCACTTGGCCCATGGCTGCAGGACTGACCCCGCCCCCGCATCCCTCCCTGTGCTCATAAGGAGGGTGGGTCCCCAGGGAGGTGCAGGTCTGCCCTCCACTGCCTCCTTAACTTGAGATGGAAAACCGGAGGCTGAGGTGTGTGCTCCCGTAGCTGGGGTCTGCACGGCCTCCCTGCGGTCTTCAAGTTCCTGACTTCCCGCTGCCCCTTCACCGCCCCTCACTCACAAAACTGCCCTAAAAGCTGGTGTTTGGGCCATGCGGGCCTCTGCAGCCCACTGTCCCATGTTCTGAAGGACTCAGGGTGTGCAGTGCAGGTCAAAACAAGAGACACACCACAGTGTCCCTTGCAAAGGGTGTGCCCTGCCTACACTGCCCACGCGGCCCACATGAGCCCAAGGCCTTCCCAGTCAGCCTCCCGCCTGACGGATGGCAGGGCATCGACTTGGGGGTGAGGTAAACACGGGCCCTGTATCCCAGATGCTCCTCCCCTCCTGAATGACAGCCTCTGCCCTGCCCTCCAGACTGGCAGCCCGTGCCAGTCAGTCCCCAGCACGCTCTGCCCTGGGAGCCCCTCCACCGCCCGCCTTGGCGCAATTAGAGCCAGGAGCACACGGCTTTTGACAAGGAGATGGAGGGCCGGGCTGTCGTGGCGGTTAATTGGGGGTGTTATTTATGTGTTCGGAATGCTTGTGACGTCCCCTGGCTGGTTCTGATGCAATTAGTTCCACTGATGGCCAGGTTTATGAGCTGAAAGAGTGAGAACCAGAGCACCACGCCTGACACAATAGGACACAATAAAAATGAGCAGGCTCTGCTGATTTCCATGCAGAACACCCAGAAAATGGGCTGCAAAGTTTTTAGAGGGAGATAAAAGCCCCCTCTTGCCTGCACAATTATCTATCCGCTTTGGAAATACATAGGCCACAGTCGGGGAGAATTGAACCTCTGAAACAAGAGGCAAATGTATATGAAAACAGTTTTACCGGTAGGCAGCCCCAACATCTAATTAGTATTGCAGAAACAGAGCTGAATTTTTACATTTCAATTACTCCTATATTCAGTAATGGACGCATAATTAGCATGAATTCAGGACAATTATTATAGAAAACTTCAAAGGATGTCTCATGCAAACGTTTCAATAGTTTGACTTTGGATTTTTTGCATGTGTCAGTGGGATGGGACCCTAACACATCTTTTAAAATCAGTTTAAATTGTCATAGAGGTAATACCGTATCTGGGACCCAGGTGAGTGAAGACCACACTGACCTTTTCAGCGGCTCACGGTGTCCCGTGTGGCTCTTCTAGCATTTGTTCCATCTCCTCTGTGGCTATAACAGGTCTTGCTGTCACACTCAGCCCTGCACACACCTGGCTGGCACATGGGGGGTTTACTGAAGGTCAGTCCCCATGGGTGAGCCGCTGGGTCAGAGGCCACACGGTTTTGTGACTTTGATAATGTTGCCAAATCGACCACCTCATCTTGCATTGTAATGCATGGCTGAGCCTCACACCTGGAGAGGGCCCTGGCTGCCTGAGTCCTGGCCTCACATGGGGCCTGTAAGACCCATGCCAATCTGAGAAGTGAAAACGCAGGTCTTCATAGAGACTCGCCTAATTTTCACTCCTCCATTCCACAAATATTTTTTTAGAACTTCCTGTGTCCCTGGCACCATCCTGGCCTGAAAGAGCACAGGACAGAATGAAACCTGAAGTCCCCTGCCCCATGGAGCCTATCTCCTGAAGACTGGGGACAGGGGCTCGTTAGGGTCGTGTCTGAGCATCAGCGCAGGGTTGACGCAGTCGCTGAGCTGTGCTTCCTCTGGTTAAACTGTGTATCCACGGGGGCTGCCCTCTCCCCTTTGGGGTTGTGGCTCATTCGTCTTATACATTAAGGGCCCTTCTGTCTAGGATGCATGTGTGTGTCTAGGGTAAGGATGGTGAAATACCATTTTCCTTCTGACTTTCCTTGTGACTGCAGTCTCTATGACAAACCCAGGCAGCATATCTAAAAGCAGAGACGTCAGTTTGCAGACAAAGGTCCACAGAGTCAAAGCTGTGGTTTTTCCAGTAGTCATGTATGGATGTGAGAGTTGGACCATAAAGAAGTCTGTGAGTGCCAAAGAATTGATGCTTTTGGGCTGTGGCGCTGGAGAAGACTCTTGAGAGTCCCTGGGACTGCACGGAGGTCATATCAGTTAATCGTAAAGAAAATCGACTCTAAAAATTCACTGGAAAGACTGACGATGAGGCTGAAGCTCCAATAATTTGGCTACCTGAGGCAAAGAGCTGACTCACTGGAAAAGAAAAGACCCTGATGCTGGGAAGGATTGAGGACAGGAGGAGAAGGGGGCTATACAGGATGAGATGGTTGGATGGCATCACTGACGCAATGGGCATGAAATCCGAGCAAACTCTGGGGGATAGTAAAGGACAGAGAAGCCTGGGATGATACAGTCCACGGGACTGAAAAGAGCCAAACGTGGTTTAGTGACTAAGCGACAAACACAACAGTAATAGTTTCTGTGCCCCAGGTTTAAGGGTCAGATTCACTGTGCTCTTCTTCTAGAGCTCCTGGGTTCTTGCTGTCTTGAAAGACTTATCTTACTCCAAAGCCTGGTCATAATTCTCCCACGATTTTCCCTAGGAGTTTCACAGTTTCATTTTGCATGCCACGGCTGGCTCCACGTGGACTTTAACCAGGTGAAGGTGTGAGACATGGATACATCTGTGTAATTCACCAGGCGGCTTCTCTGCTCCCTCAACACCATCACCCGGACCATCCCTGTCACCCTTTGATCTGAAATTCTCTCCTGTTGGCCACTCCGTCCTGTGGGAACCTGCATCCATCCCTGGGCCTGCATGCACCTATTTGTTAATAGACACGAGCAGACCTCTTTCCATTGTACTTTGCTTTATGGTGCTTTGAAAATGTTGCATTTTTAACAAACTGAGGGTCTGTGGCAACTCTGCACTGTCAAGAGAATAGTTACATTTTTAGCAATGAAGTGTTTCTAAATTAAGGTATGCCCGTTGATTTTTTTTTACACACTACAGTTGCACACTTAGTAAGCTGCACAGTAGTGTAAACATAACTTTTACATGCACTGAGAAGCCAAAGCATTCCAGTGACTGGCTTCATCGTGGCATTTCTTTATTGCAATGGTCTAGAACCAAACTCGCAGTATCTCTGAGGTGAGCCTGTACTGATCGTGTATTTTTGCTCACACACATATGCACACACACGTGCTATTTTAAGATGGAAAAATTTATCTGATGATACACACATTAGTAAACCCAACCCACCAGGGTTTTCCCTGTTCCATTTCCTGAGGTCCCTGACAGAGGCAGCCCACCCCAGAGAGCCAGCCCTTCCAGCATCTGTAGAAAATCTGCCTTCGACACAACAGCCCAGGCTGTGTTTCAGGGTCAAGGGCTTGGGACTTGCTCTGACAAGCACGGGGCACAGGGGTGAAGTGGGGATGAGCAACCCGGCCGGGAGCCTGGAGCTGTGACCAACGTGCCCGAGCCACAGTTTGTCCTCTGGCTGGCAAGGGGTGCAGAGCTCAGCCCAGAAACGAGAGACCAGATGGATGACCAAAGGGCACCTCAGGCTTAGAACATGGTGAGTTTAACCAGAGCAGCCATTTCCCAATCTAGCTGAAATGGGAACAAGGAACTCCCCAAATTGCAGGGTTATTAGCTTTGGGAATCCCTCTCTGAAGTGGGCCAAAGGAAGTCTGCCTTATCCGTAGACAGTCTCTCCTGGACGGCCCTCCCCACTCCCCATCCTGAGAGCATCCGGGGAGGGGCCCACAGAACCAGACAGAGTCCCGCCCACCCTGGGTGCCTGAAGCTCCCATCAGCAGTGGGAGGTGGTCCCCCGAGGGGCCCTCCTTGTGGGCCTAGCTCCTCCCCTGGCCTGGGATGGTCCACCCTCCTCCCCAGCCTGTCCTGTCCTCCTGTGGATGCACCCTGGGTGGGATGCTGGCTCAGGCATCGCCTTCTGCAGAGCCCCGAACACCGGGGTGGTCAGCTCTGTCTGTGGACGCCTCTCTCATCCCTCCGGCAGTGCCCAGGAGTTGAGTACAGTCACCTGTAACCTAGTCTTAAGTAGACTGGGTGGGGGAGGGGGGTCAGTCCTTGAAAACCATGTCACAAGGGTACATCCTCAGGGCCTGGCTCAGGGCTGGTACGCACTAAACTGGACACACTAAACCAGGAGAAGGAAGGTCAACCACCCTGATCACAGGTGGGTGCCCACTTCTGCTAGCCCCACTGGTGTGCTGGTGGGTAAAGAGTCCAACATTCATGAAACTCACGCTGTAGGGGAAAAAATACCATGGGAAAATTAATGGGAAAAAAATAAGAAGTTAACAGATAAATGAAAGGCATAAGATGCTCAGAATACAGTATAAATCAATAATAGAGCAAGCCCGTCACCAGGCCCTGCGTAGACGCTGAGTGTAAGGGCTGCAGCCTCCTGATCGCCCACCCACTGGACACTCCAGTTTGGGGATAACCTCTCTCTCCAGCAGCAGTGGGAAGAGGATGCTCTGCCTTAGAGAAGAAGTAACTTCCGCTCCCTGTAAAGTGAGCCTCCATCTGCTGTAACAGATGGAGCTGTGACCTCTGCCCTGGAGATGGGGCATTTGTAGGCTCAGCGCCATCTGAATACCTGGTGAGAATGTCCTTGGTCACCACTTTTCAAAGCTCAATGATCACTGATGTCCTTGAACCCAAGACGGAGGCGCACGCACGTGGCCTCTGCGCAGGCACCGCCCATGTCTTCAGAGACCGACATGTGGCCCCTCCCCACCCCGTACCGAGAAGAAGAGGAGGCAGGATGCTGGGGTGTGGGTCAAGGGCACTGGTGTGGCTGGCGCACCCATGCCCAAGGCTGCAGCATTTTCTGCAGACGGCCTGGGACGCCTCCTCTCTCCCGGCTCAGAAGGGTCAGTCTCTACCATCCTGCAAGTCTGTGAACACAGCCTGATCCCGCCACTCCGCCCAGTGCAGACTCCGAGACAGAGCAGGAGGGTCATGGGAGCAGGAGCCCACCTCCTCACATCTCAGGGTCACCACCCAGAGTCTCAGCTTTTCTGCAGCCTGAACGGATTCGCTTTGCCTGGGGCACCACCACCAAGCAGTTTATCAGAACTAAAGACAAACAGCAAGGGTCTCTGCTGCCATCACGTAGCAGCCACTCACCTCTTAGCAAAAGCGGGGAAATCTGGATTGTTGATCCCAAGGACATTAAAAGAAGAGGAAAAACTTTTTAGAGAAGGAGGCACTGAGGCAGAGCCCTAACCAGCCCCCCAAACAGAGGGAGAATGAAGGAACTGGGCACCAGGACAGGACAAGAGCAGGGGCTGCTCCTGAGAAGCGGAGACGCAGCGAGGAGCTGCTGCGGGGGCACGGCCCGCCCCCCCCTCCCGCCTCTCTGCGCGCCGCGCGTCCCTCGTGGTCCTTCAGCGTCAGGGACCGGAAGTCTCATTGCATTTTCCCGTGGGCACCCACCCGGTCCCCTCTTGCTGAGCATCACACAGGGGTTCCCTTCTCCCCACGGGCACCCACCTGGTCCCCTCTTCCCGAGCATCACACAGGGGTTCCCTTCTCCCTGCTATTTTTTCTGACACAAACGGCAAAAAGTTTGTCAAGGAACAAAATGCAAAATAAAGCAAAAAATAAAAGCACGCGTCATCCAGTGTTAGGAAACAAAACTAAACCGTCGTGAGTGTCTTGTTTACTTTCCAATCATTACTTTGGACACATCTACCCAGGCAAGATGATCAAGGTAGCAAGCCTGTGCAGAGTGCCAGGCCCTCTAAGAAAAACAACACAAAATTACAAAAACCAACTAGATACAAGCAGGAAACTTTACTTCAGATGAGGAAAGAAAACACACTTTGAAAATTTTAAAATACATGTATGTATATTTCACCAAATCAAGAAAAAATTAAATGATATTTATATCTACAGCCTTTCATACTTCTAAAATTCTCTTCGCTCCTACATTTTTGAGCTGTATCCCTCTCGGACACTTCTTTGTATGATAATTTTGTAACATCATCATATTGCCCTGTAGAAAAAGAGAAATGTGAATGCATTTTGCTGTAGTATCATTGGTAATAGCCACCACACCTGAAGCTGTTTCTGCGCCTGCAGCCAGGCTGGCCGGGGGCAGTGTTCCTGCCCAGGGGCACAAGCGTTCAGGTCAATTCTGCTTTGCGGCATTATCGTCACTGCATTTACATGCTCTGTTATAAACTATAATTGGACCAGGGAGGATTCGTATTTGACTAGCTGTTTTTGTGAAATGAACTCTTATCTCACCGTTTTACACATGTGATGACTGGACGCATTTTCCCCTGACCAGCTCCGCACGCTTCCAGCCTGGTCCTCACGTGTCCTGGTGGCATCAAGCACCATCAGATATTCTCTAGTCCTGCATCCTCATTTCATGACATAGGCTGAGGGGGGGCAAGATGCAGCAGATCCCCCAGAGTCATGCCCACCAGCTGCAGCTGGCACCGCTTTGCTGGAAGCGGGCAGAGATGCTCAGAAACTACCTCCTGCACTCAGGGACTAAATAAGCCCTAAGCACCTTCCCTGCAGGAGGGATGGGTGGTGGTAGAGTGGGGAGAGAGGGACAGACAGCAGCCCGGGAGTGGCAGAGTCTGACACCTTGGCAGATTCCACACGAAGAACACATGGTCACGGGGACGCGGTGCCAGGAGCTCCCAGGGCCTTGGAGAGATCTTGGAAGGGAGGGACCCTGGAGCTCCAGGCTCCTTCTTGTCTCTGCAAACCGTCCCAGAAACTCTGGAAATGCCTGCTCTACTTAGCATGCTATCAGACGTGTTCTCCCTGCTACCCAGAGCTCCTGGCGAGCATGGCTTTAAAGGCTGCTTAATCTTTCAGCAGAAAGACAGACGACTGTGTTCTCAGCCTTCACTGCTGGGCACTGGGGCTTCATTCTCAAGTTCTCTGTTGCCAACCGTGTTCTGTGGGTGTCCTGATGCCCCCTTCGCTGGGGGCCTGGATGATGCTTAACCGGTGGCTCAGATGGTAAAGAGTCCACCTGCAACGTGGGAGACCCCGGTTCAATCCCTAGGTTGGGGAGATCCCTTGGAGAAGGGAAAAGCTACCCACTCCAATATTCTTGCCTGGAGCATCCCATGGACTGAGGAGACTGGCGGGCTACAGTCTATCGGGTTGCAAAAAGTCGGACACGACTGAGTGACCAAGTGCACACACAAGCTTGGGATCTACCGCTCAGCTTGCTGAGGAGCCTCGCCCTAGCTCACCCTCGTCCTGGGGTGGCCTCAGCTGGCAGTGCCGCATTAGCCTTCTTTCCAGATGAAGGAATCAGGTCCAAGACCCCTCCCAAGCCCCACAGCTATGCGGGGCTGGTGGGTTCACCCCCCTCCCATGGGTTGCGGCCGCTCTTGGGGTTCTGATGACAGCGTGTCTTAAGACAGAGTCCCTGGACTGGAACCGCAGGGCTCACTGATTTGGAAATACTGAGTCTCGATTTTTAGCAACCTCCTTTTCTTTTCAGACACATTGTAGCAAATTACATTATCACCAACTACACATGCTGCTTTACCATCTGTATGAAAAAGTGTGTAGAAAACACTCAGAGCTATTGGTAACGGTCCCACGTTAGAAACAGCCTAATGTCCAACAACAAGTAAACATGTTTACGCTCAAACCACGGGATACCCTCTACAGGAGCAGTCAAGACTGGACATTCTTTCTATGTCACTGTATTTTGATCTTCAAGGTACATCGCTAAGTAAAAAGTCAGAAACACTTGCACTACACGACCCCATGCTAGTTTTAAAATAGCCTTCATATTTTTATGAAAACATGTGAATGCCAAAAAGGGTAGGAAGCGTTTGATTATCACACCAAACTGCTAATAGAAGTCTCCTTTAGGAAAAGAGGAGCAGGACCTACACACTTCTAAGCTGCTGCTGTTTTTTAAATAGAATCTATTCACAAATAGAATCTGATTAGATCTACTCTTTAACTAGGAAAAAAGGTAGACATTTAAATAATTAAGTTTCTAGTCTACAGAGACACACAGCTCTGCTTAAGATAGTCTGACAACTTGTATTAATCAATTAACCACCCCCCTCAGTGCCAATTTGGGGTGGAGATGTTCTTCAGGTTCCCTGCCAATGGAGGGAGGCGGCAAAGACCTCCCGGATGTGCGTCTGCTTGGTTTATCACGATGCCGCTGGGAGTGCCGCTTCTCAACTCAAGACCCCCCGTGAACAGCCCTCAAGAGCGTGAATGACTGTGGCGGCCTCTCAAGGAGCCGGAGCCGCATCTATGGCTGATGCTCGAGCCTCATCTCCAGCCTCAGAGATGCGCGCACTTGATTCCCTGCACCCCCTCCCAGAGCAGCCGCGTGGGAGGAGGGTCTGCTCCATAACTCTCAGCGTAGTCCACCGTGGCGTCCACGGGGCGTCTCAGCACTGCTCATCTCGGTGAAGGACGGTGTGTTTGATAAGGCTGATGACTCAGAAGCCCCCAGGACAGCTCTTTTGTCTTATGACAAACTGTTTCCAGTGGATTACCCCAGCTGACCCCAGGCGCACGTGAAGGTGTTTGCACCTTGAGAAAATGCCTTGTGAACTCCGCCATGAACACACCCCTAGTGTCCACCATTCGGGCTGGAGATTAGTCATCCCGTGTAAGAACCAGTGACTCAGGGACATGGTCCCTCCCTGCAGTCCTCAGCATCTCAAAGGAGTTAGAGTGAAAGGCAGGTGGGGGGTGAGAGCTTGGTCACAGTGCCAGGGAGCTGACCTCATTGCTCTGCCAGTCGGCTGGTCAGAACCAGACTGCAGACCACCGCTGGCCACCTTGACTCAGGACACCAGGAAACACAGTCCTGAGCCAGCAGCCACGATCCAGCTACAACTCTGCCCTGGCAGGGGGTGGCAGCAACCTTGAGTGGATGGCTAGTGTGTGCACACAGCACAGCCAAGGGTGAGGTGGGGGCACATTAGGTGTCAGATCAAGAAGGGGGCTGGCATCACCAGCCCACCAGCACGGTGCCCACAGGTCATCAGGCTCCTAGGCCTCGGCATCTCTCATAACCCTTTGGGGCTCCCCAATTCGGGTCCTCCCTGTGAATGTCCAGGATGGGGGCCCTGGGCATCAATGCCACGCCCTCAGCCCACCCAGTGGCTTCAGGGCGATGCAGGTTGCAGGTTCACAGCCCTGAAACGCTGGCTCAGGGGTGCAGGCGCTATTTTTGTGGGAGATGATAAATTATAAAATTTGCTCTAGTCACTGTCAATTTAACTGGGTCATTTGATCTTTGGGTGTGATACACCCAAAGTGGATTCCAGTCGATCATAGAAATAAGCAGGATATTTTGATGAACTTGGCCATGGGCTGTAACTAAGGATGTCCAGCCCTACTGGGCTTCTCTGTTGAATTTCACTCATTCCCAGTGCCATGGCACCATCATCAGCTACTGATGCTGCTGCCAAGCTTCTGACGGCAGAAGTTGCCTGGTCTGCAGGGTGCACACCACTGCCTGTGCAGTAAGAAGGTGCCCCTGGGCCCTGGTTGGGGAGCAGAGTCAGCCTGCCTCCAAGGGTCTGTTCCCGAGCACTGATGACAAGCTCTCTCTTGTCTGTGGCCTGAGCAAACTTCAGTGTGTCCTGGATGGACATGGAGGGGGTGGCCCAGGTAGGATTCCGGAAGGGAACATTGATCATGACCCAGAGCCACCACCAGCAGGCTCTGAAATCCCAATCAAGCGACTTGTCCTCTTAACCTTCATATGCATGGGTGAGAAATGGCCTAAGACGGTTAGGCCCTCCTCTACACACTAGCAAGTACCCATCCAGCCCTTTCTAAAGTGGGGAGTCCTGTCTGTCAAATGCCAGCTGGTCCACACCGCCAGCAGAGCTCAGAGCTGAGCACCCCTTGAGCTCTGGGCTGGTGTAAACCAAATGCCTATGTCCTCAAGCTGAAGGACGTTGCTGGATCATTCTTCCTCTGGAGGCTACAGAAAACCCATAGACTTGCAGTGTGACAAGGGGCATTCTGTTTTTAGAGCAGAGGCCTTTATAGAGAGGCCCCTCTTGGTGGGGGATATTTTCCATCTGCCTTTCTCAACTGGCCTGCAGGGTCAGTGGGTGGACTGGGAAGCAGATCTCCAAGAGCCTGGATTCTAAGAATCCCTAAATAGACAGAGCAGCACAGCCAGGGAGAGGCGGCAGGAAAGGGTGAGAGGGGCGGATGTCTAAGCAGGGGTGGCCATGAAGTCTGTGCTGTGTCACAGGCATCACACATCCTCCCAATTAAAACAAAAGTCACATTGTTGAGGACACTTTAGTGTTCTGGGGCTGCTAAGATTAATTACCATGAACTGATTTGTTCTTGTTCAGTCGTCAAGTTGTGTCCAACTCTTTGCAGCCCCATGGACTGCAGCATGCCAGGCCTCCCTGTCCCTTGCCATCTTCCGGAGTTTGCCCAAGTTCATGTCCATTGAATCAGTGATGCCATCCAAACATCTCATCCTCTGTCATCTCCTTCTCCTTCTGCCTTCAGTCTTTCCCAGCATCAGGGTCTTTTTCAATGAGTCAGTACTTCTCATCAGGTGGCCAAAGTATTGGAGCTTCACTCAGCATCAGTCCTTCTAATGAATACTCAGGGTTGATTTGCTTTAGAAAGGACTGGTTTGGTCTCCTTGCAGTCCAGGGAACTCTCAAAAGCTCTGTCTTCTTTATGGTCCATCTCTTATAATCTGTGCATGACTACTGGAAAGACCATGCCTTGACTGTATGGACCTTTGTCAGCAAAGTGATGTCTTTGCTTTTAATACATTGCCTAGGTTTGTCATGAATGGGTTGAAGCACCGGAAATTCATTATCTCACAGTCTGGAGGCCAAAAGTCCAAAGTCGAGGTGTCAGCCAAGTTCCTGCTGAGGTCCTGGGGTTTGCTCCTTCCTGCCTCTTCCAGCTCCTGGCGGCTCCAGGCCTCCGTGGCTCGTGGCCGCATCGCTCCAGCCTCTGCCTCCGGCTTCACGGGGCCTTGTTTCCTAGGTTTCTGTGCCTCCTTCCTTCTCTCGTAAGGACACCAGTCACTGGGCATACAGTTCATCCCAATCCAAGATGATCCCATTTCAAAATCCTGAGCTAATGACATCGACAAAAACCTGTTTTCTCAATTAAGTCACATTCTGAGGTTTGGTAGACAAAAATTTGGGGGGGACGTTATTCACTTCCATCTTTTTTTACAGTCCAGAGGGCTCTACTAGTCATGTATGGATGTAAGAGTTGGACTATAAAGAAAGCTGAGTGCCAAAGAATTGAAGCTTTTGAACTGTGGTGTTGGAGAAGACTCTTGAGAGTCCCTTGGACTGCAAGGAGATCCAACCAGTCCATCCTAAAGAAGACCAGTCCTGGGTGTTCATTGGAAGGACTGATGTTTACACTGAAACTCCAATAATTTGGCCACCTGATGCAGAGAGCTGACTCATTTGAAAAGACCCTGATGTTGGGAAAGACTGAAGGCGGGAAAAGGGGACGGCAGAGGATGAGATGGTTGGATGGCATCACCGACTCAATGGACATGAGTTTGAGTAAGTTCCTGGATATAGTGAAGGACAGGGAAGCCTGGCGTGCTGCAGTCCACAGGGTCACAGACAGTCCAACACAACTGAGCAACAACAAGAGCAGCGACATTCACCCCCACAGTACTCCTGAAATAGATTTCTTCTTAGAAGAGGTACAAGGATGGTTCCTGCTTCTGATTCGGTGCAGACTGAAACCATCAAGGGGTTTGCACAGGAGAACGGCCAGGAATGAAAACACCGAGACAGTCAAGGTGTGCCCGCTGCTCGGTCCGCTGAACTCAGAAGGCGCCTGGGCCTAAAGCTGCCCATCTCCCGGTTTCACTGGCAGGTTCTCCTCAAGGCTGGGGATTCCTGGATGCCAAGGTCAGGTCCACAAGCCCAGGGCTCGGTCTGTCCACATTCAGGACCCGGGCTCTCCCTCTGGGACTGACCCCAGCCCTGCCCCTTCGCTCTTCCTGTGGCCTCTCCGAGAACCAGTTGAGTCACATCCACTGAGCCATTTCATAATCAGACCCCTCCTCCCTCCATCCAATCTCATCACACCTGGTTTGATTGCCTTCTGTGCCTGATAAGTGGTTCCCTTAAAAAGGGAAAGAAAATGTTCCTCTTAGCACTTTATCCTTTCATCCCCACAGATCTCTTTTGTGGGAAGTGGTGTAATTAGAAAAGGAAAGAAGGTCTCCTCGTGTGGCGTAAATTAAACCCATCCTGGCGACCGGCTGTGTCACTTACCTCAGATGCGGAGCTAGGAAATCTAAGCAGGTTTTCAATTTCTCCTAATGTCAAAAAATGGCAATAAAATCAAAAAGGAAAAGAAAGGGAGAAGGAGAGAGGCTCAGGAGCGGCATCCGCCCCGAAACTACATCAGGTGTGACTTACTGCCTGAGACGCCTTTCTCTGCAGAATTGCCTCCTCCCGCCCCTCGCGCACTGAGACGCTTTCAAAGGCTGAACTTCTGTTTGGAAAAAAAATGAAGACTCCTCGTCAGTGGCCTCCGCTGCAGGGGACGCTGCTTCCTGGGAACGCAGCACACCCCCCCCCACCCAGGATCCTTGCTGGGGACACGTGTCCCACAGGCCCAGCCTGGCTATCCTGATGCATAGGACGTGGCAGAGCAGAGGCAGAGCCAGGTCCAAGGTGGCGGGCAGCACGCAGCTCTGGCCAGGGCCAGCGTTGGGTCTCTTCCCACCTGCCCACCCACACCCCCTACCCCCGCCCCCAAGCCTCTGTGGGGCCTGCAGGGCCCTGGGGATCTCTGCAGACACAGAGCTGGGGGGCGTGCTGCAGAGCCCTGAACCCACCCTCAAGATTCCCGGTCTGGGGAACCAGCTGGTGGTTCTGCATTCTAGGAAAAAAAAAAAAAGCACAGACAGTGCTTAAACGGTGCCTCGGGCACCAACCCTGAGAGAGGGTCCTCATGGGGAAGGCTGAGGGGTGCCCACCAGAACAGCTGGTCTGCAGGCCAGGCGTGGTCGCCCAGTGGACTGAGGCGATGAGGAGCAGCGTGGGCCTCCAGAGGAACAGACACAGGCATGGTGACCGACCACAGTCTCAGGGGGCTCTGACCCGGCCTCTCGGACCCTCTGCCAACCTGGAACAGGCAGGCCCTGGCGGGGGAACAGGACAAAGGGCAGAACAGTGACCCTTCGGGCAGGTACCAGGATCTGGAAGGCGGACTGTGAAGCAGGCAGTGGGGAGCTCAGTCCACACGGAGAGGGGCCCTGAGGGCGCGGCCAGGCGTGCGGAGGCAGCTGCACCCCCGACCAGTGACCGCGGTGGGGACCAGGGCATCGTGGGAAAGTGCCTGATGCTCGCGGGGCCCGGAGGCGGGCCTGAGACCAGCAGGGGGTGGAGGGGACCCGGGGGCAGCCCCGGCCACAGACCTCTCCAGAGGCAGCTCAGGGCCCGGCTTCACCACGCGGAGGACTAGGAGTGTGGGGAGAGGATGGGTGGCTTCAGGGAGGGACGCAAGGCAGGGCCTGGGACGCCTCCTCACCCCCCGGGGGCCAGGAAGGGCCGGGAAGCAGACGGTCTTCTCAAGAGCTCTAGGTGGCACCCATGGCTGGCATCTTCCTCAGTGCCCATCTCCAGATCTGGCCCAAGACCCATCAAGGGATGCCCTGTCCTGGTGTGTGACCACAGCAGCGGGTGCCCCACCCTGGCTGGCTGTCAGCAGAGCCTGGAAAGCGCCACCTGGTTATTCATGGGGAGGTTCCCACCCTCTGAACCCAACACATGGGGCCCTGCTTCGAACTCTGCCCCAGGCAGCGGTGCCAGCTTCCCTGGTGGAGTGACGTCCCCTGAGCACCCCAAACCGGCTTAAGTCTGCAAGTGTGTTGCTCATGGAGGGGCCCCTTGGGGCGAGGCGGGCGGTGCAGGGCCCTGGACCCAAGTTCAGCTCAGTTCCTTCACCCAGACACAGTCACAGAGGGCCCATCTGCTTGGGCCGCAGCCATCTCCCCTCTGCGGCATCTGCTTTGCTCTGTCCTGGCTGCTGGGGCTTTGAGGACATGGACGGGCGAAAAATAAAGACAGCAGAGGGTCACACGGAGGGGGGCAGGGCGTCCTGTCACGGAGGCAGGCCCTGTCCCCTGAGGGGGGCTCCCTGTGACCGTCCTCTGACACGGACTCTGCAGGCCCAGCAGCGGGTCAGCTGTGAACAACCAAGGTGTCCAGAACCCCTGCGTGGGTCTCAGCAGGGAGCTGTGGATGGAGGAAGGAAGAGGGCACCAGCATCAGCCTCCATCTCCAAATGCCTGGGCAGGCAGCTTCGGGGCTGGGGCAGGGGGGTGGGGAGAGGCGCTGTGGTCCCCACCGGGGCCTGATGTCCTGCAGACCAGCCCCACACCCATGCCTGCACAGCTCTGCCCTGTTCCCTCGGGCTCCACGATCCGCACCCCTGGATCACAGGGCCGACCCAGCAACCTGCCAAGTCGCTGGGCCTGCATCGTGCCTTTCTGTGCACAAAGCCGATCCGGAGTCTACACCCCACAACCACCCCCCGTCTGCCTGCAGGGACCCTGTCTCCCCTGCTGCTGTCACCCCGGGGCTGGGGCCAGACAGTGCAGAGCACCCTCACCCAAGCCCACCAGGACCAGTCAACCCGCGGTCCTGACCCATCTCCTTGGCCAGCCCATTCTCTCGCAGGGTCCACCGTGAAGGCGCTGGACTCGACAACAAGTACTCCAGTGGTACTGGCCTCCCCACATGGTCAGGAGTCACCTCTACGAAGTAAGACCTGGACCAGCCTTACCTAAGCCCCCAGGACCCTGGGGGCTGTGGGAGGGCAGGGCTGGATCGCATCAGCCACCCTGAGTCCTGTCATCTGAGTCGCCCCGTGCCCCGCGGGTCAGCAAGCCTGGCCTTCCTCCACCACCCTCCTCTGAGGCGCCACCCGACACCGCTCCTCCACGAGGGACCCCTTAAGCCAGTGCCCCTCCTGCAGGGGGACCCCCAGCTTACTGCAGTTGGCAAAGCTCCCTGCCCGAGCCTGTGACAGTGCTGTCACCCGAGTCTTCCGTCCACCACGCCTGGGAGGGTCTGCAGGGCTGGCCTGCCCCAGCGAGGCCGCCTGGCTCCGGCCGTGTCCACATCCACCAGCTCAGCAGAGACCGTGGGTCCCGACCCCAGCTCTGAGCCGACCTCTGTGGAGGTGACATCTCGGCAGACAGAGCTCCGTCGTCGGGGTCAAAACAAAAGCAGCACTGACATCTGGGTGCTGGGTCACCTGTCCCTGCCCGACCGCTGCTTGGGAGGAGGGAGGACATTCTGGTGGCAGCAAACCCACCTTCCCAGCCCGTTCTTACCAAACACGAGGAAGCGTGGGAAGCCACGTACCAGTCACACACGAATGAAAACCAGATTTACTGATAATTTCTAGTGCAATAGTAAGGGAAAGTGCATACCTGCATACTCTATATTCCAAAGCAGGAGTTTTGTTTAAAAATCATCAAGAAATCACCATGAGGACTTGGAGGAACAGACATTTTTACATGCGTGCGGCATGATGAATAAAACAATTCTATTATCACAGATGTAAATGTTCCAGATAAATGTACTTAGAAAAATAAATAATCCCTACCGCTTGCAAGGCCTGCCAACCTTCTCTGAATAATCACTCAGATTCTGCATGTTCTGGCAGCCAGTCCCCCCATATGTCCCCCCATCACAATGACTTCGCTGTGGACGGCATTACGATCATTACTGTATGCTATCATTATTTGAATACTTATTAAAAGAAGTTGTGAAATAAAATATTTTAATCTACATAAATTAATCTAAATGAATGTAAGTATTGAATTCATTTTAAGCTGAAAGAATATTTTATGTTTTAATATTAATTTTCGGATACATGCTTTATAGACACCATTGTGTGATATATCACAGTCTTAGCAATAAACACCTCAGATAGCTGTATCCCAAAGACATAGTGTGCCTGGAAACTCAGCGTTCATGGGTCAGGCTGTATAATGAAACTGCCATGATTTCACTCGGCTGGCCAGACTAACAAAAGGGAGAATTTTGAAATCTAGATAAACAGTTTTCTTTTCCTAGATACCAGACATGTATTTTTGTAAGGAGCATCAATGGGATAAAGATTAACAGGAGAAAAATAAAAGGCCTGATCTGAAATTCAGTGTAACACACTCCTAGGCATCCTGACACCCTCTGCCTCCTTTTGGCCATCACTTCGAGGACACTGGGAGCTCTTCCTGTGCCCATTCTGCAGATGTGGGCACTGATGCTGAGGGATGTGCTCCCCCCACCCGAGGCTCTGGCTTCACGGGGAGGGTCCA
>NW_011495018.1:1221847-1222664 GCF_000754665.1 Bison bison bison | reverse complement strand
GGCCCCGACCCCACCCCTCAGCAGAGCACAGAACGTGCCCACCTCACTTTACTCCCTGCCCAAGGCCACCTCTGGAAGGACCCTCCCTGCAAAGTGCCCTCCAGCACAGAGACAGCAAAATGGTCAAAACCAAGGGGGACACAGCAGAAAGAGAAGCCAGGCAGTGGGTGTCCCAACTTCACCAACTCATTTAAACCTGCCAACTCTGACACCGAGGTGACTAAGAACACGCTTATCCCTGGGAACATCACAGGATGAAATTGTAGGTCAGGAGGAGCCCAGCAGATGTGTCCTGGGGCCGGGGTCTGACTCCTCCCCTCTGGTGACCCCTCAACACATCCTCCGCCTAGTCCTTCTTCTGGTTTTGCTAACCCCTCTGTCAGGCCCAGGTTATACACATATTCCACTTATTAGGAATAAATTAAATCTGAAGTCAATAATTCATTTTCCAAAAATTAATTTGGGAGCAGCAATACCCAGCTCCCCAAGTAAAATCAAGTAGGGGCTGAAGCCTGGGCAACCCCAAGCCATTATTCCACATCCTTCCTGAGTTTCTCATTCTCCTCCAGTAAAGATTTACAATTTCCATGAAGAGCTGCCATGCACTTTAATGTTTTAATCAAAATAAAATGTCTGGAGACGTTGCATTCAATCTCCTCTTCTGATTCAGTCCCACTTGCGGACTCTCTGATGCTTGTTTTGGGACTCTGCCTTCAGGGTTTGCATCCATGCTCTGAGGATGCCAGCAAAGGATCCACAGAGGGGCAGGGGAGACTGGCAAGGGATATTCTATTGGCAGTGCAATGCAGGCAGGCCA
>NW_011495018.1:1205187-1217687 GCF_000754665.1 Bison bison bison | reverse complement strand
TAGGGCCTGACACTGTCCCATGCTAACCAGTTCCATTCTCATCTCAGCCTGATGTCTCTTTTCTAGCACCAGACCATGATTTCCGGGAACGCTAGAAAGCCACTCTTGACTCCCCTTTGGCCCGTGGTCTGGACTCCCAGCCAGGTCCCATTCTTGGGCATCCCTCAACCCTTGCTCATGTTGCTGTGTCCTGGAACTGAGTTAGAGCTGTTCTGGTCCTCTGGACAGTTGCCAGTTTCCCTACAGGAGAGTGAGATCAGCAAAGCCAGTTCTAAACACCCACTTGACCTGGCGCCTCTCCTCCTTGGAGCATCCTAAGTCCCCCTGAGCGCTGCCATGCACATTTGACTATCACTCAACACGGTTCCTGGGGGGTGACCCATGGCCAGAGACTCAGCACAGAGTCGCAAGGTCAGGGAAGGGTCAGGGAGAAAGAAGGGAGGGCCTGGGATGCTGACACAGGCAGATGCCCACCAAGGAGTCAGGGTGCCCAGGGGAGAGAGCCCACTCCCCACCAAGGCCCACAGGGAAGGGGATCCTGGGAGAAGAGCCCCGATGGGCACATAAGACAGGTCCCAATGGAGCCTCCCCTGCACCCAGCCAGCCTCTCTCTCTCTCTCCCTGCCTCATCTGCTCATCTACAGACCCATACACACAGAAGTAGTACAGAAGTCTGCGAGACAGTTCCCCCCACCCCAACCTGCCACAGTCCATCAGCAAAATGAGACATTTTATAAGGAAATCAGCCTACATGCAAACTGACACAGAGATCCACAGTAATTGTTGACATGCGGATGAATTAAAGTCCACTCTTGGAGGAGAGCCTACTTGCTTATGATGTTTCAAGTGTCCATCAATCCAACATCCCCAGGTGTTCTGGGAAAGCCCCGCTCCCCTTTCTGCTCAGGGCCTCAGTGATATCCTCCCGGATTCTGAAGTTAGAGACTGGAGAGCAGGGACTCTCCACTGCAGCAACAGAGCCCCAGGTCTGGAGAGGAGGGGAGGGCTCCATGGACCATCTTCCATGTTTCAGAGAGCACGACCCTCACCCAGGAAGATCTTGGGGTGACACTGCTGAGGTGAAATAAAGCAGCTCAGTGAAGTGACGGTGGTGAGTTCCCATAAAGAGAAATTGAGGAAGCAATCCCATTTCAATCACATGAAAAAGAATAAAATACCTAAGAATAAGCCTATGTAAATGAGGTGATGGAGGAGGAAATGGCAACCCACTCCAGTGTCCTTGCCTGAAAAATCCCACGGACAGAGGAACCTGGCGGGCTACAGTCTGAAGGGTCATGAAGAGTCAGACGTGACTGACTGAGCGCTGAGCACTGAGGTAAAACCCCTGTGCTCAGAAAACGATAAGACTGATGAGAGGAACTGCGGACAACACAAACACGAAAAGACGCACCATGTCCTTGGGTTGGAAGAACTAGCGTTGTGAAAATTATCATAGTCACCCAAGAAAATCTATAGATCCGATGCATTCCCTGTCAAAATACCAATCTTTCAAGAGTTAGAACAAATAATTTTAAAATTTGTATGGAAAAATAAATAAATAAATAAAAAAAATTTGTATGGAAACACAAAAGACCCCAAATACCTCAGACAACTTGAAGAAAGAACAGAGCTGGAGGAATCAAGCTCCCTGATTTCAGACTATTTCAGACTACAGACTGATTCCAGACTGATCTTGGACTACAAAGCCACAGTAATCAAAACGGCGTGGTACTGGCACAAAAACAGACAAATAAATCAATGGAACACGATAGACAGCTGGGAAATAAACTCACACACTTTTGATCAATTGGTCTTAAACAAAGGAGGCAAGAATATACATAATGGGGAAAATACTGTCTTTTCAGTAAGTGGTGCTGGGAAAATTGAACAGCTATATGTGAAAGACTGAGATCAGAACATTCTTAACACTACACACAAAAATAAACTCAAAATGGATTAAAGACTTACACATAAATCTTACTGCTATGAAACTCGGAGAGGAAAACATACGCAGAACACCGACATAAAATGCAGCGGTAGTTTTTTTTTTTAATCTGTCACCTAAGTTAAAGGAAATAGTAGCAAAAATAAACAAATTGGACCTAATTAAACCTAAAAGCTTGCACAGCAAAAAAACCCATCAATAAACAAAAAGACAATCTATGGGCTGGGATAAAATGTTTGCAAATGATATGACTGGTACATGTCACTGGCTTAATATTCAAAATATATGTAACAGCTCATACAACTCAACATCACAGAAAGAACAACTTGGATGAAAAATGAACAGAAGACCTGAACAGACATTTTTCCAAAGAAGACACAGAGATGGCCGGTAGGTAGGCAGGTAGAAAGATGCTGGTTCAGATCACAACCTTTAGTGCCTAATTTAAACTGGGAAAGGAGCTAGGATTTTGATGCAGTTTATTTTGCAGGCAAAGCTCTTTAAGACAAAGACCCACGGTGTGGGCAAGTTCAGCATGATGGGAGACCCCTGGGTGGTGGAACGTGGCAGGGCCCAGGACTCGGGGCCTAGACTTGCTAGAGCCTCACGAATTGCCATGACGCGTTACACCTTGAGACACACTGACACCTTCATCCACCTCCCTGACCCAGAGAAGGCACGCCAGGCTGCAGCCCACGTCTCAGCCAACGGAGGGAGCCTGCAAGAAAGACGATGAATGAGTTCCTTCATGCGCGCAGCCTATGTTACAACACTCAGAGCTTCCAGCTACTCAGCGCTTCCAGCTGCTCAGCCACAGGGCAGGAATTACACAGTCTGAGGAACATGCCTCTGGACGTGGACTCAGGCCTGAGAGTGGGCCCTGCGTCAGGAAGGGCCAGGCCGCCTGGCCACTCGACCGCTGCTACCGCCTGGACACCCAGTGGCTGGCAGTACGCATTTCTCTGAAAGGTTATGCCAGAACTATAAAACATCTGTCAACAAATAGACCGAAATGTCCATGGCATTAGTCCCGGGCAAAGCCATCTTCGTGTCTGTGCTGTATACGACCACTCACAGGCCTTCTTGTTTCTTTCCCAGGTTATGAAACCGTGACACATGACGAGACACATGTGATACCAAGGCACTCTGCAGACACACAAGCACACTTAGGGGCGTGCGCTCTCTCTGTGGAAGCCAGGCTGCCTGGGGACACACACAAACACACTTAGGGGCGTGCGCTCTCTCTGTGGAAGCCAGGCTGCCTGGGGACACACACAAGCACACTTAGGGGCGTGCGCTCTCTCTGTGGGAGCCGGGCTGCCTGGGGACACACACAAGCACACTTAGGGGCGTGCGCTCTCTCTGTGGGAGCCGGGCTGCCTGGGGACACACACAAGCACACTTAGGGGCGTGCGCTCTCTCTGTGGGAGCCGGGCTGCCTGGGGACACACACAAGCACACTCAGGGGCGTGAGCTCTCTCTGTGAGAGCCAGGCTGCCTGGGGACACACACAAGCACACTTAGGGGCGTGTGCTCTCTCTGTGGGAGCTGGGCTGCCTGGGGACACACACAAGCACACTTAGGGGCACGCGCTCTCTCTGTGGGAGCCAGGCTGCCTGGGGAAGCACAGGGTGTGGGCGCCAAGAGAAGCAGCTCTGCCCCTCGGGCCGTGTGGCCCCAGGGGAGAGGCACAAGCTCTCTGTGCCTCGGCATCTTCATCTGGAGAGACAACCACGGTGACACTTGCCAGTGCCCTCCCTGTGGGCACACGAGATAAACGCCGTCTCTGTGACTATCATTCTCGTGGGATTATCACAAAGCTTCCCCAGGAAGCCTGGATTATTTTAGGGAGCATGGTAGCACCCAGAGTTGGCTTACAGAGAATTATATTTCCAGACTGGAAGCTTACATTTCTACCCACTGCTGAAAATCTCTCAGCTGAATTTAATTCTTGGTTTGGTCCTCTGTCTAGCAAAACTCAAAAACACGATGCCCAAAGGCTCTGAGGCTCAAGGTGTAGTGTGGTCATGCCATCCTCATCTCTCAGGTGGACAAGAGACTGTCTCACCCCCGGGTGATGCACTGAGGTGCAAGCAAGGTCAGCCAAGCTGCGTCTGCTTCCTGATTCCCTCTCTCTGTCTGCTGACAGCATCTTAACTCAGACGGGGACTGGGCAAGAAGGCCGTCCCCTCTCTGCATTGCTCTCAGACACACGGCACCGTTTATCTTGCAAGGTCTTAAAGAAAAGATCTTGAAAATGCTTCTCAGTGTCCACATTCATGACCTGATATTAAGAATATCCCAGATGCATGATGGGAAACTCATTCATCCAGCCAAATGCATGATGGGAACTTTCATTCATTTAGAAATGCCAACTGTAACATGAAAATTATTAGGCCTCACCTAATGAACCTATAATTAAATTTAGCCTCCAAAAAGGAATGGAAAATAAAAGAGGCAAGTTTCCAAATTTGACAAGTGTGTATTATAGAGAATTTTTTGAAGGGTCTCTGGGTCCCTCTAATTTGCACACACACAAATCTGCTATTCCAAGATTCTTAATTATACCTGAAACTACTAAATTAGGCCTGTTGTTTACTGATGGCTAATAAAACAACTAATTAACTTGTGAAGGCTGCTGAGTAAACACAGATGCAAATAAAAGCTCATTTTACAATAAGGTGAAAATGGCTAAGACGTGAATAGTCAGGATGGTTTAAGAGGAGATGGCTGGTGCAAGCCTGGGTGACACGTGCTATGGTAAGTGACAAGGTGCCCCAGGTGGGGCCACGTCCCTGGAGAGCTCTTTACAGAAAGGTTCCCAACCCATCCTCCCTGTGCCCACTGCTCGACCTTCAGCTCTTCATGCATCTGCAGATTTCAGCCACTACGTGCATGCGTGCTCAGTTGCTTCAGTCGCTTCCGACTCTTCGCAACCCCACGGACTCTAGCCCGCAGGCTCCTCTGTCCATGGGATTCTCCAGGCAAGAACCCTGGAGTGGGCTAACATTTCTTTCTCCAGGGGACCTTTCTGACCCAAGGATCGAAGCCTTATCTCCTGCATGGCAGGCAGCTTCTTTACCACTCAGCCACCTGGGAAGTCCGCTTTAGTCACTACTGAGCCCCCAGTGCTCCTTTGTGCTCCTGTGAGATGGGCAGTCCAGAAAACCATTTCCTAATCAGCCTCCATCAGCAGTGGCATCAGCAATCGGGGTGCTGAGGAGTGGCTGCAGCACCCCTCCCAGAGGCCAGGTAGGACCACCCATCTGTGGCCAGCACAGCCCCAACACCTGGAATGTGTCAGATTTCACGGTGGGAAGAAGGATCACCCAGACTCTGCAGAATCAGCAACGGCATGTAGGCTATCCTGAGGTGCTGGGAGGCTGGAGATCTGGACATTTCTATGGAAACTCAAACACTACAACAAATATAATCAGAGTTATAGCTCATGTTATAAAATAATTCTTCACCGGGACCAGCCATTTGCATCCACTCTGTAAAGTATTAGGGCTTCCCTGGTGACTCAGGTGGTAAAGAATTTTCCTGCAATGTGGGAGACCCAGGTTTGATCCCTGGGTCTAGGAAGATCCCCTGGAGAAGGGAATGGCTACCCACTCCAGTATTCTTGCCTAGAGAATCCCATGGACAGAGAAGCCTGATGGGCTAGAGTCCATGGGGTTGCAAAGAGTGGAACACAACTGAGGAACTAACATTATAAGGTACTTACACAGATCAAACCAGTCAATCCTAAAGGAAATCAATCCTGAATA
Source organism: Bison bison bison (assembly GCF_000754665.1). Taxonomy (NCBI): domain Eukaryota; kingdom Metazoa; phylum Chordata; class Mammalia; order Artiodactyla; family Bovidae; genus Bison; species Bison bison. The sequence continues at coordinate 1,211,972 of NW_011495018.1, read as the reverse complement.
TTCATTGAAAGGACTGATGCTGAAGCTGGAGCTCCAATCCTTTGGCCACCAGATGCAAAGAGCTGACTCATTGGAAAAGACCCTCATGCTGGGAAAGATTGAGGCAGGAGGAGAAGGGGACGACAGAGGATGAGGTGGTTGGATGGCATCACTGACCTAATGGACATGAGTTTGAGCAAGCTCTGGATGTTGGTAATGGATAGGGAAGCCTGGCATGCTGCAGTCCATGGCGTCACAAAGTTGAACACAATTGAGCAAGTGAACAGGAATAACATATGATTCAGTTCCTCAAATTCCTAGTGAAATATCAGAGAGCAGCTAAGAGCCCGGACTCTGGGAGCTCTGCAGCCTCAGTCAGGCTCCAGCTGAGCCGCCCTCTGTCCGTCTGGCCAGACTGCATCTGGTCCCTTCCTGCAGATCTGGACAAACCCCAGAGCCGTGACCAGGGCAGCTGGGAAGGTTCGATGAACTCACTTAAGCAAAGCACTTAGAAGGGCACCTGGCTCCAGGTAAGCCCTGAACAAACGCCATCGCTGTATCCTGCTCTCTGCTCTGTTTGCTGAACAAATGCCTGATTCAAGGAGCGATTTACACAAGAACGTGAGAACTTAGGTCAGCAGAAGCTTAGGGCTGCTGGCGTGCTGCGCTCTGGGGATGAAAGGGAGGAAACGGGATGCCTGCCCCATGAGAGGCAAGGATGCACAGCAGGAGGACCAGTTCCTGGGTCCTGAGAAGCCCTCTTGGGTACCAGTCTGTCCTGCATCGAGGATGCTGTGAACCTCAAAGCCAGCAGAGGTTCCCTGTGTGTAAGGATGAGGGCGTGCTTTAATGCAAAAGTAACAAAACAAAACCCAGGGACCCTGTTGACTGCAGAACTGGGCTTTTTTGGTGTGTGTTCCCAGATTTTTTTTTTTGTAGAAACAGGTTTTGTGGTCTTCCCTGAATGTGGCTCCAAGGCCCTGCCAAGAGAGAGGCGGGGCTCCCTGGGCCTGGCTCACAGGCAACATAGCTTGGCTGGTCCTGAGCTTCCCTCACAGAGCCAACTCCTCGGGCCCAGAGCCCCTTTCCATCTTCAGACACCCCTCCCTGAGCCCAGGGTGCCGTCAGCCAGTGCTCCGGGAGCCCTCCACGGCGCAAGGCTCACGGCTCCCCTCTGTCCTCCCTGAGCTCCTCCCAGGGCGAGTCTCCAGCACCTTCGCCCAGGTCTCTGCCTGCGGGTGGGGCGGCGAGCCCTGCTCCTAGATTAGGGCCTGTTTCAGGAAACGGATGCGTCAACAGTCTGGCCACGGATGGAGCCTGCGTGGACCTGTTTCATACAGGGCCGCGCTCACTGTCCACACCCTCCATCTTCACTGAACATGGAGCGTCAGGAGAGCAAAGACGCCGGTTCCCACAGAGCTCAGCTCTGCCTTCGGCTCTCCGGAAGTGCCCGATACTAGTTTCAGGGGTGGGGGGTTGGCAGGGTGCTGCGTCCAGCTAAGGAAGGACTCCAACACAGAGGCGGTCTGAAGACAGCACGGGGGTGCCCCTTCTGTGCCCTGCGCTGCCCGAGCCCTGACAAAAACCTCAATGAATTTTCACAGCAGCCCTAGCGGGGGGCACGCTCACATGGAAGCTGGGTCTCAGAGCTGGGTCTGTCAGCTTCTCCAAATGACGCGGAGCATATTCGGGGGTTTGGGTCAGCCAGGCCATGCCCCCAGTTCCTCATGGATCCTCCTGGGTGTGACACAGCCTCACAGGGATGGGACCTACTCAGCGCTGCTTGGAAACAACACTGCTGTGGGCGCACCAATGATTTCTGGGCGTGAGGAGACCTCCAGGCCCTAAGCCGCCCCAGGGGCTTTGCCATCTGCCATCCCTCGACCCCCACGTGGGGTCCACATCACCCCTCGAGCCAGAAATGAAGAGGTCATCAGACAAGATTATTTTTAAGTTGCTGCTAGATAAACATACTAACTGCTGAGAGAAAATTACCTTAAAATGTATATTTACACATAAATGCACATATTAATTCCAATCCAGTTTGATTGAAATGGAAAAAACACAACTGGTGAGGGCCGAGCCTTCTGCTCTGCAGAGACTGTTAACTGAGGAGACAAGGGGTGTAACCCGGAGGGGCGCTGGGCCCTGCACGGGAGAGAAGACCCTGGCCGGGGCGAGGGCCTCCCGTGAGGAGCGCAGAAGGGAGACGCAGGGTCTGAGGGCATCGGTCCAGCCCTGAGAGGGTGCAGGGTGCTGGCCACGGCCAGACAGAGGGGCTGCGGAGGAGGAGAGGAAGTGGGGCCCCCAGTGCTTCAGAGGAAGTCCTGAGGACCGGGAGAGGTGACCTCTGCAGTGAGGCAGTTCCTGGCCACTTTGCCCTTGATCAAGATGCAGAGATAGAAAAACCGTCCCAACTGCGCAAAGCCCAAGATGTGATCAGAACTTCTGCAAAGAAAAGGACAAACAAAGTGAGTTGTAGAGAGGCGTCCACACGTTTCCCACAACAAACCTACATGACCCAGAAGAACAGGGACCAAGCCAAGTGCAGAGAGGAGGCCGGTCTGCTGTTGGTGCGACGCCCGGGGCTGAGCAAACCTCCGGTCACCGCGGAGGCCAGGCTGCCAGCTCTGTGCCGGCAACAGCCTTGAAGGCAGAGCTGGGCTGGAACGGAATGGCTTTCTTTTCAGTAAGATCAGTTCCACGTTGGCAAGATCCAGCCAACAGTCATCAGTGGGTCAGTGCCCGGTCCCCCTGCCCTCGATTAAGGGGCAGAAACAGAAAACCCACCCCAACCGTGCATACAAAGCCCCAAGGATGCACAGCGTCAGAGGCGGTCAGGCGTGGGACGAGGGAGGCGCGAGACTGGGCAGAGCGGGGCTCCCGGAGGCTGCAGGCGCCGCCACGGCAGCGCCAAGGCTTGGCCTTCGGAGGCTCTGCACTGCCTCTCATCACAGACCGCAGCTGCCTGCTCTTGTCACAGGGTAAGGCCTTCAGTCTGGACAGCAGTTTGCCTCTTCCAAGTGTTTGCTTTGAGAACGCTGGGATAAAATGGGCGTAAGCCTCTTTTGGAAACTCTGAGGTAGGTTTGATCACATCATTCTCATGGATCACAAAGAAGGAAACAGAGTCTCCTCCAGGCAGAGAGCTGGCTTCTCTGACTCTCACTTTCTCTTTTATTTTACTGGGGCTCAAAGAACGGACTCCCTTGGACTGCAAGGAGATCCAACCAGTCCATCCTAAAGGAAATCTGTCCTGAATATTTGTTGGAAGGACTGATGCTGAAGCTGAAACTCCAATACTTTGGCTACCTGGTGCAAAGAACTGACTCAGTTGAAAAGACCCTGATGCTGGGAAAGATTGAAGGCAGGAGGAGAAGGGGACGACAGAGGATGAGGTGGTTGGATGGCATCACTAACTCAATGGACATAAGTTTGAGTAAACTCCGGGAGTTGGTGATGGACAGGGAGGCCTGGCGTGCTGCAGTCCACGGAGTCGCAATAGTCAGACACAATGGAGCAGCTGAACTGAGAGAGCAAACGCATGAAGATCAGTAGAAAACATTCCTAAGAAAACAAACTGCCAGTCAGCCCAGGGCAGGAGATGCCAGTTCCACTGACCATGGCGGGCAATACCTACTGGCGGCATTTCTGAAAAGACACTTTGTGCCAACCTTGAGTCGGCCGTGGGAGGTGTGCCACATGCATTGTCCTAGAAGGCATGTGCCTTTGCCTGTGGCTGCAAGGGGAAGATGCTGTTGTCCAGAGACCCTGGCTGGTGGCAAAGGAGATGGGGGGTGGCAAGGGGGAAGGATGGAAGCAGGTCTGGATCTGAGACACAGACCCAGCTGGTGTCCTGTCGCCTGCAGAGCGTCCCTGCATGTAACCTTCCCGTGGACAGGGAGGGTGCTAGTGCGCCTGGAAGCCAGGAGGGTGGCCATGTGGCAAAGCCAGGAGGAAAGGGGACAGCTCTGATCTGACCCCAGGCGGTGCTGGCTTCTTAATCAAGGTTGAAACAACCCATCCCCAGGGCATGAGCCACAGGCAGAGCCGGTGGCTGCGATGCTGGGACAATCAGAAGCAGACTCTTCCCCACGCAATGCCCTCCTGGCTCTCAGCCTTCCTGTCTCCCTGAGCGTGTTCCCTGGCCCACTGACCTGCATCGCTGTAACCATACATGCCTCTTATTGTATCTCCCCGTGAAGTTCTGTGAGTGCCATTTAAGAAAGTGCCAGTACATTGCTTCCCTGGTGGCTCAGCTGGTAAAGAATCCACCTGCAATGTGGGAGACCTGGGTTTGAACTTTGGGCTGGAAAGATCCCCTGAAGAAGGGAAAGGCTACCCACTCCAATATTGTGGCCTGGAGAAGTCCACGGACTGCATAGTCCATGGGGTCACAAAGAGCCGGATATGAGTGACTTTCACTTTGACTTTCAATACATCTGAAAGAAATGAAATTGCTAGAGATTCTGTTTCTACAGCACCCGGAGGAGAGCCAGTCACCCTGGTGGCTGCCCGCTGTCACACTGGGAGTAGCTGCCAGTCATTCTTTCTGCAGTGACCCTGGCAGTTTCTGGCTTGGGAGTTGTCACGACACTTCATGTTGACAAAGTTCTCATATGAGAACTCCAGAAAGTTCAGACCTGGCTAAACTTGAATCCGCTTTTGGAACTGTCTCCTCTCTCCATGAGGAAACCACCATTTCAACCTGTTGATTTTGTGCACTGAACGTAGGAAGCTGAAGCCTCAGTGGTTTAGACATGAGCCAGCCCATCACCTGGGCCACTGCTCGTCTGGAAGCCCATCACAAAAGCACAAAGATCAGCTGCCATCAAGAAGGTGAGAAGGGAGAGGTCGGGGGAGATTGTGAGGGCTGCTGGCTCAAAGACAGCCCCCTGGGAGAGACCCTGCACTCGCGTGGCCCCCCCAGCACACCCGAGTCTGCGACCAGCCACCGGACCCACTGTGTCCCCTGCCCCTGGCGGCTCAGGTCAGGAGGGTCCACAGTCGGGAAACGAGACCCTGATTCACAGGCAAGCTCCTGCTCGTGTTGCTTCCTAAGCACAGGATTTCGGGGAGAAGCACCCCAACCCTGGGTGGACAGGGCTGTAGGACAGTTTACATGAATTTTGACTCAAGGGAAGAAAGCTTATCACTCAGTCCACTCATCTTCCATTGCACTGCTTCTATTTCTTTACATTGGTTTACAGATGTCAGTGAAATTTCCCAGGTAGATTCCAGGAACGTCTATCTCAGCCATCCTGCACATCACGATGTGACTCTCTTTTTAAACCTGTCAGATGAATCCTGTAAAACCTGGAGCCGTTTGTCTCTGCCTCTCACAGGGCCGTCGGCCATCTTCCATCACATGCACACCGAGTGCCAGCTCCACTCCAAGCATCGTGGAGACACCACCCGCCCCACGGCAGCTCTTGGAGAAACATTCTAGTTGCTTCAATTTATAAATGAGATGATCGAGTGGCATCAGGAATATGGGGGGGGGGTGTCCCCAGGAGCCCCTGGGCTGGAGGGACCGTCAGTGTAAAGGGACATTTGGCCAAAGCTAAGTGGATGACTGGAGGGGCTCTGCTGTCTCAGATGGACCCGGATCACTTCTAAGGCACCAGGCTGTCCTCCACAGACACACGCACACTTCTGGCAGCCCAGGTGAGTTACAGCCTCACTGAAGCAGGAGCAACCAGAGACCCTGCTGCCCTGGTAGCCCTTGTCCCTGAGTGAGGGGTCCTGCCCATCCTAAGACCCTGACTCCTCCCTTCCGCCCATCTTCAGACCCTGACTCCTCTCACCCATCCTCAGACTTTGACTCCTCCTGCCCATCCTCAGACCCTGACTCCTTCCTCCTGCCCATCGTCAGACCTGACTCCTCCCTTCCATCCATCCTCAGACCCCAACTCCTCCCGTCCATCCTCAGACCCTGACTCCTCCCGCCAGCCCATCCTCGGACCCTGACTCCTCCCTTCCACCCATCCTCAGACCCTGACCCTCCCACCCACCACATTCCGGGGGCCCTGGCCATCCTCAGCCCTCCTCCCACAGACAGCACACAGAGTGGCCAGTCTGTAGATTTCTGGTCTGAGTGGTCCCCACCAGCACCAGGCTGCCTGGACATTTCACTGTCTCCCAGGGGATGCCTGTGCCTGGTCTCAGAGCCTGGCACAGAGCGGGTGCTCAGAAAATATATGCTGGGGGGTGAGGGACTCTTGGCTCAAGACCACCCTGCAGCCATGGCCCCTGACCCTAAGCGACATGGGGTGTGGCGCTCGGGCCCCAGGGTGGCTTCCTCACTGCCCTGCCCACATCCCCACTTTTCCCAGGAAGGCTTTCCCAGCCAGCCCCAGCCCTCAGGCGCCTCCAGGGCAGATTCCTCTGATGGAAGGCTCCCAAAAGCCACAGCCCTCGGAGTTAGGAATCTCCTATTTATGCCACACTAAGCAATTTAAACCAGACTTGTCACTATAAGACAGTGCCACATCACAAGTGGAGGCAAAATTCAAGTCAACAGTTACCTTCATGCTGTGGTTGAAAGACCGCCCTCTGCTGCCCTGGGACCCTCCTGGAGGGTGGGCTGAACTGCAGCCCTGGTGGTGCTCTGCCTGCTGGGCAGGTCCCGGCTGAGCAGAGCACAGGACACACCCTCACACACACACACGCACGCACACACACACACGCACGCACACACACACACACACACCCTCACCCTCACACACACAAGCACATACACACACACACGCACACACGGACACACACACACACCCTTACACACACACACACACACACACCTTTACA
>NW_011495018.1:1186985-1204831 GCF_000754665.1 Bison bison bison | reverse complement strand
CATACATCCACACACGCACACACACACGCACGCACACACACACGCGCGCACACACACACACACGCACACACACACACGCACATACACCCTCACCCTCACACACACATGCACACACACACACACACGCACACACGGACACACAGACACACACACACCCTTACACACACACACACCCTCACACACACACACGCACGCACACACACACACACACATTACACACACACACCCATGTAGGCACACGCACACACACACCCCATGTAGGTGTGTGCACACACACACTGCCTGGGTGCTGCCACCCTGCCTCTGTGACCTGGGAAATGCATCGGGTTCTCACTCCACTGAGCCACTGGCAGAACACAAACAAAACACAGAACAGAAGCCGGCAGTGCCGACAACCCCCACAGAGCCCCCATCCTTTCCACTCCACCCCCGGCTCCCCATTCTGCATGTTCTACACCAGGGTCAGGAGCACAGACCCGCACACCCCGGATTTCAGTGCTGGGAGTTCCTCCAGAAGCTACCTGGGTCACGGCTTCACCTTCTGTAAACTGGAGACAAGACTGGCGCCTTTCCCTGGGCTTGTTCTGAGGCCACAGGCGGCCAGACGCATAAAGAGTACACGTCACAAAGTAAGTGCTTAATACATGTTGAATTAACACTTCGTGAAGCAAGTGCTGAATGATTGCTCTGTAACCATGACACCAACGCTGGCTAATGCCCCAGACTTGATCGACCACCTGAGCGTGAACCGACCAAGGAGGCTGTTCCCCGTGGGCCTGGATGATCAGAGGATGAACATAGAAGACATTTGACCAATAGCCTCCTCTCTGCAGACACCAGAAAATCGACTCCAGGACCCATGGGTGGTGGGCAAGTCACCCCAGTTTCAGAGCAGCAGCTTCTGTCTCCAGGTAGCAGGTGAGGATGGGGTCCCTGGTCTCCCAGGAAGAAGAGAGTGAATTAAACTGTGGTTTTTTCCCTATGACTGAGACTCAGCATCCCACTCAATCCTCTAGAAAGCATTCAGCCCAAGGAAACAATGATCATTCCAACATTCAACAACTGATTTCCCAGAAAGCACACACTCCGAATTTTCAAACCTATGCTTTTCAGAGACATTTTGAGCAGAATGCATCTTAAAATTTTATCAAGGAAATCATCTCTTTTTTAGCAGCAGATTGCATTGGTAAGGCCAACTTTATATTTCTATGCATTTATAAGGATTCCCAAAGGACAGATTTTCTGTGAATTAAAAAATTTCACCATGTTTCTCCTTTTATGTTACACTAGTCTAGCTGTGTACATACAAAGGCATTTTCTATTTTGAGAAGCTGTTGCTGGTTAAGGAGGAGACGGATGGCAAGAAGATTGAGTTCCGAGATGATGACACCAGGATTCAGAACTGCAGGACTCTTCTCTCAATGTCACCCTCCACAGAGACCTCCAAGGAGTGCCCTGGGGAGCAGTCCTCCAGGGAGAGGGCAAGGAAGTCTGCAGAGAGAGACCCTGCCAAGGAAGAAAGAACAGTGTCCCCAGAAATGCCCCCTGCACAACAGAAGGCAGCCTGAGAAAGAGGAGTCTTCCGGCCACGTCCCCAAGCCAGAGATTTCTAAATGGTGTATAATATACACGTGCCATCCACAAAGAATAAACTCATAAAATTTCCCAAACAGGCTAAAACTTATAGGTAGTATCATCATTCATTAAAAACAAATTCAAAACGCACCATTTTTCCACAGCTGACCACGTCCCCGGGCAGACACTCCACGCAGACTCCAGGACGCGTCACCCCAGACAAGAGGCTGCGTGGTTGCTCACCTGTGGCCTTCACATCCTCCAGGAAGCAGTGGGGGTCCCTCTGCAGAAGGCTCACCCTACCCTGCTGTGCAGCCACCCCATCCCCTGGGACCCCAACCTGCAGGGTGACAGCCTGACCTCGGGCATGGGGTGCTCCCTGCTTGCTACCTGTGCCCTCGCAGGCTCCCAGGTCCTAGTCCTCAGAGGACACAGAAAGACACCCTTCCCCTCAAAACCTGGGGGTCATCCACATCCTGCAACAGCCCAAACCAGGAGCCCGCCCATGCACTGCATCAGGTGGGAAACAAAATGGGGATTTCCTCCCGGCCACCCTGGCCCGAGGCCCTCCCCCAGCTCTCCCAGATAAAAAGTCAGAAAACACTGCAAATCTCTGCAAATAACCAAAAAGAAAAAGCAAGTCTGGCAAGTTCCAATCTTGATAAAATCACAGTTTCTACCCTAATCAGGGCACCTCTGTTTTAGGAATTCTAAGACAGTGATAAGTAGAGCAGGCTTTACGATTGCTGGAGACAGTAATCCTGACTTGGAGAGATGGCAACATGGTTTGTAATAACACTAAACCACTCCACTCTGCAGTCTGTCATGCACTGAGCGCTGTTGCTCATTAAGCCATCGGTGTGTCACCAGGCAGGAACCTGGAATCCCATTTCACAGATGGATACACAGAGGTGCTGGGGGCACAGCCTCTGCTCATCACCCAAGCTGGCAGCACCAGGATTCCAGCTCGCTCCCCTCAGATGCCAGAGCTCAGGCATCCTTCTGCCTGGTGCAGAGTATTATTACTTTCTGATTAATAATCAGGTGCCTGAGGACAAAGACCACAGGGACAGCAGAACTGATACCAGGGGATGGAGCTTCTGTGTGTAGGACCACGTGTCCCAGACACGAAGGTTCAACAGCAAAGCCCAGAAGGTGGCCTGGCCGAGCTGCTCAGGTCAAATCGTCAGTGAGGGTCAAGAGGACTGGCTCCCAGGAGACCCCGTGTCTACCCACACAGGTACAGTCAGATGGGGGTGAGCAGAGAACACAGGAGACCCCACGTCTACCCACACAGGTACAGTCAGATGGGGTGAGCAGAGAACACAGGAGACCCCACGTCTACCCACACAGGTACAGTCAGATCAGGGGGTAGGGGAGAACACAGGAGAACCCCCATCACCCTCACAGGTTCAGTCAGAATAGGTGGTGGGGAGAACACGGGAGACCCTGTGTCTACCCTCATAGGTACAGTCAGAACAGGGTGGGGAGAACACAGGAAAACCCATGTCTACCCACACAGGTACAGTCAGATTGGGGGGAACACAGGAGACCCCACATCTATCCTTACAGGTAAAGTCGGAACGGGGCAGGGAGAACACAGGAGACCCCATGTCTACCCTCACAGGTACAGTAAGAACAGGGAGTGGGGAGAACACAGGAGACCCCACAACTATCCTCACAGGTACAGTCGGCATGGGGGGAGTGGAGAACACAGGAGATCCCGCATCTACCCACACAGGAACAGTCAGAACAGGGCATTGGCAGAGAACATAGGAGACCCTGTGTCTTCCCTCACAGAAACAGTTGGAATGGGGTGGGGAGAACACGGGAGACCCTGAGTCTACCCTCATAGGAACAGTCATAACAGGGGGCAGAGAGAACACAGGAGATCCGGCATCTACCCTCACAAGTACAGTTGGAACAGGGGGCGGGGAGAACATGGGAGACCCTGCATCTACCCACACAGGTACAGTCAGAACAGGGGGTGGGGGGGAAACAGGAGACTCCGTGTCTATCCTCACAGGTACAGTTGGAACGGGCTGGGGAGAACACAGGAAACCCCACATCTACCCACACAAGTATATCAGAACAGGGTGGGGAGAACACAGGAGACCCCGCGTCTACCCTCACGAGTACAGTCAGAACAGGGGGTAGGGAGAACACAGGAGACCCCGCATCTACCCTCACAGGTACAGTCGGAATGGGGCAAGGAGAACACGGGAGGCCCCACATCAGCCTCACAGGAACAGTCGGAACCAGGCGGGGAGAACACAGGAAACCCCACATCACCCTCACATGAACAGTCGGAACGGGTGGGGGGAGAACACAGGAGACCCCATGTCTATGCACACAGGTACAGTCAGAACGGGGGGTGGGGAGAACACAGGAGACCCCACTTCTACCCTCACAGGTACAGTAGGAACGGGGTGGGGAGAACACAGGAGACCCTGCATCATCCTCATAGGTACAGTCAGAACAGGGCGGAGAGAACACAGGAGACCCCATGTCTACCCTCACAGGTACAGTAAGAACAGGGGGTGGGGAGAACACAGGAGACCTCACATCTATCCTCACAGGTACAGTCGGCATGCTGCAGTCCATTGGGTCTCAAAGAGTCGGACACAAGTGAGCAACTGAACGACAACAATGAGACAAAATGACTTGAATGATAACACACCTCAGAATCATATACTCCAGACTCCAAATGCAAATGTCCCTTAACAGCTAACTTGCCTGATACTTTTCCACTCAGCAGAATTCTAGTCAGTCCCAGACAGGTGACCACCTTTCAAAGAAGAGAGAAGAATCCAAAAAAGGATCGGGCTTTCAAGTTTTCCTTCAGGACCATAAAAATTAAGCGCACAGCACGGAAATCTGCATTCAGAAGGGGCAGGTTTTCTGCTCCTCGGCTAAGGAACTGAAGCGTGGTTTTATTAAGCAGACAACTAGAGGAAGTGAGAAATAATCAATGCAACAGCTGCTGTGAAAGAGAAAAATACATCCGCAAATTCAATTTCAAGGCATTCAAGGTAAATTAGCCACATAGTAAATACATGTAATCAAAAATAATTATAGTTTATAAGTTTAAAAGCTCAGGCAGTGAAAACTCGGTTCATTTTGAACAAAGAGGAATCCTGTTTTTGCCCAGGGGCATATGGACAGAGAAAATGCTGTTTTTTAATGTTTGTGCAAAATTTGGAAGGAATTGCGATTTCCTGCTTCAAAATAAAAGCCCAGAAACCAAACAAAGGCTGGAATGTGGGTGTTCGTACCCCTGCTGGCCCCTGTGTCAGCTCCCAGGAGGGCTCGGGCAGGGAGGAAGCGCCTCTTCCCCTCCCGGGGGCTCACCTGCTTCCCCAGATGTGTCCCCTGCCTTTGGCCTCCTCACCATGGCCAGGCTGGAGATCCCAGGAGAGTCAACCACCTCAAAGGGCTGCTTCCAGAACTTTCCATGGGTGTGGCCACAGATCTCCGGCAGGGAGCTTTCCTTCAACCAGGAGTCACCACCCGGAATGGAAATGGGGCCCCTCTCCCCTTAGGGGGCACCCACCTCTGTGCCCCACGCAGAACGGTCTAGGAAAGACCACCACCATGTCTCATCCTCCCAGGTGGGGTTCAGAACTGGGAAACCAACAAGCAGAAGGCACTTGGGGTCAAGAGGTGTGGGCGCAGGTGGGCGGAGTCGACTCTGCCAGTCTCAGGTTATGCCCCTTCCCAGGTCGGCTGTGGCTCCCGGTGTCAGGGCTGGGGCTGGAGGGGTGCCCACCCCACCTCCACACGCACCTGACCCAGACCCGAGACGGCGACACCTCCGAGGACCAGCACATCCACAATCATAGATAATCTGTGGTTTTCTGAACTGATCTCTCTGCTCAGCCAAACAACCAGCCCAGCCAACGTGTAAGAATCCATCAGGCTGACTGTCTCTGAATTGGCCATTTAGGACTGAATAGATGGGCATGTTATAGACATGAGCACATGGCCTAGGATGTGCAATGTGATGATTGCAGAAAGATTATAGTCATACTCGCTAAAACATTGATCACTTATGAATAATGTTCCTTATTCCTCACTTTTTTACAGGAAAGGGAAGCTCTGCTCGTGGTGTCTGTCTGCTGCTGCTGCAAAGTCACATCAGTCGTGTCCGACTCTGTGCGACCCCATGGATGGCAGCACCAGGCTCTTCCATCCCTGGGATTCTCCAGGCAAGAACACTGGAGTGGGTTGCCATTTCTTTCTCCAGTGCATGAAGGCGAAAAGTGAAAGTGAAGTTGCTCAGTCGTGTCCGACTCTAGCGACCCCATGGACTGCAGCCCACCAGGCTCCCCCGTCCCTGGGATTCTCCAGGCAAGAACACTGGAGTGGGGTGCCATTTCCTTCTCCAAAGCATGAAAGTGAAAAGTGAAAGTGAAGTCGCTCAGTTGTATCCGACTCTTAGCGACCCCATGGACTTCCTCCATCCATGGGATCCTCCAGGCAAGAGTACTGGAGTGGGGTGCCCTTGCCTTCTCCGGTGTCTGTCTAGCCCTGGAGTATTCATCTGAGCACGCATCTTCAAAGTCGAATTGAGAACCTTCTCTTCGACCTGAGAAAACTCCAACCTGGGGCTCAGCTGGCAGGACCTTCGCGGCCCCATGCCACCTCACCCCCACATCTCAGGTCCTCGCTGGGGCCCAGCAGGCTCCCGCCTGCAGCTGGCAGGGCCTGGGGCTCCCCAGGAGAGTGTCCTCACCCGCTCACTGTCCCCTGTCCCCCAGGGCTGCCCTCCCGAACTTACCTGCAGCCCAGCCAGGCTGCATTCAGACCTTGGCCTTGGATTCCTCCAAGACCTATTACCCTGAACACCAACAAACAGGTAACACAGCAATAAACAGTAACACACCTGCTCGTTAGAGCCCCAAGGGAATCACAGGAGACTAGAAATGGAGCTGATCGCCTCCATGAGCAGCAGACACCAAACGCACTAAGACCAGGTTCTCACTTTTGTACCGACAGAAAGACGTGTGTGAGACAGAGGGCACGTGTGTGCATAGCATGCGTTTATAGGGAAGCCCAGAAGGCTGCCCACCACACTTCCACCAGGACCGGCCGTGTTCCCAGGGAGTGAGGTCAGACAGGACCCACGCGTTTCCATGTGCACCGTGCGTTTGGACTGCCTCCCAAGCACACGTGACTTCTGTCCTCAATCCTGACGGCCACTGCGCCCCCCTCCTGCCCACTCACCCCCTCCCGGGCCAGCAGCCCCACACCGGCTCCGCAGAGGGGACCGGCTGAAGCAGCAGAGTCTGGGCAATTTTCACCTGCAGCAAATCTTGAGCAGGTGGCGAGGCACCAAGTAAAACAACCGTTTTGCAAAAGAGACAAAGATTCTGCCAGCTGGTGAGACTGGTGGTCCCCACTGGAGGGGGGCGCACACTGACTCTCGGCTCAGCAAAGCCATTCGGTTCCATGGGCCACAGAGCCCAGGCTGGACTGGTCGTCAGCAGGCCCGCTGGATGGCAGCCACTCCCAGCCCCCCCAGGGGTAGCTCTGAGGCCCCCGGAGCAGCTCAGGGCTGGGCTCCCTGGCCACAGAGAGAGGCCGGCCTGCAACCCCGGGAAGGCTGACTGGCACATGGCGGTCAGTGTGCGGGACCAAGGAGAGCAGTGTGCCCCAGGTCAGCACAGAGGGGCCTCCGGGCGGCGGGGGGGACACGGCCTGGGTCACGATCCAGCACTTGCACCTGCTTGGGTGCAGGAAACAGGCCCTAAGAGCCAAAAGCATGAGCACAGTCAGCAGGCGCTGCCAGCCTGTGGTCGTGTCCAGGGGCCACAGTTGGCGTGACCCTCAGATCTGGAGCTGGACTTCTGCCAGGCCAGGAGGACTCAGTCACCGTGTGCGTCCCGAGGGGAGGTGGCCCTCCACCAGAGTCACCATGGGTGCCACAGCAGGCCGGGGAAAGGCAGCCTCGATTTTAGGGTGGGTGACGCTAAGCATCTCCTACAGTAGAAAGCGACCAGGTCACCCAGCTGCTCCCCTGGGGGTCCCCCTCTGTGATAATACAACCGTCGTTGGCAAATGAACAAGTCAGGCTTGAGCACCTGTGCCAGCAGGCTTTCTCCCTCTCACGAGTCTGCATCCTCGTGACGGGGAGCACCTGTCATCCTACTAGGACCCCTCCTGGTCCTGTGACTGCCAGGCAACCTCTCAACTTGCTGAGCAGCTGCCCAGCTGAGGCTTATTGCTGCCCAACACCAGAATTTTGCTATTTGTTACACAGCGTCACTGGGGGGTTGGCTAACTGATGCACCTCAAGTACCTAAAACCGGCACAAGCAAAAGCCTGTGTAACAGAATCCGTCTCCTGTGCTTGGGTCCACAGCTCATTTTGCTTGATGAATCCTGAAGAAAAGTTTGAAAAGAGTTCTGTTCTTTCTCTTTTAAATTTCAGCGTGCAGAGAATTGCCAAGGAAGAGCTGTTATGTTCTAACAGAGCTGGCTCCTCCAGGAGCATGTGCATAGAACACTGTCTGCCGGGAGCCGCTCGATCAAGAGTGCCTGGAAACCCTTCCGTCTCAGCTCCTTCACACAAGTGGCCGCCTCCAGCTCACAGGACAGGAGTCCGAGGATGGAGGCTGGCTTCATGGAATTCCCCACCAGCCTCCAGTCTCTGCGTCTGAAAAGCACTGTGTGTGCTTGGCATTTCAGGTCACTCTGCAGTACTGGTAGGTAGCTTTTTCAAGAGGTTACATGAAAGAGTTATTTCAAAGAATAACATATATATATATATATACACACACACACACACACACACACACACACACACATAAAACCATTGGAGTTATAAATTACTGCCAGATTTAAAACTCACAAAAATCACAGTTCTGCTGAGAGTCAATTTCCTATGTCCTAAGACTACTAACTCCTCCAAGGGAAAGTGTCGGTCACAGGATACCCATGTCTTTTAAGGAAATGATACAATTTCCCAAAATGTTTTCAGGAAGGTACTTTACTAACAGCAGTCTCTGTTTCCACCACCTTCTCCTGCAGTAGGTAATACAATACAGAAGGGAAGGCAGGAGTCACAGAGTAAAATATTGAGATCGCGTTAAAATTTTTCCATTTTTTGATTATTAGATTATTTTTTATTATTTGATTATTATTTTTATTATTCTATACTTTTATTAACTTATGAATTTCAACTTTTGATCCCTTTATTCATAACACTATATTTTTTTTTATCAGTAAGAGATACCATTTATGTGAGTGCTAAATCACTTCAGTTGTGTCCAACCCTTTGCGACCCCATGGAATGTAGCCCGCCAGGCTTTTCTGTCCATGGGATTTTCCAGGCGAGAATACTGGAGTGGGCTGCCACTTCCTCCTCCCGGGGATCTTCCTGACCCAGGGATCGAGCCCTCATCTCTAGTGTCTCCTTCACTGGCAGGCGGGCTCTTTACCACCGTGCACACACATACAAATTCTAGATTAAGCATTCAAGTTTTTCTGGCTTTTTGTGACTTTTCTCTCTCATTTCTACACTTTACTAAATTCTTTTCTCCCAGATGTTTCCCCCAGTTAGCACTATTTTTCTATGTCATTTATATCCATTTTTAATAGTACATTAAAACATAAAGTGTGAAACTATCAAATACATATATACTGCAGTAAAAAAAAAGAATCTGTACTTCCCATTAAACTTATACGAGATTATTTAATTCTTTAAAAATTCTTGGAAGCAGATCATCAGGTATTTTTATTTTGTTTCCTGCTCCAATCAGTCCTAATCCACTGAGTCCCAAAGATCCAATGTACCTTGCAAGTTCACTGTTGGAAATACATTTCATAGTAAAGTAAGCTAATTTCACTAACGTAATTTCATGAATGACTGCAATGATAAATAATATTTTTGCAATTTATCACTAGCTGTTAAGAACACCAAATTGCTAAAATTGTGGAATGAAATATGAAGCCTATGGAGCACAATCATTCCAACCTCTAATGTGGAGGTTCTGAGGGAACAAGGGCTTCCTGGCTCGTAAACAGAACTGAAGGGGATCAGGGGTCAGCTGTTAGCTCCAGGAACCATCTCTGAAGGCGATGTTTGCGTCCTTCTATCACAGCAGCATAGCTTTTAGCGTGTTTGCAGCTTAAAAGTGGCATCTATTCAATCACGGCCACCCCCACTGGGTAGAAGAGCTGTGAATCTTTTAATCAGCTCTCTCCCTGTATTGAATCACAGCGGTGGATGACCCAGGATAAGGACACTGCATAGAAGGAGAATCCGCCCAGAGCCCAGACTCCGAGGAGAAAGGCCCTAGAGCAGGTGAGTGAGAGCATCTGCAGGAGCCTATGGCCTGGTTCAAACAGAACCTCTGGCTGCCCCTCTTGTTTTCCACGAACCAATAGCTTGGTGTGAACAGGCAGTGCACTGTTCTAAGACATCTGACCAGGTGAAAGTGTGCCTTGCCCTTTGCCCCAACACTGTCTATTCTTAGGAGCCAGAGAGACACTTCCTAACTATGAAGTGTGGTGTCAGGCCCTTGTCCCAGCCTGGCAGAGGCACCCTTCACTCGCAGTAAAAGTCAGTCTGGAAAACATAGCGTGTATGTGCACGCTCAGTCACGTCCAGTTCTTTGCAACTCCATGCACTATAGCCCGCCAGGCTCCTCTGTCCGTAGCATTTTCCAGGCATGAATATGGGAGTGGGTTGCCATTTCCTTCTCCAGGGGATCTTCCTAACCCAGGAACTGAGCCTGCATCTTCCGCACTGGCTGGCAGATTCTTAGCCCCTGTGCCATGTGGGAAGCCTTGAACTGGTAACAGGGAAGAACAAATCAGGCTGCTTATTGGGTCTGTTTCTTTTACTTTAACCTTTGTGTTCTGTTCCTTTTGCTGCAAGTTCAGAACATTGCCCACAGCCTGAAATGTACATTCTCAAGGCTCTGACCTTTAAAGGTGTAACACTTTCCCATTAGTATAGAGGTAAAAAGTTGCTGAACAGAGTAACATGTGTCTTGTTGAGGGTTTACAGGAACATTGTGACCTGACCTTCCTGAAGAGCTGCAAGAACAAGGGATTCCAACACCAAGAAATTTACGACAGCCAACCACACCCACTCCTCTTTTAGTAAAAGAAGCCTGATTTCTCATTTGGGGAACATGGTTCA
Source organism: Bison bison bison (assembly GCF_000754665.1). Lineage (NCBI taxonomy): Eukaryota > Metazoa > Chordata > Mammalia > Artiodactyla > Bovidae > Bison > Bison bison. The sequence goes on along the minus strand of NW_011495018.1, from coordinate 1,194,106 downwards.
CAGGGACATTAGTCCATTATCTTCTCAGTCTGTCAGCTTTTGGAACAAAGTCAATATTCGCAGCCCCCACAACTTGTCTCTAGATTTACTGGCCCATTGTGCAGGGAGCAGTACAAGTCTGAATTCAATAAAAATATCAAAACTGCTGTGTCCCAGCTCCCTGCCGTCTGCCCATCGCCATCTCCCACCACACCTCTCTTAGCCTGCTTGCTGGTCCTTGAGTGCGTCAGACTCACTCCTGACTTAGGTCTCCCTATGGCCGTCCCCTCTGCTGGAATGGTCTTCCCCCAGAGAGTCACACAGCTGAACCCCTCACCTCCTTCCAGCTTTGGCCAAAAGGTCCCCTCTTCAGGAAGCCCACCTGCCCCCATCTCACTGCGAAAGCCCCTCTGCACCTGCATTTCTTCTCATCTGCCAGCTTGTTTTCTATAAAGGTGTCACTTTCCAATGTCCCAGGTAACCCCCATCACACCTTATCTTTTGTCATTTGCCTCACCTGCTATCGTTACGGAGAAGGCAATGGCACCCCACTCCAGGACTCTTGCCTGGAAAATCCCATGAGGGGAGCCTGGTGGGCTGCAGTCCATGAGGTCGCTTAGAGTCAGACACGACTGAGCGGCTTCACTTTCACTTTTCACTTTCATGCATTGCAGACGGAAGTGGCGACCCACTGCAGTGTTCTTGCCTGGAGAATCCCAGAGACGGGGGAGCCTGGTGGGCTGCCATCTATGGGGTCGCATAGAGTCAGACACAACTGAAGTGACTTAGCAGCAGCAGCAGTGGTTATACCTCTCAAGGTTTTATTTTGTTTCTCAAGGCTTGGCGGTGGTTTAGTCGCTAAGTCATGTCCAACTCTTGTGACCCCATGGACGGTAATCTGCTAGGATCCTCTGTCCTTAGAATTTTCCAAGTAAGCATACTGGAGTGGGCTGCCACCTCCTTTCCCAAGGGATCTTCCTGACCTCTTCTAGACACCAGAAACAGTGCACAGAAGGTGCTTCGTGAGCAGTTATTGATGAGCAGATGAATGAATAAAGGAAGATGACTTAATGCAGCCACTAATTTAATATCTAGTTGCATTGTACCCAATGAAGTAAAAGTGCAGACAGAGCCTCTGAGGAACACACATAAAATCCCAGCATCTCCCAGAGTACTTCAGGAAGGTGCAGATGTTTTCTAGAAGCAGTCACATCTCCCGGGTGTACCTGACGTGGGGGCCTCTGCTGGTTTGCGGTGGTGGGCGCTGGTCGTCACTGGCAGAACTGTGTTCTTGGCAAGGCCGGGGACCACACCACTGAACTCCATGTCCTCTGTACTGACTTGAAGCAGATGGGCAGTAAATAAATCTCTGCTGAACCAACAGAGGATTGAAAGTGTGACCTCTTCTTGCTTGGCTGAGCCCACATTCGAGTGGAGACTGTGGGGCTCCCAACACAGACAGCGGGTCGGGCAGTTTCACGGTTTACTCTGAGACATGGAAACAAGCCAATGTCTGCAGACTTCGGTCTGGAGAGTGTGGCAGATCCCTAACGGCCAGACCTGTGCTCACGCCCACAGTGACTGGAGAGCTGCCCATGCTCTTTGCTTGAGCAGCTGGTCAAGGGGTCAGCGCATCAGGAGAACATCAACCCCATGGTTCCACTGGCCCAGCTGCGTCTCTTGTACGTATTCTCCTGCAGGTGGGACGGGGCTGCACCCAGTGACACCAGCGGTTTGCACGTTCCAGGGCTCTTTCTTCACATGTAGTGAGAACTGAGCTGTATTTGCTTAGATTCGTGTGTTCTTTGATTGGATACTTTTTCCATTTTCGATTCAGAGTATTACGTACAGCGCCCCCGCCCCTGAAGTCCTATTTCAGAGCATTCCTAACTCAAGAGTGGTGAAATATATGAGTTTATCTTCATCAAAATACATCTTTGTGTTTTGGAAAATCATGGGACGATTGGTGACGTTAGAGTCCGCGCGTCCTGCTGTCCGTCCAGCCTGGCCACAGCAGCCCCCCGCCCGGGCCTGGGTCAGCCTCGCCGCTGAGTCCAGCTCTGCCCACACTGGGGCCTGGGTATGCGGCGCCACTGTCAGTCCAGCTTGAACCGGTTGCGCCCTGGATCTGATATTTTGAAGCATTTCTGCAAAAGGTACAAGCTTTCGTCCCAAAGGAAGGTCTAATGGAGCAAGTCAGCGCTCTGCGGCAGAGTGGGCCCTCCTCCAACACCGCCCGAACCAGCACGTGCAGAAACTCACCAACAGGGCGGCATCGCTGCTGGGGGTGGGAGGGCAAGGCCAGCCAGCAGGGCCCCCAGGAAACACTGGGAAGGAGCCACAGCCAGGGAGAGGCTTCCCGGGAGCTGCATATGTGTCCTCGCCAAGCCTTGCTCCGTGTTCATCACTGCTGCTGGCTCAAGGGTCCCGAGACTCCGTGGGAAACAGGAAATGATGCTGCACTTAGGAGCTGCAGCATCGGCCTGAGCAGTGAGAACCGGAGCTGGACCAGAAGCTCACACCCAGGAGTCTGATGGAGACTGCTCCAGAAAAGCTGGGCCTTGAGCTGGAAACAGACCCCAGGTGGTCCAGTCCTCTCATCATCACGAGGGCTGGCCTCAGCCTGGGCCCAGCACTGCAGGCCCAGAGCCCCTCTCCCCATAGACACCGCACCCTGGGGCGGTGGCTCAGCGGGTTAGCTGTCTTTCCTGGTCATGAGGGCGTCCCTGGCCAACACCGCACACCAGCACACGTGCCTGCAGTCCCGGGTGCCCTTGCCCACCGCACACATGAGCTCTGAGAACACAAAAGCAGAGGCCCCGAGGAGCGTGTGCCCCTCCCTCTGCTTTTGGGCAAGCAGAGACCTTTGCCCAAAGGGCAGTCCATGGGGGCACCCACGGCTAGAACACAATGCAGCTCAGAGCGGAGCAGGGACAGACTCACACTCTCCCCGGAGACACACGCCATATCTGCAGCCCCCCTACTGAAATGCAGTCCCACACCTTCACTGGAATGCAGCCTTTATCAGACATGAAAAGTAAATAACCATCCCTGAACTGTTTGCTGATGCGGACACCAGAGATAGGCAGACAGACAGAGGGATGGCCACAGAAGACACGTACGGAGCAGCCAGAATAAAAACGAGAATTAAATGTCAACACACATCTTATCTCCCCAAAGTAAAGTGACGTCGAGCAAAGAACATGTTCCCTTGTTATCTGTTTGTTTATTACCTCGAAAGAAAGCTTTTTGCAGATTTTGACAAGTGGTCAAACAGTGGAAACAACTTTGTTAATAATCAGGCATCTTTCCCAAACATCGCAGTCAACAATTTCTGTTTGCAGAGACTGCCAGATGCCCCCGCTGCTCAGAGCCCAGCTGCTGAGCCAGAGTAATGAGAGGTCAGCAGAGTGTCAGGAGCACGGGGCTCTTTATGGGATTGACCTCGAGGCCCTCGACGCCACGCACACCGGCGAGAAATTGCCTCCTGCACTGCAGAAATTCTGTCGCTTGACTTTCTCCCAGGAGCCTGCCTAAACAGGGTTGCGGCCATGTCCTATCTGCAGGGTCCCTACAAAGTTGAGGGGGAGCAGTTATAAAGTGTCCAGAACACAGAGAACTGCCATGCCAGCCTGTCGCGAAGAGGTCAGGTGGGGTCAGGAAATGGGACCCTGGGGTGGGGAAAGGGTCCTTCCCCTGCACTACTCCCGCTGTCTGTCCCTCTGATGGGAGGTGACCCTCAACCTCAGAATGTGGTCCCCCAAGGAGCCCAGCAACACCACGTGACTCTCCTCCACGTCGACTTTAATTCTGTGCAGAGATGTGGCCTTGTTTGGGTGGAGGACACAGCCCCCTGCCACACCAGTTCTGGCTCAGAACGTGCAGGGGACAGGGCGGGGGCAGGTGCTTGCCATGTGGCCCCCACCCGCGTCCACCCTCTGGCTGTGGGGCCTCTTTGGCATCTGCGCAGGAGCCAGGGATGCCCCCCTCCACCCACTGTCCCCTTCATTCATTTGCTGAACACGTTTAGGGGCTGGCTTATCGTTTTCTCTCCACCTTCTCTTCCTAACCCGGAAGCTTCCTGAGAGCGGAGTTTTTGCCTTTTTCATAAACCAACAACCCCATGCATTGGCACTATCCCTGGGTGCAGACTCAGACCTGCCTGTGAGTGTCCGGGAGTCTCTGGCCGAGGCCTGGGTCGGGCTCCTGCTGCAGGGTCCCCTGCTGCAGGGCCGGGGACACTGTATGCACAGGACCTTTTGAAGGAGGTCACCATTGTCTTCATTACTCCACCGTAGTTTGGTCTCAGGTCAAACAACAGGGAAAGAGCTCCACCCATCAACAGAAAATTTGATTAAAGACTTACTGAGCATGGCCCCCCATCAGAACAAGACCGTTTCCCCTACAGTCAGTCTCTCCCTCAGGAAGCTCTCATAAGCCTCTTATCCTTAGCCCTCAGAGGGTAGACAGAATGAAAACCACAATCACAGAAAACTAACCAAGCTGATCACATAGAACACAGCCTGGTCTAACTCAATAAAACTATGAGCCATGCCACGTAGGCCACCCAAGATGGACGGGTCTTGGTGGAGAGTTTTGACAAAACATGGTCCACTGGAGAAGGGAATGGCAAACCACTTCAGCATTCTTGCCTTCAGAACCCCATGAACAGTATGAAAAGGCAGAAAGATAGGACACTGAAAGTTGAACTCCCCAGGTCGGAAGGTGCCCAATATGCTACTGGAGATCAGTGGAGAAATAACTCCAGGAAAAATGAAGAGATGGAGCCAAAGCAAAAACAATCCCCAGTTGTGGATGTGACTGGTGATGGAAGTAAAATCCGGTGCTATAAAGAGCAATATTGCATAAGAACCTGGAATATCAGGTCCACGAATCAAGGCACATTGGAAGTGGTCAAACAGGAGATGTCAAGACTGAACATAGACATTTTAGGAATCAATGAACTAAAATGGACAGGAATGGATGAATTTAACCAGATGACCATTATATCTACTACTGTGGGCAAGAATCCTTTAGAAGAAATGGAGTAGCCCTCATAGTCAACAAAAGAGTCTGAAATGCAGTACTTGGATGCAATCTCAAAAATGACAGAATGATCTCTGTTCGTTTCCAAGGCAAACCATTCAATATCACAGTAATCTGAATCTATGCCCCAACTTGTAATGCTGAAGAAGCTGAAGTTGAACGGTTCTATGAAGACCTCCAAGACCTTCTAGAACAAACACCCAAAAAAAGATGTCTTTTTCATTATAGGAGACAGGTGTGAAAAAATATGAAGTCAAGAAATACTTGTAGTAACAGGGAAATTTGGTCTTTGAGTACAAAATGAAACAGGGAAAAGGCTAACAGAGTTTTGACAGGAGAACGCACTGGTCATAGCAAACACCCTCTTCTAACAACACAGGAGAAGACTCTATACATGGACATCACCAGATGGTCAATACCGAAATCAGATTGATTATATTCAATTGATTATATTCAATATAATATATTATATTATATTGATTATATATGCCGCCAAAGATGGAGAAGCTCTAAACAGTCAGCAAAAACAAGACCGGGAGCTGACTGTGGCTCAGATCATGAAGTCCTTATTGCCAAATTCAGACTTATATTGAAGAAAGTAGAGAAAACCACTAGACCATTCAGGTATGACCTAAATCAAATCCTTTACAATTATACAGTGGAAGTGAGAAATAGATTCAAAGGATTAAATCTGATAGACAGAGTGCCTGAAGAACTATGGATGGAGGTTCGTGACACTGTACAGGAGGCAGTGATCAAGACCATCTGCAAGAAAAAGAAAACCAAAAGGACAAAATAGTTGTCTGAGGAAGCCTTACAAAGAGTTGAGAAAAGAGACGCTAAAGGCAAGGGAGAAAAGGAGAGATATACCTATTTGAATGCAGGGTTACAAAGAATAGGAAGGAGAGATAAGGAAGGCTTCCTCAGTGATCAGTGCAAAGAAATAGAGGAAACAACAGAATTGGAAAGACCAGAGATCTCTTCAAGAAAATCAGAGACACCAAGGGAACATTTCATGCAAAGATGGGCTCAATAAAGGACAGAGATGGTATGGACCTAATAGAAGCAGAAGATATTAAGAAGAGGTGGCAAGAACACACAGAAGAACTGTACAAAAAAAGATCTTCATGACCCAGATAATCATGATGGTGTGATCACTGACCTACAGTCAGACATCCTTGAATGTGAAGTCAAGAGGGCCTTAGAAAGCATCACTATGAACAAAGCTAGTGGAGGTGATGGAATTCCAGCTAAGCTATTTCAAATCCTGAAAGATGATGCTGTGAAAGTGCTACACTCAATATGCCAGCAAATTTGGAAAACTCAGCAGTGACACAGGACTGGAAAAGATCAGTTTTTATTCCAATCCCAAAGAAAGGCAAAGCCAAAGAATGCTCAAACTACCACACAATTGTATTCATCTCACACGCTAGCAAAGTGAAGTGAAGTGAAGTCGCTCAGTCGTGTCCGACTCTTTGTGACCCCATGGACTGTAGCCTACCAGGTTCCTCCATCCATGGGATTTTCCAGGCAAGAGTACTGGAGTGGATTGCCATTGCCTTCTTCAAGTAATGACAGGACTTCCCTGGTGGCTCAGATGGTAAAGTGTCTGTCTACAATGCAGGAGACCCAGGTTCGATCCCTGGGTCGGGAAGATACCCTGGAGAAGGAAATGGCAATCCACTCCAGTACTCTTGCCTGGAAAATCCCATGGACAGAGGACCCTGGTAGGCTACAGTCCATGGGGTCGCAAAGAGTCAGACACAACTGAGCGACTTCACTTTCACTTTTCTGCAAACAATGCTCAAAATTCTCCAAGCCAGGCTTCACAGTATGTGCACTGTGAACTTCCAGTTGTTCAAGCTGGATTTAGAAAAGCCAGAGTAACCAGAGATCAAATTGCCAAAATCCACTGGATCATACAAAAAGCAAGAGAGTTCCAGAAAAACATCTACTTCGGCTTTATTGATGATGCCAAAGCCTTTGACTGTGTGGATCACAACAAACTGTGGAAAATTCTTAGAGATGGGAATACCAGACAATCTGAGCTGCCTCCTGATAAATCTGTACGCAGGTCAAGAAGCAACAGTTAGAAC
>NW_011495018.1:1183251-1186885 GCF_000754665.1 Bison bison bison | reverse complement strand
AACAAACTGTGGAAAATTCTTAGAGATGGGAATACCAGACAATCTGAGCTGCCTCCTGATAAATCTGTACGCAGGTCAAGAAGCAACAGTTAGAACTGGACATGGAAAAACAGACTGGTTCCAAATAGGGAAAGGAGTGTGTAAAGGCTATATATTGTCACCCTGCTTATTTAACTTATATGCAGAGTACATCATGCAAAACGCCAGGCTTGATAAAGCACAAGCTGGAATCAAGATTGCCAGGAGAAACATCAATAATCTCGGATATGCAGATAACACCACTCTTATGGCAGAAAGCAAAGAAGAACTAAAGAGCCTCTTGATGAAAGTGAAAGAAGAGAGTGAAAAGTTGGCTTAAAACTCAACATTCAAAAAACTAATATCGTAGCGTCTGGTCCCATCACTGCATAGCAAACAGATGGGGAAACAATGGAAACAGTGAGAGACTTTATTTTGGGAGGTTCCAAAATCACTGCAGAAGGTGATTTTAGCCTTGAAATATAAAGATGCTTGCTCCTTGGAAGAAAAGCTATGTCCAACCTAGACAGCATATTAAAAAGCAGAGGCATCACTTTGCCAAAAAAGGTCTGTCTAGTCAAAGCTATGGTTTTTCCAGTAGTCATGTATGGATGTGAAAGTCAGACTATAAAGAAAGCTGAGGGCTGAAGAATTGATGTTTTTGAACCCTGTGTTGGAGAAGACACTTGAGTGTCCCTTGGACTGAAAGGAGATCCAACCAGTCCATTCTACAGGAAATCAGTCCTGAATATTCATTGGAAGGACTGATGCTGAAGCTGAAGCTCCAATACTTTGGCCACCTGTTGCGAAAAACTGACTGTTTGGAAAAGACCCTGATGCTGGGAAAGATTGAAGGCAGGAGGAGAAGGGGATGACAGAGGATGAGATGGTTGGATGGCATCACTGACTCAACGGACATGAGTTTGAGCAGGCCCCAGGAGATGGTGAAGGACAGGGAAGCCTGGTGTGCTGCAGTCCCTGGGGTCACAAATAGTCAGACATGAGCAAGTGTAGGAACTGAACTGGGTGCAGTAAGAACTCGAAGCGTATCTGCTGAATGAATGAAAAAATGAATGAAGGTCTTTTCCCACGGCCAGGTGCGGGCAGGTGACAATGACATAAACACAGCCCCCACCTGGATGGAGCTGGGGCTCGTGGGAGGACACAAATCAAACGCCTCAAGGACTACCGCACACCCTGATGCTTGTGGTTACGGAGGAGGTGCCTGTGCTGCTGCCCATCCCTCTCAAGATACAGACGCTGACGCACCAGGAGGAGGAGGGCACGAGAGGAGGGGGCTGGGGGTCTCCACCAGGGAGAGTCCAGGTTTCAGGGCAGTGAGGGGCAGGGGGAGCCTGGAGGCCCCGGGGAGGAGCTGTGGCATCAGATCCTGTGGCTGAGACTGGAGAGGCTCCGGCCACGGACGCTCCAGCACAGAGGAGATCTGCAGCCTCAACTGGGAAAGAGTAGTGGGGCAAGAGGGGGAAATATGAGAGCCGCCAGCAAGGAAAAGATGGACTAAGATGCTCGGGGAGGATGAGGCGAGGAGCTGAGCTGAGCTGACAGCGAGGCAGGATGCGTGACCATGTCCAAGGAGGGTGGGGAAGATGCTGCGTGAGCCAACGGGACAGGAAGACGTGCCCAGAGGATGCAAAAGCGTGCTCTGATGTGCAGACAGAAGTTTTAAAAAATCCATAGACTTGGAAAAGAAAGATGAGAAAGTCTCCCAAAATGTGGAAAGAAGTCAAAGAAGAAGAAAACATGGGAGAAAAAAAGAAGCCTGGAGGGACAGCCTGGCAGAGCATAGGAACTCAGAAGCAAAGCACACAGAGGGCGATTACACAGGACGGGCCATTTCTGTTACACTGCATATGATATGCGTTTATATTACACTGTATATTATGCTGGCTTTCCAGGTGGCTTAGTGGTAAAGAATCCAACCACCAAGCAGGAGACGTGGGTTCCATCCATCCTTGGGTTGGAAAGATTCCCTGGAGAAGGAAATGGCAACACACTCCACTATTCATGCCTGGAAAACTCTATGGACAGAGGAGCCTAGGGGGCTATAGTCCATGACACAGCTTAGCCACTGAACACCATCACCACCATGTATTATACAGGTGCTACATTATGCTAAAAGTGAGTGAATAAATGCACTCAGTCGTGTCTGCCTTTCTGTGACCCCATGGACTGTAGCCTGCCAGGCTCCTCTGACCGTGGAATTCTGCAGGCAAGAATACTGGAGTGGGTTGCCATTCCCTTCTCCAGGGGAATCTTCCTGACCCAGGGATCAAACCCAGGTGTCCAGCATTGCAGGCAGATTCTTTACCATCTGAGCCACCAGGGAAGCCCATGTTGTACTCTATGTAATGTATAAACTATGAATACAGCATGAAGATATAACATTTAATATATATTGACAGCACATTATTTGTTTGTATAAACCAAAGAGAGCTTCCCAGAGGTAAAGAAGAGCATGACTCTTTGTATTGAAAAAGATGATAGAATTTTTCCTCAAAATTAACATTTTTAAAACGTAATGTTTTTAAAATTAGAGATTTACTGCATATCAGAGATAAATGTGATGCTGTCTCCATAGTATCTTTCCACGAAGAAAATACAAGACACCCATAAAGTAACACCAACTGGACTGTGCCTTTCCCTCCGAGAGTTCAGATCTTAGGTGATGTTATAGCAGCGTCTTTAAAATTTTGAGGGAAAAACAATCCAAGCAAATGTGACTTCACACAACAACCTATCAGTCAGGTTTGAAGGCAAATGAGAATTTTAAGCATCAAAGACACCTGAAGTATTTTGTATTGGGACATAATTTCAGGATGTTCTCCAGTAGAGTATGGCCATGGACGAGGAGAAGAGAGAAGACTCTAAATTCAAGAGACGGTGGCTCAGGGCCAGCAGAGCGGCGACACGGAGCTCCAGCATCCCAGCCTGGAGGGAGCCACTGGGAGGATGTGAGTCAGAAAGATAGATGCTCTGAGGATGGGAGGGCTTCCAGGAGAAAGAAGAAGAACGGACGGGGAAAGTACAGTGAGGAATCTGAGAAAGATCCTGGCAACACGTCAGAGGAAAAAAACCAGAGAAACGGGAAGAAATCAACCGAAGGTACAAGATAAGCCACCGCTTTATCTGGCATGCTTTTCAGCAATTAGACAGGCCTCTCATCTCTGTCTGGCTCTGTTGGTAAAACATGTAGTCCTGAGTGGGGTGGGCGAACTCTCTCCAAACAGCATCTACTAAATTGTCACATTGAAAATCTATTCATTCACCTGTTTACTTATTAACTTGTAGAACCAGTCTGTGAATGATGCGGAAAACGTCCCTGGTGCCTGTGGAATACGGCCACGAGGGCCGTTGACCGTGTGAAAGTGTAGCTGCCCAGTTAGCACTGGGGAGGAGATGGAGAGGCCGCGACCCTCGTGCTGTACCGAAACAGAGAGCCATCACATTAGGGAAGAAATGCACCGTCTTACGGAAGAGGGAAGAGATGCACCGTCTTACGGAAGAAGAGTCAGTCAAGTCTGAGAGCTTCATTTCCCTGTAATTCACTGAAAGGGTATTTCGCTTGGAATGCCTAAGACAATATAAACATCTTCGT
>NW_011495018.1:1175051-1183151 GCF_000754665.1 Bison bison bison | reverse complement strand
AAACATCTTCGTGTGGGACGGCGTATGTGGACTCAGAGAAGGGGGTGGCTGTAAACAGTGGACCCCTGTTTGCTCATCCCTCCCTCTGTCCAAGCCCCTTGGACACCCACTTGCACCAGCCCTGGCCTTGACCTCTAGCCCTGCATCCGCAGTGGCACAGGAGCAAGTGTGTCGCGAGCAGACGCTTGAAAACCGCCTGTGGGTGTGGTTTGCTCTCTCGCACCGCCCTAGTGTCGTTCAGCCTCCACGCGGAATACACGGCCTCACGGAGGGGCACGGGCCGTCCTCCCCCTCCTCTCTGCTTAAGCCAACAGACAGGTGTGTGGGGAACACCACCCTAGGTCAGCCACCAGGGGGCACACTGGCAGCTGATAGTGACGCCTGAGGCACCAGCCGGGAGTAACAGAAGAGTCACCCAGCTGAGCACGGGCCCAGCTACAGGCCCAGGGCACCACAAGCTAGACAAACGGTAGCTGCTTCCAGTCAGTAAGTGTTGCGGTGGTGGGTTATGTAGCAGCAGGTGACAGTTACAGAAAGTGGTACAGAAAGAGCTGCCAAAGCAAAAACCTGAAAAGCATGGCACTTCCATCAGGCCTGGTTGGAAAGTGGATGCTGGGTCCTGTTAGATAGCATCAGAACAATCAGCAAGGCCATGGCCTGTGGTCACTCGGAAGATGGAAAATACACTCGGCGACCCGAGTCACTGACCTCGGAAGATGATTTCCAGGCAAAAGGCTGCAGCTGTCAATCATCCCCTTGGCTGCTGGTTTCGGGACGTGACAAGCGAGGGGAGAGCTGTGCAGTCTGTACGTGGGACTGAGAGGGATCGAGACTGGCTGAGCTGGGAAAAGCAAACCGTTTCTCACTCCCAGGCCCCCGGCTGGGAAGTCAGCCTCAAAGTGAAGTGGAACCTCCACCAAAGACCAAATGAAAGAAGTTACTGTGAAGCACCTTGGCAATTAGGCTTCTGAACCATTTGGGGGGGGGGTGCCTAGCTCCTGTGTTTACTCACTCAGCTGTGGCCACTTGTTTACAACCCGTGGACTGTAGCCCACCGGGCCCCTCTGTCCATGGGATTCTCCTGGCAAGAATACTGGAGTGGGTTGCCATTTCCTACTCCAGGTGCCTTCCTGACCTGGGGACCTAAGCCTCATCTCCTGCAAGTCTCCTACCTTGCAGGCAGATCCTTTACCCTTGAGCCACTGAAGAAGCCTGGGGTGGTGCCTAGCAGCTGGATAAAGAGGCTTCCAAGAAATCGTAAAGGTGCAATCCTACAGAAGCCTAGCCCTACAAGTATTGACAGGTCTATCTCAACAAGACATGTGGGTGTGGCTTTTGTGGAATCTGACACATAGAAAACTCACAAAAATTTTAAGCATGTTGTACCAGCAGAAGGACAACCTGCCTGGACCTAGTCCAGATGGCTGACCTACAATATCAGGAATTAAATGAGTGGTCACTCTTGTAAGCCACTACATGAACTGGTTGGTTAGTCAGCAAAACATCACTTTTCCATTACACCGCTAATAAAATTCTTCACCTTCCGTTTGATGTGAATAGCCATTTTCTAAAATAGATCAAGAAATAAAATATCAACAGTCTAGTTCCAATGGAAGAGCTAACCGACAAAATCACAGAAATGAAAAGTAGCAGTTGTGGAAAGGGACCGCCTCTGGAGCAGGGATTCCAGGCCCCGGGGCAGGAGACCCTCGTTCTTCATCCTGATCTTCTGTCCCCACGTGCACAGACGCGTGAGTGAACACACGTGAACACCCGCGGGACGAGAGCCCTGGGAAACGCCGCAGGTCGGAAGTGCTGGAGGCACCATGACGCGTGGCAGGCCCGGGCTTTAGCTGAGGTCAGGATGTGTCCAGGAGAAAGGGAGCCCCACGAGCAAAGCACGTGAAGTTGGGGGGGTTGGGGTACCTGAGGGAGGCAGCCTGCAAGGATTATTAAGCAGTGATGGGTGAAACACGACGGTGAGGTGCCATCAGGATTTACAGCGGGGACAGGCACTACAGCTGAAATTAACGTTTGGCTGGAGAGCAGCCAGCAGCCAGCTCACTCAGGACACTGCCCCTGCCGGTCCCGCCAGGACTCAGAGTCGCGGTGTCCCAGTCTGGTGGGACGGCCTCGGTGGGCTCTGGTCAAGATGACCAGTTGAGGAGGGCTTCCAGCAGCTCACCTGAATGTGCTTTCCCTCTGGACAGAGTTATCTGCGTGACCTCAGCAGCACCATAGACTAAAGGGCCCTGGTCCCCTTCCTGCTCAGCTGCTCCTAGGATGTCAGCGCTGCTCTCCTGGCAGGCGGGGGAGCCAGGAAAGACATGGAGCATCTCCAGTCTCAAGAGTACAGCCGAGCTACGCTGTCTTCCTGCCCAGGACACCTGGCCTTGGAGCAGCAGGCTGGGGACAAGGGGAGCTGCGGTAGTTACGGGAAGGGCAGGTCCTGCAGGGGACCCAGTGTAAAAAGACCCCACTCAGAGCTGCTGCAGAGGCACCTGGAGAAAGTCAGGCTCCAGCCCCAGAGGTGGGGACACGTTGGCGGCATCCACCGCACTGGAGCCCAGGCCGGCCCCGGAAGTGAGCCTGATTTCAGCCCCACCTGCCCCATCAGAGAAATCAGAAACCCCCGGGGATGGATCTGCCCTGATGAAAGAGTGGCAGGACCTCCCGCTTTCTCGAAGGGGCCTCCCTGGTGCTTCTGCCATCGGCATGCGGAGCAGGGCGCCGTGACCAACACACGCTGGAAGAAGTGTCGGTGAGACGTAATTACAGAGGCAAGTGAAAGTAGGCTGTGGGAGCAACATCAATGAACAGCATTTAATCCGTTAGGCGGTGCTGCCTGCTTAACCTCTTTGGGATTCTTTGAGTTTGTCTATGATTAATTCTTTTTGGAAATAAGAGCCAACATCATAGTTGGCTAATAGGTTTAAAATAATAAATTTATTTTAAAAACCGTGAGAGGTCTACATCAGCTTTGGCTTCTGAAGCGCCTGCAGTAACGCCGCTTGTAAAGCGCATGCCCTTCCATCCAAGGAGGCTTCTCTGTCTGCATCCTCTCCCCACAAAGGCACGGCTCTCCCAGGGCAGGCACCGTGGGCACGCGAATTCAGCACTCACCAGCCTCCCAGAACACCAGGACCCTCTGCGACCCAGTTCTCCAGTGTCCACACCAGAGGTGGGGCCACCCTTCATAGCCAGAGTGATGAAGCCTGGCTAATAGCATCACGTCCTATCACAGAGCTGGCCCGAGGTCTGCACTGGTGCCAGGGATGCAGTGGGCACTGCACACATGCACTCCATGCTTCCATCTGCTAAGGGAGCCGTGTGCCAGGGGCCGAAAGGGGACAGCTGGAAGGCTGGACTAGAAAGCTGGCCCAGCGGCAGAGGTGTCTGTGGGGCCTGGTGTGCGGGCAGAGGGTGCTGGCCCTCAGCATCCCACGAGCATCACACTCCTCCAGGCTCTGAAGTCTTCGCCCCAGGATCACTGCTGGGAGGGGGCGCTGCAACCACAGTGCGGGAGGGTCATTCCAGCCACAGTGCTGTTGACCCCTGGGTGCTGGACTGGGTCGGGCAGGAGGGAGGGTCACATGGCAGGCTCACTCCAGTGACAGTGGACAGCCCCTGAGCAGGACACACGTTCCCCCACGTGCACTCAGGGAGGCTTTCTGGGGGTGATGCCAGCTGAGTGTTCAAAGATGAGCAGGTGTCAGCCAGGATCACCATGGAGAGAAGCCTGGGCATCCCGAGCGAGGCAGGGAAGGCTGGGTGTGGTGGGCGGGCTGGAGGCAGGTGCAGAGGCCACTGGGGAGAGGACCACATGCCTGGCCAGGACATGATGCTGGAGCCTGGGGGTGGGGGCGTGTGGGGTGGGGACCACATGGCATGGGGCAGCCTATAGGCTGCAGTCTATGCCTGGCCGTAGGAAGAGTGGGCCAGCTGGGCAGAGGGAGCCCAGCGACAGAGGGAAAGCTGGGGGTCCGTGAACCCCCTCCTCACCCTCCTCTGTTGTCTCTCTGCAGAGCGCTCCTCCACGTGGCTGCCTGTGCCCGCCTGTGCAGAACCCAGGGACCACCGGAGTGCACCAGAGCCACCAGGGGCTTGGCAGAACTTGAGCAGAGGGAAGGGACTCGGTCCAGAGAAGAAGTCCAGGCTCACCTTCGGCCCCGCAGGCAGGACATCTGCATGGAGGAGACGTGTTCAAGCTTCGTCTGCTCTGAGCACCTCAGGCTGGAAGCCACTGGCTGGCACCTGGAGTTACAGGCTCCAGGGACAGAATCACCAGGACTCTCTGTCCAAACGTGCGTGCAAAGCCCCTTCCCAACACCCTTGACACCCACCACCCAGGAGCCTGGGCCCAAAGAACCCCCAAGTTCACATGTGCGCAGAGTCACAGGTTTGCCAGTTACGTAAATGCACCTGAGGACTTGCGCATGTGGACGGGGCATGCACGTCTGATCTGGATACAGACACTCTGGTTTTCGGTCCCCTCAGCAGTACTCCCCGCCTCGCCTGTGACAGGTAATGACTTATTCCAGGGGAAGGGGCCGAGAGGCCCGGCCACAGCCCCTCCTGGTCTTCCCTGCGAGGGAGCAGACACTGGCTCCAAGGCCAGCACCCTCTTCCCACCGAGAGGCCTGATGCCCACTGCCCCGAGTCCTCTACCTCCCCCACCACTCCACCCAGGAGACCCACAGCCCCTCCTCCTGTAGACATCTGGACGAACAAGCCTGGAACCGGGGGAATGTGGAAGGCAGAAATTGGGGGTAACACTGTGGAGGTGGCAGTTTAGCCACAAGAGCAGGTGGTTTCATTGGAAGTTGTAGCCGTCAGCTCGGACGACTACGTTGGAGAAACCTAGTGTGGACTGAGAAGGGAGGACCAAGGGCAGAGCCCTTGGGGGTTGGGGGTTGGGGGTGACCAGAGGCACACAGCGTGGGCGCAGGCAGGGTGGCACCCAGGGAGTCAGGATAACCAGCCTCGCGATGACAGGGAGGCAGATGGAACAAGGACGTGTCAGGAGGTGAAGAAGATTAACTGGTCAAATGCCATAAAAGGCCAGTAACTGGAGGATGGGAAACACACGCTTGGGTTGAGGAAAGTCCAGGTTGTGACCCCAATAAGAGCAAATCCAGCAGAGTGGAGAAGCAAGATCCACTTGGATTGAGCGCAAAAGAAAACAGGAAGAGAGAAATAGGGCCGCGTGCAGTGACATGGACGGACCTAGAGATTGTCATGCCGAGTGGAGTAAGTCAGAGAAAGGCAAGTATCAGATGGTATCACTTATGTGTGGACTCCAAAAAAAAGGGACTTACATAACTTCAAATGAACTTATCTACAAAAGAGAAACAGTCACAAATTTAGAAAATAAGCTTATGGCTACCGGGGTGAAGAGGGGATGGATAAATTGGGAGACTGAGATTAACATACACACACTGCTGCTGCTGCTGCTGCTAAGTCACTTCAGTCGTGTCCAGCTCTGTGCGACCCCATGGACTGCAGCCTACCAGGCTCCTCTATCCATGGGATTTTCCAGGCAAGAGTACTGTATTCGGGTGCCATTGCCTTCTCCGAACATATACACACTACTATATATAAACAGATAAGCAACAAGGACCTATTGTGTAGCCCAGGGAACTCTACTCAGTCCTCTGTAATGGCCTGACCTCTGTAGGAAAAGAATCTGAAAGAGTGGAAACGTGTGTGTGTTATAACCGACTCACTTGCTGCACACCTGGCACTACCACACAATGTGCATCAATTACACCCCAATAAAAGGTTAAAAAAAGGAAATCCAGATGGTCCTACATGCTTCACCCCGGCAGAGCCCATTACCAGGAGCAGATCTGAGTGGGTCGTCCCTGTCACCTTCGCCAGTGTAACATTCCAACTACGAAACAGGAAAACGAAGACGGCCGGCGGGGAAAGCCGCCCTCCAGGCCCGTGTGGCAGTTAAATGTCAGGGATGCTGACAGCCAGCTCCACAGGGCTGTTTAAAGCCCAGCATCTGCAAGTCCCAGACAAGAGCCACCCTCTCCAGGGAAGGCGAACACTAGGGTCCTTGTCAGAAGAAGCAGCACGCTCTATCCTTCTGGTCGCCATCACCCTTTCAGTTCCTTCTTGAGAAGCCTCAGATGTACATGAGTGTTCCTTCCACGTGTGTACACTAGTCAACTATGGCTGCTGTTCCATCGCTCAGTCGTGCCTGACTCTCTGAGACCCCATGGGCTGCAGCGTGCCAGGCCTCCCTGCCCATCACCATCTACCAGAGCTTGCTCAAACCCATGCCCATTGAGTGGGTGATGCCATCCACCATCTCATCCTCTGTTGTCCCCTTCTCCTCCTGCCTTTAGTCTTTCCCGGCACCAGGGTCTTTTCTAATTAATAGACTCTAACACATACCCAATCCCGTCAGAACGTGGATGCTCGAGTCCTCACCATCTGCCCTGGTGTCCCGACCCCAGCCTCCGCCACCCTCCTGCACACACCAGCAGCTGGTCTAGGGGGCTGCAAAAGCCACACCCACCTCCTCCCTTTCTGATCTTTGCAGGACAGCACGGGCCGTCAGGCCAGCAGCTGGGAACCCGGGTGCAGGGCAAGTCCTGTCCGGCCACTCCTAATTCAGACACGGCCCTCCTCCCTGAGGAGAGCTTTGCCTGCAGAAAGCAGCTCATACCTGCCCAAGCCCCTGGACTGGACCCTGCGCCCAAGCCCCACCCCCGGGCCTGTGGTTTAGCCTCACGCTTGACCACGAGGGCCGCCCGTTGACCTGGCCAGAGGGGAGAGCAGGAGGCTTTCCAGGGCTGGGCAGGCTGGGGCTGGGCGGGGTCTGGGCCATTTTGTCAGCTCTTTTCCAGATGATCAGAAACTGTTTCTCTGTCCTGAAGTGATGGGCTTCCCTTCCCCTCACCCCCTGGCATCCCTGGTCTCAGCCCCCACCTCAGCCACCCAGCCCTCCCTGAACCCCTCACCCCCGTGGGGCCAGTGGCACCTGGCTGGTCCAGGCTCCTCCCCAGCCCACGCCTGGGTGCATGGTGATAGGTGATGCGGGGTGACTTCCCAGCCCCCCTCAAGGTGAGCCCCCAGGCATGGTCCACACCTGGGTGCGTGATGATAGGTGATGTGGGGTGACTTCCCAGCCCCCCTCAAGGTAAGCCCCCAGGCACGGTCCTTCTCGTGGCCACTGCCTTTGATGCTCTATGATGCTGAACTCCAGGAGCAGCTGAACAGCTAAGAGCAGTTCAAAGAGCTGCTTTGTCTCCAGCAGAAAGCAAACGGGACGCAGCCGATGCCACCTTCTGTGGCTGGAGGTGGGATCACAAGCACCCACGTCCCCCGCGTGAGCTGAGCAGCTGTGCCCAGGAGACAGAACAACAGCTTCAGGAGGAAGTGAACCCAGGAGGACCACTCCTCTGTTCGGTCAGGAGGACTGTATTTACGTCAGGGAGAACAGGAAAGGACTGTGTTCTCTGCAAGCTGTATGGACGACGGAGGGGGCGAAGCTACAGAGTGATTTAATCTTAGCCGTCCGGCCTCACCTGACCGATGGACGTTCCCACCTGTCTTCTAGCCGCTGAGCCTCCTGTTCAGGTAACACCCTTGGGGCCAGTCTAAGTGCCGATCAGGGAGAGACAGCCCCGTGGGTGCTCAGCCTGGGGAGACGAACCATAAACTGCAGGGCTCACAGTCAGTTAAGCGGCGAGTGAGAGAAGGACAGGACAGGAGTGTGAAGGCTGCACCAGCTGCGGTGGGCCGAGCGGTCAAAGCGGGCGCCGTGGACAAGGTCGGCTGTCAGCCGGCTTTCAGTGAGGTCTTGGATGCAGACAGAGCGAGAGGAGAGGCCGTGGGACAGGCTGGAGGGAGCCCAGCAGGGAGGCTGCAGGAGGCGGCTCTGACATCCATCCCCTCTCCTTTCTGAGCACCCTCCCTCTTCTCATGAAGATGGCCTTTGGCCCTTCCCTGGGTGGGCCCAGCCTGCACCGAGGTGGGGTGCCTGGGGAGCCTGGACCCGGCAAGAGCGGGTCTCCACGCTGCTGCTGGCCCACCCCCACCAGCCCCCTGCCCCTCACGGGAAAGATGCCCTGCGCATCTCATCTC
>NW_011495018.1:1153540-1174951 GCF_000754665.1 Bison bison bison | reverse complement strand
CCCGGGAGACACCAGGGTGGCGAGCGCACCTCAGGCGCGACTCGTAACCCAGGGTCCAGCTCAGCCGCTGCCAGGCACCTCGGGGGATGGGAGGCCAGCAGCTGCCAGGCACCTCGGGGGATGGGAGGCCAGCGGTAGGAGCTACGCCGCGGGGGGGCCGCTTCCCAGCCACGCCGGCCCCTCCTGCTCCATGCAGCGGCCGACGGCTCAGCTGTGAGCCGACCTCCCAAAGAAACGAGGCACTCACGCGCTGCTCGCTAAGGAGGGTGGCCCTCAACTTCAGCATCCACAGGCTGCAAACTACCAATGCGACGATTCAACAACCCGTACCGCCCTTAGCTAAAGGTTCCTAAGTGCTGACTTCTTTTTTTTTTTTTTTAGTTTATTAAACTTTTTATTTTTTTAATTAATTTATTTTAATTGGAGGCTAATTACTTTACAATACTGTGGTGGTTTTTGCCATACATTCACATGAATTAGCCACGGGTGTACATGTGTCCCCCACCCTGAATCCCCGTCGCACCTCCCTTCCCATCGCGTCCCTCAGGGTTGTCCCAGTGCACCAGCCCTGAGCGTCCTGTCTCATGCATCGAACCTAGGCTGGCGATCTATTTCACATGTGATAATATACATGTTTCAATGCTATTCTCTCAAATCATCCCACCCTCGCCTTCTCCCACAGAGTCCAAAAGTCTATTCTTTACATCTGTGTCTCTTTTGCTGTCTCGCATATAGGGTCATCATTATCATTTTTCTAAATTCTATATATATGTATTAATATACTATGTTCATATATTTCTTTCTGACTTACTTCACTCTGTATAATCGGCTCCAGTTTCATCCACCTCATTAGAACTGATTCAAATGCATTCTTTTTAATAGCTGAGTAATAATCCATTGTGTATATGTACCACAATTTTCTTATCCATTCGTCTGCTGATGGACATCTAGGTTGCTTCCATGTCCTGGTTATTGTAAACAGTGCTGCAATGAACACTGGAGTACACGTGTCTCTTTCAATTCTGGTTTCGGCGGTGTGTATGCCCAGCAGTGGGATTGTGGGGTCCTATGGCAGTTCTATTTCCAGTTTTTTAAAGAATCTCCATAGTGGTGTTCAGTTCAGTTCAGTCGCTCAGTCGTGTCCGACTCTTTGTCCGACCCCATGGACCGCAGCCAGGCCTCCCTGTCCATCACCACTCCCAGAGTTTACTCAAACTTACGTCCATTGAGTCAGTGATGCCATCCAACCATCTCATCTTCTGTTGTCCCCTTCTCCTCCTGCTCTCAATCTTTCCCAGCATCAGGGTCTTTTCAAATGAGCCAGCTCTTCGCATCAGGTGGCCAAAGTATTGGAGCTTCAGTTTCAGGATTAGTCATGCCAATGAATATTCAGGGTTGATTTCCTTCAGGATGGACTGGTTGGATCTCCTTGCAGTCCAAGGGACTCTCAAGAGTCTTCTCCAACACCACACTTCAAAAGCACCAATTCTTTGATGCTCAGCTTTCTTTATAGTCCCACTCTCATATCCATACATGACCACTGGAAAAACCATAGCCTTAACTACAACAGACCTTTGTTGGCAAAGTAATGTCTCTGCTTTTTAATATGCCATCTAGGTTGGTCATAACTTTTCTTCCAAGGAGTAAGCATCTTTTAATTTCATGGCTGCAGTCACCATCTACAGTGATTTTGGAGCCCCCCAAAATAAAGTCTGCCATTGTTTCCACTGTTTCCCCATCTATTTCCCATGAAGTGATGGGATCGGATGCCATGATCTTCGTTTTCTGAATGTTGAGCTTTAAGCCAACTTTTTCAGTCTCCTCTTTCACTTTCATCAAGAGGCTTTTTAGTTCTTCTTCACTTTCTGCCATAAGGGTGGTGTCATCTGCATATCTGAGGTTATTGATATTTCTCCCAGCAATCTTGATTCCAGCTTGTGCTTCCTCCAGCCCAGCATTTCTCATGATGTACTCTGCATATAAGTTAAATAAGCAGATTGACAATATACAGCCTTGACATACTCCTTTTCCTCTTTGGAAACAGTCTGTTGTTCCATGTCCAGTTCTAACTGTTGCTTCCTGACCTGCATACAGGTTTCTCAAGAGGCAGGTAAGGTGGTCTGGTATTCCCATCTCTTTCAGAATTTTCCACAGTTTGTTGTGATCCACACAGTCAAAGGCTTTGGCATAGTCAATAAAGCAGAAATAGATGTTTTTCTGGAACTTTTTTGCTTTTTCCATGATCCAGGGGATGTTGGCAATTTGATATCTGGTTCTTCTGCCTTTTCTAAAACCAGCTTGAACATCTGGAAGTTCATGGTTCACGTATTACTGAAGCCTGGCTTGGAGAATTTTGAGCATTACTTTACCAGCATGTGAGATGAGTGCAATTGTGCGGTAGTTTGAGCATTCTTTGGCATTGCCTTTCTTTGGGGCTGGAATGAAAACTGACCTTTTCCAGTCCTGTGGCCACACTGCTGAGTTAATTTGCTGGCATATTGAGTGTAGAACTTTCACAGCATCATCTTTTAGGATTTGAAATAGCTCAACTGGAATTTCATCACCACCACTAGCTTTGTTCATAGTGATGCTTCCTAAGGTCCTCTTGATTTCACATTCAAGGATGTCTGGCTCTAGGTGAGTGATCACACCATCGTGATTATCTCGGTCTTGAAGATCTTTTCTGTACAGTTCTTCTGTGTATTGTTGCCACCTCTTCTTAATATTGTCTGCTTCTGTTAGGTCCATATCATTTCTGTCCTTTATTGAGCCCATCTTTGCATGAAATGTTTCCCTGGTATCTTTAATTTTCTTGAAGAGATCTCTAGTCTTTCCCATTCTGTTGTTTTCCTCTTTCTTTGCATTGATCACTGAGGAAGGCTTTCTTATCTCTTGCTATTCTTTGGAACTCTGCATTCAAATGGGTATATCTTTCCTTTTCTCCTTTGCTTTTCACTTCTCTTTTTTTCACAGGATTTGTAAGGCCTCCTCAGACAGCCATTTTGCTTTTTTGCATTCTTTTTCTTGGGGATGGTCTTGCTCCCTGTCTCCTGGACAATGTCAGGAACCTCCATCCATAGTTCAGTAGGTACTCTGTCTATCAGATCTACAGTGGCTGTACTAGTTTGCATTCCCACCAGCAGTGTAAGAGGGTTCCCTTTCCTCTGCACTCTCTCCAGCATTTATTGTTGTAGATTTTTTGATAGCAACCATTCTGACTGGCATGTGATGATATCTCATTGTGGTTTCGATTTGCATTTATCTGATAATTAGTAATATTGAGCATCTTGTCATGTGTTTGTTAGCCATCTGTATGCCTTCTTTGGAGAAATGTCTGTTTAGTTCTTTGGCCCATTTTTTGATTGGGTCATTTATTTTTCTGGTATTGAGCTGCATGAGCTGCTTGTATATTTTTGAGATTAATTCTTTGTCAGTTGCTTCATTTGCTATTATTTTCTCCCATTCTGAATGCTGTCTTTTCACCTTGCTTATAGTTTCCTTTGTTGTGCAAAAGCTTTTAAGGTTAATTAGGTCCCATTTTTTTTAGGTTCCATTTGTTTATTTTTGCTTTCATTTCCATTACTCTTAGAGGTGAGTCATAGAGGATCCTGCTGTGATTTACGTCAGAGAGTGTTTTGCCTATGTTTTCCTCCAGGCTCACTTCTTATTCACGTGAGCCAGCATCTCAGGCTGTATGGACACTGGCCTTTGAGGCATCCTTGCCCTTCCTGAGCTCTTCTCCACAGCTGGAGCTGCCAGAGGACCAGGCGCCTTGAGGATGCTTGTTCAACCACCGTCCCACGGGCTGCCGAAGTTTCGGCACCAGGGGCAGAAGGCCAGCTCCCTCCCTGACTCGGGCCAGCTGTAAGCACAGGCCCACCCTCCCCCCAGACAGTCTCTTTGTGGCCTTCATCTTGCTGGCCCAACAGAGGGGTCTGTTTGGGCCTGAAGATGCTCCCAGGGGCTTCCTGGACCATGGTCTCCAGTGAGTGCACGTCCAGCCACTGTGTCCCCTCCCACACCCTCCACCGCTTGCCGGGATACTGTTTCCAAGGCGATCTCATCACAGGTCAGAAGAGATGGCCCAGCCCGGGAGGGGGCTGCTGCTCTTGTTACAGCAAACTTGCCAAGACAAGGCTCTTGTCTTATCTGTGACTGTGGCAACAGGACCTAGCGCAGCAACCAAGCCTCTTAAGGATGCGCTCCATTAAAGCCACAACCATCGGGCTCCTTCTTCCTTCTGCAGACCGAGCTAATCTTCTTAGTCCTTCGGGGCTCTCTTCTAAAAATGCCCTTCCCCCAGCCCCAAAGAGCTCACCCAGCTCCCTCCCTGCCCCAGGAATCGGACAACATGCATCACGCGTGTGAGTGTGCCTGGGCTGTCTGCCTGGGCTGGTCAACGTCCCTGCAGCCCCAGGAGCCTGGCCACAGCCCTGGTCATCAGGCCACATGTTCCAGCTCAATGGCTCTATGGCTGAATGTGAACTGTGGCAGGTGGGTGGGACCAGTGGCGGGAGTCACGGATGGTGATGCCTACAAAAGAAAGGGCAGGCCCTCGGAAAGGGGGTTGAGTTCCAGGCTCACTTGTCTGTTATCCTGGTCTCCCATCCAGTGGGTGGAGGGCAGCAGAGAGAAAGAAGCCGGAAACAGAGATGGAGCTAATTCCAGACAATGAGAAATGCTTCAGGGGAAGTGAACAGGTGAGTCAAGAAGGAGTTGATTCCTGAGGGTCCTTCGGGATGAGATGGCAGGACCGCACCTCAGCTGAGCCTGAACGGTGGAGGAGAGCCTTGAACGGGGAATGGCCGGTGCAAAGGCCCCGAGGCAGCCAGGCTTGAGGTGTCTGAGGCTCAGCAGGAAAGCAGAGATTGGGAGGAGCAGTAGCAAAAGCACAGGCTGCAGTCACAATGGGGGCTCCAGAGACTCCGGAGAGAAGCCTGGGGCTTGTACTGAGCTGCATGGGAGACAGTCACCGGGGTCCTGAGCAGAGGAAGGCTTGGTCTCATGCACATTTTGAGACCTGAACGCTGGCTCCTGTGGGGAGAGTGTCCGACAGAGACGTGTGGAAGCAGAGGGGTTGGGGCAGCAGTCTCAGCTGGGAGGTCGTGTGGGTTTGGATGAGGAAGTCAGACGTGGGGAGCAGGTTGGGAGGGACTATGATGCCAGTGGGTGGATGTGAGGCTTCAGGTAGAAGGAAGACCAAGGATGAGTCTGGGTCCAGGGCACAGAAAATGGGCAAGTTGGGCGGAATTTATGAATTAGGGAGAACGAGTAGACAGCACATTAAAAAGCAGAGACATCACTCTGCCCACAAAGGTCTGTGTAGTCAAGGCTGTGGTTTTTCCTGTGGTCATGTATGGATGTGAGAGTTGGACCATAAAGAAAGCTGAGCACCAAAGAATTGATGCTTTTGAACTGTGGTGCTGGAGAAGACTCTTGAGAGTCCCTTGGACTGCAAGGAGATCCAACCAGTCAATCCTGAAGGAAATCAACCCTGAAATATTCATTGGAAGGACTAATGTTGAAGCTGAAGCTCCGATACTTTGGCCACCTGATGCAAAGAACTGACGAATTGGAAAAGGCCCTGATGCTGGGAAAGATTGAAGGCGGGAGGAGAAGGGGACGACAGAGGATGAGATGATTGGATAGTGTCACCGACCGATTCAGTGGTCGTGAATCTGAGCAGACTCCTGGAGACAGTGAAGGACAGGGGAGCTTGGCATGCTGCAGTCCATGGGGTCGCGGGGTCAGGCGTGACTTAGCAGCTGAACAACAGCGACGGGATAAGCGCACTTGGGACACGGCAGAGAGCAGGGCCCTGCACTCCTGGGCTCTACAGGTCTGTGCAAAGACGCCCCTCCCAACCCGGAAGGACTCTCAGAAGGAGCGGTAAAGGCTTCCAGAGGAAAGGGGGCAGCTGGCCCGACACCTCCCACAGCGGAGAGAATTCGTGTGGACTCACACAGACCAGTAAACACGACACCACGGTGAGCGTGACTGCACTGCAGCTGCCAGCACCGGCAGGGACTTTACAGAAAAACAACAACAACAAAACGCCACATCATTTTGAGCAAAAAAGGCAATCACAGGAGGATGCACGAACTGTGATTACATTTATGTGAAATTCAGAAAGCGCCTAAACCCGGAAACACATTGTTAGAAATAATGCTTATACATAAACATGCTTCTGAAAAACAGCACAGCAGTGACGGGCCCCTATTCAGGAGATAATTATTCCTGGGGAGGGTCGCGGCTCCCAGGGATGCTGGGGTATGGAAACGGCTATTTTTGGGCTCAGAGGGAGGTACTGGGGGGTCTGTTGTATCAGCGTTCTTTATACTTGGCATAAACATAGACATGTTTTTGTGTGCAGGCCGGATTGCCAGTTCTTTTCAAAGGAAGAGTGAGCTGGAGCTAACAGTGTGGATGGCAAGTGCATCTCGAGTGACGGGAGCTCCTCAGGGAAGGTGGCGCCAGGTAGGTCCCAGGGGAGTTTTCTAGATGGATCACCTAAAACAGGCCGGCTTGTCGATAGGAAGGGTTCACAGCTGGATCTGCACTGAGAAAATTCTGCACTCGATGTGGCCCAAACATCTTAACACCTGCTTGACGAGTTTTATCTTCATCCATAACATGAGTTCACGTGTGGGTAACAAACTAGACAAAGTCCTCTCTTGTCTGTGTAAATCCAGTAAGTTTTCTCCTAAAAGCGGCTCATTCTCCCCATTAAAAACACATATGTCTTTCTCCCGGAAGCCAGCTGAGTCTCCGGCACTCTGGGGTGTGAGTAATTCTGCTGCAGCGGTTATTTCTGCCTCTACAAACCTCTAAAATGTTAATATGTATTATGACATGTTTGATTAGAGTGGAGGAGGAAACAACTCCCGGGTAGAAAGAGAAGAGGCTGCATGCCCAGACGGCTGGGTTACTGTGGTTACACAGCCTGGTTCGGCAGCCGCGGATTCTGCTGATGCGACAGGCGGACGGCTCCGCAGAGGCCACGAGGACTGTCTGGCTTGGCGACTTTGCTGCCTGGTTATACAGCCTGTCTGGTAAGTTCCTGACAGAGAAAAGAAGAGTCACTTCCCAGCTGTTCTGTGGCAGGACAAAATGTTAAATTTAGACCATGAAATGGCTCTGGAAGCAAAAGAACAGGTGGTAAATGGCTTCCGAGGCAGATGGCACACTAACGGCTGTGTTCACCAGTCACTTGCTGAACCAGAGACCGTGGTGGCCACTCACGCTCTGCCATTTTCACTTGAGCGCTTACGGAATGGGGGGAGAAGTCTTAAAAATAGCTGCCGTCATTCTTAAAAAGGATCACTGTTTCATCAGACAGGAGCAGACGCTGGTGTGGCAAGGTGCTTTTACCCTCCCTACGGTGGGTGCCCACTTCACACCCCGCTGTAACATCGAGGGTCCGCCAAGGGGTGCAGGTCATAGGCCCCCCGGAGAGGGCCCCCCTGGAGAGGGCCAGGAAGCAGGTCCTCCCCGCGGATCCTCTGGCACAGCTTCAGTTCTCCCCTGACAAACTCCACCTTCTCCTTAAAAACTAAAATATAGGATACAAGGCATGCTTTTCCCTGAACACGTTCCTTTCTCAACCTGAAAATTCCAAGGCTTCAGGAACAGTTGGGAATAAGGCGAAGCGCGTTAGCTGAGACCCGCTGGAAGGAAATGAAAAGAAGGGCAGCCAGCCCTCCCCGTCTGCTGACCCTCTTTAACCAGCTGCCCGCCCACGTCTGAGTGTCCTCCAGTGAGGTCTCTCCAGGTGAGCCCTCCTCTTCCCACCCTTTCCCTGACCTCACCCCTGATTCAGGAGCAAGCATGAGAGAGACGGCGTCAGAAATTACAGCAATCACGTGAACAAGTGGAAGAGTCCGTATTCATCCCATGGAGAATGGACACTGAGGTCCAGGCAATTGCTGGAGGGTTAGTCTTGGATGGTGCTTCAGGGCAGGCAGGGAGGGGACAACATGTCCTGCCAGCAGGTGACTCCCAGGCTGGGCAGGGGGGCGGCGACCGCACAGACTGACGTGAGCCAGTGGGAGACCCCGGGGCGCGCGGGGTCGTCCAGAAGAGCAGTGGCAGGGACTAACTTGGCTGCACGTGCCAGCAAGGCTCTCGAAGAGAAAACCTGCTTTTGAACTGAATGTGGAATGGGTCAAGGGGTTCTCTAGGGTATCTTATTCGAAATCCCAAACCATGACCAAGGCATATCATTCAGTGGTGCTCGTGGCTGATCTTCTTTCCAGCACCAAGCCTTCTTTTGGGTCCTTCGGTTACTGGATCAGAACTCTCCAGGGAGCTTCTTCACACACTGATCCTGGTCTCCACCAGGTAGGTGGACATCTAGACCATGAACTAGGCCTCCTCCATGGAGGCACCTCTAACATCTGGGGCCAGATTATCCTTCCCATGGGGCTATCTCAGAATGTCACATGTGTAGCTGACTCCCTGGTCTCTACACCAGCAACAACCACCAGGTCTCAACAAACAAAGAGCACTTCTGGCCGTGGGTGAGAGTCCCTGGGAGCAAGCTTCCCTCCGCTGAGAATCACACAGCTAAACCACACAGGCCTCCTGAGGTTATCAGGCTTTTACTACCAAGCCAAGGGCACAAATAAAATAGTCTAAATCATTTATCTAAAACGGAATTATCTTCTAAATAGAAACAGGGTTACTCAACTGTAGATACATTGAAGTTTACACACTTCTGTGACTTCCCTGGTGGTCCAGTGGGTACGAATCCAACTTCCAGTGCAGGGAATACAGGACTGATCCCTGGTCGGGGAACTAGATGGCACATGATGTAGAGCAACGAAGCCCGTGCCCTGCAAGTACTCAGCCCTGTGCTCTGGCCCCCAAGAGCCATGGCTAGACATCCCAGTCCAGTTCAGCATCATGTGGCTGAAGTATTGGAGTTTCAGCTTCAGCATCAGTCCTTCCAATGAACACCCAGGGCTGATCTCCTTTAGGATGGACTGGTTGGATCTCCTTGCAGTCCAAGGGACTCTCAGGAGTCTTCTCCAACACCACAGTTGAAAAGCATCAATTCAAAAGACAGCACAGGCGCCGCAGAGGAGTCTACGTGCTACAACTGAGACCCAACACAGCCAAATAAATTCATATTAAAATCAATTTGAATACGGAGCAGTCTTCATGGGGAGGTGATCCTCTGAGGCTCTGAAACCTTTGCTGGCGATGCCACTCGGTCCCCTCAGTCGCCCTCCCCCCACCAGCCCTCCTTCCTCCCAACCCCCTCCCTCCTCCTCCTCACCTGCCTCAAGTGGGTTAGGGGTCTCCCAGCAGAAAGCACAGACCTCCATTGAGAGTCAGGACCCTCCGCTCTTCAGTCTCACTGGATCTCATTCCATGGGCTGCTGACAGTGGTTAAAAACCCACTCTGACACACACTATCTGCCCTCGGTCTCTTTCAAGTCTTGGTTTCCAGAAAGCACCCCAGGGAAATACTGGGAAGGGTTTCCCCATGGGCACGGGCAGTCCCTCTCAAGTGCCTTCTGCTGACGTCAAGAGGAGCGAGCCGGGGCAGCCGGACTAGGAGGACAGCTGGTCCTGCTTCCCCAAGAACCGCTTCCAGGGGCAGCCCTGGCAGAACCGCATGCGCCACTGATGCCTGGGACTGGCCAAAGAGCCCAGAGGGCGCCCACCAGGCTGAGGTCATCGGCCCAGACAGACAGCCCCAGTTCCGCCCCTGCAGTTATCAGGGTTTCCAGAAGAGAGGGACCAACGCTCACAGCACAGAGGCTATTTCAGCAGCCGCCTGTTGAGTGCGGCCCCGTCGTGCTCTGAGAGCCACTTCAGCAGTCTTCTACAGGATAGATCCACGGATACCGCCTTTGTCTGACTGAACACACATGATGGCAGATTTGATTATAGAGCCTTATAAAATGCCAACACGGAAAGACGCCCGATGAGTATGTCGCTTTATAAATCACACGAGACATGAAGAGTGAAGCCGCCCCTGGGGTACACAGGGTCTGGTTTGGGGTTCTTTCTAAGATTAATTTGCTCAGAAAATAGTAAGTCATCCTTAATAAATGCCAATGGACTGATGGATTTTAACCAAAATCTTGACACAGCTGTAAATTATGTTCCACACAAGAGATTATCCGTGCGTTTTATTTATTCCCCCCGTCACACCCAGAATGCATGTTCACTGACACGCTGTTCTTGAGAATACAACTTTTTACTGACCAACTAATTTACCAAATTAACACAGAAACACTCACGCCCAGGCCCAGCGTTGAGAAGACCACAGCACTTACACTAGGAACAAGCCCAGAAAGCCAGTAACACTCCCCCGTCTGGAAGTAATAAAACCAGGTTATCTCTAGTTCTCCCACAAAGATGCATTTGTGTGTGTGTGTGTGTGTGTGTGTGTATCACAATCCAGTGGTGTCTCTGTCACTGATAACAGAGCCATCAATGATATAACCCTGGAGAAGGAAATGGCAACCCACTCCAGTACTCTTGCCTGGGAAATCCCACAGACAGAGGAGCCTGGCAGGCTACAGTCCACAAGGTCGCAAAGACTTGGACATGACTTAGCGATTAAACAAACAATGAAACAATACTAGTATACAATTCTAGGATTAACTCTAGTATAGAATCAATAATCCCACAGAATTTCTATCCAAGTCTTACTGTATCATGTGAAAAACTAGAACTCCAATAGATAGTACTAACTCACAAGACTCCAGCACTTGCTAAGTGTCCTCCAGATCAACCCTGCTTTTGTGACATTTAAGGACCGACCCAAACATGCACTTGCCAGGACGGCCGGGGCACACGCCTGCTGGTGACAGTGAGCAGGCACGCGTGTGCAAGCTGAGGACAACCAGTCCGGGACCAGGCCCTCCAGCTCCCTCATCCTCATCCCTCTCCTTCCTGAGACCCTCATCCTGCACCTCAGCTCACAACACTCGTGCCCGCCAGCCCCGCCTTGGCCCCGAGGACTTCGAACAGCAGGCCCACTGCATGGCGGACTCAGAGCCTTGGTGCCCCCTTGGCGCCCAGCCACGGGCTTTGGTGGGCCCCTGCACAGGCCCTGCCGTGATGGGGAACCCACCCCTCGTGCTCACAGCAGGCCCGGGCCAGCCCAGGAGGGACGGCTCAGGGAGAGCCCCGGGCGAGTCTGCGCTGTGTACTTTTTCATTTCATTAACTCGGATGCATGGTTCTTTTCCAGCACATTGCCTGGGCTTTCTTCCAAGTTCTGCCTCAGACAATTAGATATTTCTCTGTTATGTGCAACATTCCCATGAAGAGTAAGTAAAGGCGTGCCTCCTTTCTTCAAATGGAAACTTGACACTGTTTCATGGCAGGAAATGCCCAGGTTGACCCACTGACCCACGCAGCCTTGGTCAGTGGGACTGAGGTCCATGGGTGGTCTGAGGATGAGCACACCCGGGAATCCCTCCCCAGTGCGCCCAGCACCAGAACCCAGGGAACCATGGACCTGGAGGCCAGCAGGGCCCCACCTGGGCTGCCATGCTGTGGACTCTCGCCAGCCCATGGCTTGGAGAGACGGGGCTGGGTACTTACCGGGGAAGGGTGCGGTCCGCAAGGGCATTCTGATGGGTGCCAGGGTCAGCAAGTGGCAGGGCTGCACCCTGGAGGGGGCCGGGCCCCTGAGCCCCTCGGGATCCATGGAGACCACGGCTGTGGCGGCGGCTGCGACGGCCATGGTGGGGCCGCTGCCCAGGGGCCTAAGGCTGCTGTGACAACCACCTGCAGAGGGGGACAGGGAGGTCAGCACAGGATGCCCAGCGTCCACCGCAGATAATGCCATTTCATTACGGAGCATTTGAGCACCAAGAAAACAAGAGCATGGTGACCCCTTTCTTGGAAGCCCATGACCTGGCCACTGTCCCTGAAATAAGTGTGATGAGCTCTCAACCCGCCCAGATGCCACCTGTGCACAGAGCTGTGTGCCCTCAGGGCCACAGTCTCCAGAGGACAAGCCGGCCTTAGACAGAAGGCACTTTGCTGCCGCTCACAGTATGAGGGTCAGTAAACAAAGCCTCTTACACGCTCACCTCCATTTCTACACAGCCACTAGGTCAACCAGTCTTCACTTGGTTGAATAGATGCCAAGCATGTTCTTGGTCTCAGGGACAGAGCTGCGCGTCTCACACTTTAAATAGCAAAGGGCACACTTGGTGCCAGATTCCTGCATTTCTGTTCATTTCTGTCTTTCTGTATTTTCCAAGTGCGCTGTGATGGCATTCACAGACTTTTTAAATTTAATTTTTTATAGAGCAGGTTTAGAGTTACAGACAACTTGAGCAGAAAGTGCAGAGAATTCCCACATACTTCCCTCTTATCACCCGCTTGGATCGGGTGCTACATTCATGAACCAACACTGATACATTATGACCCCAAGTCTATATTTACATTACGGTTCACTGTTCGTGCTGTACATTCTACAAGTTTCATCAAAGGCAGAACTAAAAACCCTGTGTGCTCTGCCTGTTCATCTCCACAAGCCAGAAATGACTGAACACAATGAGGAAGACATGTCAGAAGCTGAGATGGGTTGAAAGCAAGGCCTCTTGCACCATTCGTCAAGGTGTGAAGAACTGATGCTTTTGAACTGTGGTGTTGGAGAAGACTCTTGAGAGTCCCTTGGACTGCAAGGAGGTCCAACCAGGCCATCCTAAAGGAGATCAGCCCTGGGATTTCTTTGGAAGGAATGATGCTAAAGCTGAAACTCCAGTACTTTGGCCACCTCATGTGAAGAGTTGACTCATCGGAAAAGACCCTGATGCTGGGAGGGATTGGAGGCAGGAGGAGAAGGGGACGACGGAGGATGAGACGGCTGGATGGCATCACTGACTCGATGGACATGAGTCTGAGTGAACTCTGGGAGTTGGTGATGGACAGGGAGGCCTGGCGTGCTACAATTCATGGGGTTGCAAAGAGTCGGACATGTCTAAGTGACTGAACTGAGCTGAACTGAAAGCAAAGGAAACGTTCTTGAAGGCAATTAAAAGTGTTGCTGTAGAAGCTGCAGCAAGTTATTCAGAAGATCTAGCTAAGATAACTCATGAAGATGACTATACTAAATAATGTATTTTTAATGTAGGCAAAACAGCCTTCTATTGAAAGAAGATGGCATCTAGGACTTTCTTAGCTAGAGATGAGAAGTCAATGCTTCAAAGCTTCAAAGGGCAGGCCAACTCTCTTGTTAGGGGCTATCGCAGCTAGCCCCTAACTTTAAGTTGAAGCCAATACATTCACCATTCCAAAAATCCCAGGGCCCTTAAGCATTATGCTAAATCTACCCTCCTGTGCTCTACAAACAGGATAGCAATAGCACATCTCTTTACAACAGGCTTACTAAACATTTGAAGCCCACTGCTGAGACCTACTTCTCAGGAAAAAGAAAAAAAACAGATTTATTTCAAAATATTACTGCTCATTGACAATGCTCCTGGTCACCCAGGAACTTTGACAGACAGGGCATTAATATTCTCATGCCTGCTAATGCAGCATCCATTCTTCAGCCCATGGACACAGGAGTCACTTGGACTTCTAAGTCTTATTATGTAAGAATTACATTTCATAAAGCTGCTGCTGCACGCTCAGCTGTGTCTGATTCTTTGCAACCCCATGGACTGCAGCCACCAGGCTCCTCTATCCATGGGATTTCCCAGGCAATAATACTCGAGTGGGTTGCCATTTCTTCTTCAAGAGGATCTTGCTGACCCAGGGATTGAACCTGTCTTCTGCATCGAGAGCTAAATTCTTTACCACCGATCCACCTGGAAAGCCCCTCAGAAGGCTATAGCTGCCATACATGATGATTTCTCTGGTGAATCTGGGGAAAGTCAACTGAAAGCCTTCTGCAAAGGATTCGCCATTCAAAATGTCATTAAGAATATCTAAGATTCCTGGGAAGAGATCAAACCATCAACCTTAACAGGAGTTTAGATGAAGTTGATTCCAAGCTTCATGGGCGACTTTGAGGGCAGTAGGGAGGGAACCGCAGATGTTGTGGAAAGAGCGGGAGAACTCGAGTGAGACGCAGCACCTGAAGACATGCGTGAACTGTTGCACGTTTGTGCTAAACTTTATGGATGAGCACAGAGCTGCCTCTTAAGGATGAGCAGAGAGAGCGGTTCTTTGAGATGGAATCTACACCTGGTGAAGGAGCTATAACAACTGCTGAAATGACAGCAAAGCATGTTGACTATCGCATACACTTAGCTGAATAAGCAGTGAGAAGGTTCGGGAGCACTGACTGAAGTTTTGAAAGAAGGTCTACTGTGAGTAAAATGCTATCAGATGACACTGCAGGCAAAAGAGAAGTCATTCTTGAGAAGAAATAAACTTATGTGGCAAATTCATTACTGTATTATTTGAATAAATGGCTGCAGCCACCCCAAGCTTTGGCAACATCACCCTGATCAGCCAACAGCCGTCAGCATCACGCAAGTTCCTCCAGCAAAAAGGCCACAACCCATGAAGGCTCAGATGACGGTCAGCAGTTATTAGCAGTAAGGTATTTTTTAATTAAGGAATGTACGCTGTTTTGCACATAATGCTATTGCACACTTAGTGGGCTGTAGGATAATGCAAAGATATTGTTTATACGCATTTGGAAGCCAAAACGTTGCTTCATTGCTGTATTTCTTTTATTGCAGTGGTCGGGAACCAAACCCGCTATATCTCCCAAGTGTGTCTGTTTGTATTTAAAGTCCCCTATGTCTTTTCGTGGCTAGAGGGCTCATTTCCTTTTATTACTGAGTAATATTCCACTGTATGGATATACCACAGTTCACCCATTCACCTGCTGAAGGCTTGCCTGGTTGTTTTTAAGTATTTAACATTACGAATAAAACTGTTGCAAATGTTTGTGTGCATGTTTTTGTTTGGACATGAGTTCTCAACTCATTTGGGTAAATATCAAGGAATGTGACTGCTGGGTCACACAGTAAGACACCTTTTGCTTTATAAGAAACTGCCAGACTGTCCGGCAAAGCGGCTGCACCTTTTCACTCCCCACCAGCCATGAAGCAGAGTTCACGTTGCCCCACAGCCCATCCGCACTTGGCGTCAGTGCTCTGGGTTTCAGACATTCCAGCAGGGCGCAGCGGTGTCTCATCGTCACACACAGATGTAAAGTCAGGGGAAAACCCACTGTTCAATATATATTGTCTTACTTAATAAAAACACATTATAAAAAGGTATAAAGTGGAGAAAATAGGTGTCTAAAAACATCCGCACAGCCCCCGCAGCTGAACACTGTGGACCTTCTGCCTTGTAGCCAACCAGAAGTTTCCAGAGGCAAGGTCTGGACTGCGTGCACACTGCCTGCACTGCTCCTCTACGAGGCATTAGAATAAACACGTCCCCCGTCATTAAATGGCCCTCCCAAGTCCAGTTATTAACTAGAGCCTAGTACTCCCAGCAATGGACCCAGTGCACAAAATTGCCTATTCACTTAACCAGCCACCATTACAGCAGGGGTTGCCCGGTCAATAGCTCTGCGGGTACAGATTCCGCCGGCAATGCTGGAGACACAGGAGACACAGGTTCAATCCCGGGGTCAAGGAGATGCCCTGGAGAAGGAAATGGCAACTGACTACAGTATTCTTGCCTGAAAAAAAAAACCCTATGGACAGAGGAGCCTAGTGGGCTACAGTCCACAGGGCCGCACAGAGCCAGAGCGACTAAGCATACAGTATAAATAAGCATGACTTATATGACTGTGTTTAAAAAAAAGTTACTTTCTGCATTTCGTGCCTAATCCAGGATGGCTGTTCAGGGCCAAAGCAGGGTGAGCATTTTAGGGTATGCAGGGTCAGTTTAATAAGGTAATTCTGAGAAAGCCCACACATGGTGAGGCTTCACACAAAAATTTCTTTGTAATTTCAGCTTCCCTCCTTCAGGACTCCTGTGTGTCATCTCACCACCGGTGCTGTCAGCGGAATTTAACTCCTTGGCCGTGTTCAGAGTCAGGTCTGCCGCTGTGACACAGGGCTTCAAAGGACTGCGATTCTCGAAGCCACGGTCTCTGACCTTGGTGGTAGGCTACTCTCGAATTTGTTGAATAACTGGATCTTTGGTTCAAAATGAAGATGGTCTTGAAGCAAAGGATGAGAGAGTAACTAAGAGTGAGTTGAACAGTTGCCAAGGCAAGAGCATTTTACAGATGGGCATGTGGGAACAGCTTTATCTTCGAGTGATTTTGCTGTCAAAAATGATGATTCAACCAAAGGAAAAAAAAAAACAAAACCTTATCTGCCTCTTAAAAAAAGGAAAAAACCTCAGAAAGATAGCTTTTAACCTGCTTTGCATCCATTTGGATACATATAAAAATGCACCACTCACTAGTTAGAGCACAAAATTGACTGCATAATATCAGTGGAAATAGAAAGTTAATAATCAATGTTGCCAAAATTACTGTCACAATTGGTGGACGAGATGAGACGGAAAGAAGGGATCTTGTCACCGCCAGGCTCCCACCAGCTCAGCCTTGCTCAGGCGCATCGAGTGTCGATGCTAGAGCCAGGTACTAGGTGAGGGAGGAGGAGCTGGTTCCCGGCCTCCAAGACATGGAGCACAGGTGAGCGCAACCCGGGCCGGCAGCTGGAAGAGGCAGCACGTGCCGGGAGGGGAGCGGCTCAGGAGCCCCCCTGTGACCCCTGTCTGGAGTCCAGCACGGGCAGGAGTCACTGGCAGCGTCCCTCCCTCTCCATCCCCCGGTGCCCCCAGGACAGGTGTTTATGGAGCGTCTCCACCTGTCAGACTGCACACAGCCTGGGGCAGGAAAGATGAGGCCGTGGGAGGCACTGATGCAAAAGATGATCGCCCGCAGGGACACGCTGCCCGTGGGCCCCAGCCAAGAGGCGCGCGGGGAGGACGGGCCCCGGGAAGCCAGCTGCTCCTCGGGAGAGGCCTCTGAGCCGAGCCTTGGAAGACGAGCAGGCACTCAATAAATTGTGTCAACTGATAAGTCATTATCATAACTTGCTTTCCCCAAAGGACTGCAGAGAATCCCTTAGTTGAGTAAATAAACTGAGATAAGAAGTCCAGCCAAAAAATAAGAAAAAAAAAAACTGCTAAGCCAGCTAAGAGATAAGCCAGAAATGCTCTCCCATAAGGATTACTTATAAAATCAATGTTTTAAGCAAAACAGTAATTAACCGTGTGCTTCCCTTGGAGGCGGCCGGCAGCCGCGGGTTCACCGGTTGGGCTCACGGACTTGTTCTGCCACTTCCATCACGGCCGCCACCCCCCAGCCCCGCCTCCGATGGCCAAACATGCAAAGAAGCACTGCCTGCGCTCTACTCTGAGTGACCCCAGGGGAGCCACGCGCAGGAGCACCTCCACCGCCCTTGTTTGCAGCCAGAGCGTGGGACTCACCGCGATTCGGGGAACTCACAGGGGCCCTGGACAAAGTCCGCACTGACCCCCGGGCCAGACGTGTCTGCCCCGGGCAGGGTGGGTGCTGGGGCCCCTCTGGCTTAACACACCCTCCCTCCCCCTGGGCGGGCTGCAGTGTTGGCATGGGGGTCTCCTTCGAGCCGCCAGAGCCCACCCTGCGGTCCGCACGGGGGCCTCGGGTCACTGACACACCGAGGGAGGCCTCACAGGACATGGAGCGTGGGCTCTGTGGGGACCACTGGCCTCTCCCATCACCGGCCTCCAAACCCAGAGCCCAGCCAGCAGCTAGAGTCTGCTTTTCCCAGGATTCAACAGAAAAAAAAGGAAGAGAAAGGCCGGTGGCCCTGGGGTGGCGGGACAGACAGGGGCTCTGGAACCATCTAGGCTGAGCTGCCCGTCAGGCGCTGTGAGCTCTGGGGTATCCACGCGGGCTGGGTGGCCCAGTCTGTTCCAGTCTCCTGGGTTTTCTCTTGCTCTCAGGCCTGCCCTGGACTCTCAGCCCCAGGGTCTCCATCAGTGGCCGCGTTCAGCGGGGGGCAGGGGAGCGGCAGTGCTGGAGAAGACCCCCGCCGTGTCCCTGCTGTGGAAGGCCTGCCCTGGCACTGGAGGGTCCTCGGAATTTTGACCACCAGCGGGCTGCAGGGTACGTAAGCCGCTAGAGACCTCACTCCCGTATCCGTCCAGAAGAGCTGGGTAAAGGCCTCGCCTGGAGTATCAGATGCTGAATACACTGTGGAGAGGAAGACCCTTGTCTTGGGCTGCAGAGGGTGCGGCAGAAACAGCAGGACGGGGCGGGTCTTCTGATGACGAGGATGCGCTCCTGATGTGCAGGAGATGCCGTGCTCTCCGCTCGGCCACGGCCCCGAAGAACAGACAGTCATCAGTTTCTTTCTTTGTTCAGCGCACGATTCAGCTGCTGTGGAATCCTCCAGGTGAGCTATCTGCCAACTGGTCATAATTTCTGCAAACACAAGTGCGTGGTCGAGAGGAGACTTCACGCAGCTGTCCGCGTGCGGGGCTTCGCCTGTGTTCACACATGGAAGGCGGGTCAGGGGTCTTCAGTGACACTTGTGGCTTTGACACGTGAGCAGAGGGAAGGACAAGGGGATAGAGTCAGAACTCAGGCTCTTCCTTCCTGCCCTGTCCGCTGCGGGCATGTGTCCCTGCGCCCTGACCTCTAGCTGCGGGGAATAAGGAAATCCGTCAGCCTTTACCCGGCTGCTTCTAGAAAGAGCAGCGATGGGTCTTGGTGTCTACAGGACAAGCCAGTGCCCAGCTCCTGCCCGTGTGTTTGATTCTGTTTGCCTTTCTTGGTGTTTGTCGTTCTGGCGGTTTTCTGAAGGAGATGTCCAATTCCTGGTTTTGGTCAAGTTTTCCACATGCTGAGGAAGCAAACCCAGGAGCTGGGCTGGTTGGTCACCAAGCTCCAGGATGCTCTCATGCTGCCCCCAAAGTGTCTGTCTCTGGACCAGCTCTGGCTGTGTGTGAGCTGCCCAGGATGCCCACCACGTTTGTCTTCTCTGCCCCCCAACACCCAGGCAGCACCCCTGTGATGACGGAATCTGTTTGCCGGAACCCCACAGGGGTGGCGAGTCGGTGACCCTGCAGTCCAGCCACTGACATCACCCTGCTCCCTCCTCCAGACTGTGGCCCAGGCGTCCTAGTAACCTGAGCGCAGAGGAGACTCCGCTCCCCTTGCTAGGACTGCCGGCTGCCCACCACCGTGGAGTGAGCACCACCCCTTCCCGAGGCAACTCTTCCCGGCTCCCTGCAGCCCCCAGTTACACGCAGACCCACAAGGAACAGGGTCTCATACACACCGCCTCCTGCCGCAGAGGGGGGCTCTGACACTGCCCTTGACCCAGCACCCCCTTCATGCCCACTTTAGACGCAACCGCTGATGTGTGTGTCTGCCTCCCCAGGGGTCCCAGGGACCTGCAGTGCTCAGGCCCAGGCCAACCACGATAGGAGGGCACACAAGGTGGGGACGTTCTCAGAAAGCTCTCTGCTCCATCTTTCCTGGAAAGAAGAAAATACTGTCAGGATTTGCCCCCAAGCAACAGTCAGCGGTCAGAGGGCTCCCAGAACCCAAATGACAGTCTGCTGTGAGGAACGCCCCAAGAGAAGGAAAACTCTCCGTTCAAATCCCCCATTTCCTACCGTCTGGTGTCAAGAACAACCGCATGTTGTCTTGGCCTGTCGTACAGGAGTGACCGTCCTCAGAGTCTCGTCCCCTCACTGCCCTGCCGGGCTGCCAGTGCACCAGCCTCGGGCTCCTAGACCCGGAGGCCCTGGAAAGCGAGGACTGGGAGCGGCATGTCTGGAAGGACCTACGTCTCCATATTCTAAAGGGTCATTCCGTTCCTAAAAAGACACTCCGTGCAGAGTCCAGCCTCTGGACCCACGGAGCAGGGTGATGTCTGCTCGTGGAGGACACACGAGTGTTGCCAGGGCTGACTCTGGATCCTCCATCAGAACCTTGCCCCCTGCCCCCCAATAGGAACTAAAGAAAGTGGAAGTGAAGTCACTCAGTCGTGTCTGACTCTTGGAGACCCCAAGGACTGTAGCCTACGAGGCTCCTCCGTCCAAGGGATATTCCAGGCAAGAGTACTAGAGTGGGCTGCCATTCCCTTCTCCAGAGTATCTTCCCAACCCAGGGATCGAACTCAGGTCTCCCGCATTGGAAGCAAGATGCTTTACCGTCTGAGCCACCAGGGAAGTCAGTAGCAACTAAGGCGAACCTTAAGTCCTGGTCTGGAGACCAAGAAAGGAAGCTTCTCTTTCAGAGAGAAAAGCAAAAAGCAGATGGAACCAAGATGGGAATGAACTTGAGCTCATTCTCTGCAGACGTTACTACATTAACAGCTCAATGTCAGGTACCAGTGGCCTTGACCAGAAATCACAGAACCAAAAACAGATGAACAAGGAAGGTTCCCCAGTCCCTTGGAACCCCCGCCTTTCCCAGGAGACCTCATTAGCCTCACACTCCCCCCGTCTTTACTCTTAAAATCAAATCCCTCACCATGTGGACGAGAAGTCCATCTATGAACCAAGTCCCTGCTTCCCCATTCTTTGGCCATTGAATAAAGCTAATGCTCCGTGCATGTGTGTGCTAAGACACTTCAGTCTTGCCCGACTCTTTGCAGCCTCATTTACTGTAGTCAGGCTCCTCTGATCATGGGATTTCTCAGGCAAGAATACCAGAGTGGGTTGCTGTTTCCTTCTCCAGGGGACCTTCCCAGCCCAGGGACTGAACCCATGTCTCTTACGTCTTCTGTATCGGCAGGCAGGCTCTTTACCACTAACACCATCTGGGAAGCCTGGCGCCGCGCAGGTTTCGGTTCTGGTTTCGTTATTCGGCTGCATGAGCCCAAGTGTGAAAGAACATTCTTCCCCGGGGCAGAGGGTCTCGGCTGGGTGAGGGGTCCATCGACTTAATTCTATAACACAAGCCTGGCTCCCAAGTGCGCATGTTCACTTCTGTTTGCCTCTCTCAGTTCAGTTCAGTTCAGTCGCTCAGTCATGTCTGACTCTTTGCAACCCCATGAATCGCAGCATGCCAGGCCTCCCTGTCCGTCACCAACTCCCAGAGTTCACTCAGACTCATGTCCATCAAGTTGGTGATGCCATCCAGCCATCTCATCCTCTATCGTCCCCTTCTCCTCTTGCCCCCAATCCCTCCCAGCATCAGGGTCTTTTCCAATGAGTCAACTCTTCACATGAGGTGGCCAAACTACTGGAGCTTCAGCTTTAGCATCATTCCCTCCAAAGAACATCCAGGGCTGATCTCCTTCAGAATGGACTGGTTGGATCTCCTTGCAGTCCAAGGGACTCTCAAGAGTCTTCTCCAACACCACACTTCAAAAGCACCAATTCTTTGGCGCTCAGCCTTCTTCACAGTCCAACTCTCACATCCATACATGACCACAGGAAAAACCATAGCCTTGACTAGACGGACCTTTGTTGGCAAAGTAATGTCTCTGCTTTTGAATAT
>NW_011495018.1:1148194-1153440 GCF_000754665.1 Bison bison bison | reverse complement strand
TTTTGAATATGCTGTCTAGGTTGGTCATAACTTTTCTTCCAAGGAGTAAGCATCTTTTAATTTCATGGCTGCAGTCACCATCTGCAGTGATTTTGGAGCCCAAAATATAAAGTCTGACACTGTTTCCACTGTTTCCCCATCTATTTCCCATGAAGTGATGGAACCGGATGCCATGACCTTCGTTTTCTGAATGTTGAGCTTTAAGCCAACTTTTTCACTCTCCTCTTTCACTTTCATCAAGAGGCTTTTTAGTTCCTCTTCACTTTCTGCCATAAGGGTGGTGTCATCTGCACATCTGAGGTTATTGATATTTCTCCCGGCAATCTTGATTCCAGCTTGTGTTTCTTCCAGTCCAGCGTTTCTTATGATGTACTCTGCATAGAAGTTAAATAAGCAGAGTGACAATATACAGCCTTGATGTACTCCTTTTCCTCTTTGGAACCAGTCTGTTGTTCCATGTCCAGTTCTAACTCTTGCTTCCTGACCTGCATATAGGTTTCTCAAGAGGCAGGTCAGGTGGTCTGGTATTCCCATCTCTTTCAGAATTTTCCACAGTTTATTGTGATCAACACAGTCAAAGGCTTCTGCCTCCCCTCATTTCAGACACTCAGAAGATGACTTCCCCATCAAGTCCTCTCCATCTACCACAGAACCCGGTCTCGGCGGGCATGTGTGGTGCAGACCTGCTCTGCAAAGGGAGGATTGCAGTCCGCTTGTCTCTCTTAAAACTTCAGGAACCAGCCCTTCCCAAGGAGGCTCTACCACCTGACTTGTCTTACTCCACCTTCGTCTGCACATCTGCACACATTTCCACTTGCGTCCTGGCGCTGGGCTGCCCTGTTGGCCCCTGATACATGCAGGCTGTGGACACAGACCCTGAAGACGCCACGGCAGTGTCAGAGACCCCCTGCCCCACAGTGACTGAGGATCCCTCCAGCTCCTCGTCCCTGACTGGGGGATGAAATGCCCTCCCCACGCTGATGCTGGCACTGAGCCCCAGGTAGGAGTAGTCCGGCCCCTTCCCCTCCCATATGGAGAGGAGCAGGTGTGGCTTTGATACATGTCTCTGTTGGGGACACTGAAGACACGCGCTCCGACGGTGCCCTGGGCCCACCTGGTTGGTGACCCAGGACCTGCCCGCCCTGGGCACAAGCCCACACGCCTAAGCAGAGCCACCCTTGGAGCCGCATCACAGCCCGGGAGCCCCCCGCCCCCACCACAGATGGTACAGGCGAGCACGTATGAGTTAGCTCGCGCTAAGAGGGGGCAAATTCACTACCTTTGTGCTCGGGGTAGACATCCTAATTTATTGCTGTTTTTGTGATTTCACGTAACTTGGTGTGCAAGTTTGAATATTCACTATTAAAGTCAGAGATTAATTACATGGCCCCAAAGAACAAATTGTTACTAATACTGGGTGATCTAAACATCCTGATGTAGTGAACAGTCAGTGAAGAAAAGGGGAGGAGAAGGGGCCACAACCATCTTCATTAGCAAACAATGGACTGAGGGGGACAGTAACACCTAAGGGGCCGACAGCCCAGCCTCCCCCTCCAACTCCCAGCCCCCTGGGGGAAGGCGTGGGGTGTGTGGCTGGTGGGGGGCGGCGTGGGGAGGGACTGTGACAGTCCACGCGCCCAGCCGAGCTGGACCCCAGGGCAGGCTCAGCAGAGCAACGGTCCCCACCAGCCTCACTTTCCATGGAAACCTCCAGACCTCGCACTTTAACAACCTCTTTGAGGGCAGGACGGTGTTCTCAGGTCGCGTCCAGGTGGATACAGCAGGCGCCGAACCAACGCACGGCAACCCTGTGGCTCCCAGGCAGCACTCGGCTCCGGGTGGATTCATTCCAGACGCGCTTGAGTGACCTCAGTGGGTCCAAGCAGATTTTCCACCCTCTGAGTTTACTCCTAGAGGGGTCACCTGAGGGGGAGCGGGCCACGCCTGCCCCATGGAGCGTCCCAGGGTGCACGCAGCTGTCCCTGAAAAGACTGTCATTTTCTACGAATGCAGTAGCAGTGGCAAAAACACAGCCTTTTGCCCGGAAACAAAGGCATTTCCCTGTGAAAGTCACAGCAGGTGGATTCCGTTCCTCCCACCAGCCTGAGGTTTTGGTGACCTTGAAAAGGACATGGCCTGTGTGTCTGCACAGCAGCAAAAGGCGTGGGGAGGGCTTCGGTGAGACGTTTACTGACACAACCTGCCCATCACCCGGCAGCTGCTGTCCAGCTGCTTCATTATGTTCAGTGCACAGGACTTACAAGCACTGCTCACGGGTCTCACCACCTCCCACAGCAGCTGTGAAGCCCAGGAATGATGCCCAGCCCCATCTCTCTCTACAGAGAAGCATTTAGACAGTGACGCCATCAACGAGCTGACGGTTTTCAGGGATTTTCCTGCTTGCTTGTGTGTCTCTCCGTTATGAAATTAAGGTGATTGACTGCC
Source organism: Bison bison bison (assembly GCF_000754665.1). NCBI lineage: Eukaryota > Metazoa > Chordata > Mammalia > Artiodactyla > Bovidae > Bison > Bison bison. The sequence goes on along the minus strand of NW_011495018.1, from coordinate 1,150,995 downwards.
TCGTAATGGAGGCACCAACCCACCTTTCCCTTCAGCCCCAGCCAGCAGTGGGTGCTGTCCTGAGTCCCCAGGGGATGGTGTGAGGCTGTCACAGGGCTGGTCGGAGGGTCTCCTGGACCCTCGCTGGATGGGGCTTTCATAGGTCACGCCCACACGGATCACGCCACTGCTCAGAACCCCAGCACTCCCAGGAGACAGCCTCTGGACCAGGACTGCATCCATACCCCCAGTGAAGATGTACGGTGTTTGAGGACAGGAGCCTCCGAGACAGGAATTGGCATAGACATGTCCTCGCCATCTGTAGCTGCTGCTGAAATGTGCTATGTGGAACCATGGTTCAGCAAATAGGGGGCACTGGTGCCTGTCCTTGTAGAACTGATACCCTGGAGAGATGAAAACGTGAGTTTGCAGAATCAGAGTGTCTGTCGGGGTTGGGGTCTGACATCCTTGCTGATGCAGGAACAGTAGGGAGCAGCTCTTCTCTCACATGCAGACCGGTCCAGGGAGCCGGGCAGCCCACGTGATCTGGTTCAACACTGCCTCCCTGGAAACGAGCCCAGCATCCCCGGGAAACAAGGGTCCCCCAGGGCGGTGAAGATGCTCTTCCTGAGTCACAGAGGCTGTGAGGGTTGGGGGAGCTCAGGCCCGTCCATGGCAAGGGCCTCATAAGGTGTCTGCACACAGTCCATGCTCAAATAAAAGGCTGTCAGCCTCCTTACAATTTTAAGGCATCTGCACAGGTGCTGGCCCCCTATTTGCTGAACCGTGGTTCCACACAGCACATTTCAGCAGCAGCTACAGATGGCGAGGACATGTCTATGCCAGTTCCTGTCTCGGAGGCTCCTGTCCTCAAACACCGTGCGTCTTCACTGGGGGTATGGATGCAGCCCTGGTCCAGAGGCTGTCTCCTGGGAGTGCTGGGGTTCTGAGCAGTGGCGCGATCCGTGTGGACGTGACCTATGAAAGCCCCGTCCAGCGAGGGTCCATGAGAACCTCCAACCAGCCCTGTGACGGGGCAGAGGGAGTGGTGGGGGAGAAAGGAAGGGGGCAGGGGGCAGGAGCATAGGATGCTTGGTGAAGGGTATTCACCCATAACCGTCATTCCTGCCAGGGAGTTCCAGGGAGCCTGTCGCCTCGCCCAGACTGCTCGTGGCCTGCAGCAGCCCCAGGAAAGGCCAGAGAAGACCTGTAGCATCAGGGCCAAGAGCGAAGTGAAGGGTTCCTGGGAGACGTGACACTTGGTGAGATAGCTGCACGTTTACTGTGCCCAACGCGAAGAGAAGACCACGGCCGCGTGAGCCTGGAATCCATGAAAGCTCCAAACAAAACATATGGAAAGTCAAGATGAACCCAAGAGGAAGGCGGGTCATCCTGTGTCCCCGAGGACGATCAGGCTTCAACAGACCCGCCCGACTGCATGAGGGAAGCTGGCCTCACATGGTCCGAAGGCATCAAACACGGATGCATTCAGGGCTGTGGGTCTCAGGCAGCCATGACCCTCAAAGCACACGTGTCCAAACCCACTTCCAACCACTCCTCCACCATTCATCGCCTGGGGAAGCCACTCGCTTGGGGGGCAGCTCCTCCTTCCATCAGGAGTTTCCACTGGGGGTCCCCGGATGAGACAGCCTCCCTTGGTCCCCAGGCAGAGCAGAGGCAGCTTGCAGCCTTAAACACTAAGCTACGCGTGACACCACGCCTGCAGGAAAGTGCACACGCACACACACACCCCCGTTCTCTTCGTGTGGACACAGCCACACATCCTGCGTAGCCTTGCAGAGGCACCTGTGACCAGCCCCGGACAGCAGTGCTGGGACCTGTTCACCAGAGGCTCTGCAGCCAGAGGCACCAGGTCTGTAAGGGACAGTTCATCATCCACGGAATCCACGTGGACGCTGCGGCCTCTGCCCTCCCCTCCTGTCTCGACATCCGTGCCCCGACCTTCGGTGTCCAGCACAACGCTGCAGTTACGAGGTGGCATGGTCCTCCGAGGACGTCTTCTCTCTCATCCATCAACGTCCATGTGCCTCTTTCTCAGGATCTCAAGGGCAGCAGTCTGCCCACAGTCACTTGCGTTCCTCCTTCTGTGATAAATGGTAGAGCCCCACCTCTGCTTCCCAAGGTGCCTCCACTCTTCCGTTTCCTGAATCAGGGGACCTTCCTGAGTGTGCATCACGGGTGAGGTCTCACAGCAATGTCTCTGATGCGTTCCCCCAACTTGCCCACATGGCACAGGAAATCTATGAGCAGGTTTGTCTATCACAGGGAATGAATGCAAATAGGCCAATTAGATCAGGAGAGAGTCAAGGTTCATTTCCAACTTAAAAAAAATCCCCTCTACTGAGGATAATGCGGCCTGAAATGAATACTTACTTTCCTTAAAAGAGTGAATAATATGTTGTTTCTATAAAAGGTGTTTGTGTTGATGCCAGAGGAACAAGGAAGCTACAAGTAAAACTCAAGACCAGCAGGTTATTATCACAAGGAAAAATTCAAGACTCGATTCTCAGGGAAGCACTCACATTTCTCTACTTCCCGAGGGCAGGGCTGCCTGGGCTGATGAGGCTAGAGCTCCAGGGCCTTTGTTCAACAAACTCTCCCAAGGCTCCAGCCCTAATTCCTACTGGGGACTTTGTATTCTTTTCCTTAAAGCACACACTGTTGCTGCTGCTGCTAAGTCACTCAGTCGTGTCCGATTCTGTGCGACCCCATAGACGGCAGCCCACCAGGCTCCCCCGTCCCTGGGATTCTCCAGGCAAGAACACTGGAGTGGGTTGCCACTTCCTTCTCCAATGCACAAA
>NW_011495018.1:1122271-1148094 GCF_000754665.1 Bison bison bison | reverse complement strand
ACTGAAAGTGAAGTCGTTCAGTCGTGTCCAACCCTCAGTGACCCCATGGACTGCAACCCACCAGGCTCCTCCATCCATGGGATTTTCCAGGCAAGAGTACTGGAGTGGGGTGCCATTGCCTTCTCCAACACTGATTTTGGAGCCCCCCCAAAATAAAATCAATTACTGTTTCTACTTTTTTCCCATCTATTTGACATGAAGTGATAGGACAAAGTGCCATGACCTTAGTTTTTTAAATGTTGAGCTTTAAGCCAGCTTTTTCACTCTCCTCTTTCACCCTCATTGAGAGGCTCTTTAGTTCTTTTTTGCTTTCTGCAATTAGAGTGGTATCATCTGCATATTTTAGGTTGTGGATATTTTTCCCGGCAATCTTGATTCCAACTTGTGATTCATCCAGCCCAGCATTTCACATGATGTACTCTGCATATAAGTTAAACAAGCAGAATGACAACATACAGCCTCGACATACTCCTTTCCCAATTTTGAACTAGTCCGTCATTCCATGTCTGATTCCAACTGTTGCTTCTTGACCTGCATAGTGATTTCTCAGGAGACAAGTAAGGTCTAGCTCTTTAACTGGCTTTCAGACCACAATCGTATATAATCTGAGAAAACCATGTACAGTCTAATGGGCGTTTCTTATTATGCAGCTCAAGAGATAAGTGGTTCTGGGCCCTGGGCTGCCCAGTCTTCTCCGTGTCTCTACCACAAAACATCCTCACAGGCAAACGGGGAGTGGAATGTACTTTTCTAAGCTCTTTGATGGACAGTTAACAGAATCTACAATCCCTTTCAGTGCTAGAGGGGAAGGATTTAGGAGCATCCGCCGGGAACGAGAACCGAGAGTGCCTGCTGCCACTCCTCCATTACGAGCTGCACAGAAAGTTTGAGACAGTGAAGGTAAGAACAGAACTTTAAAAGTAAAATCAATGCACTCGAGGATGGAAAGGGAGAAACAGATCCTTTTCCCGATCAACACGTCTGTAGTTCTACAAGGCAGTCTTACATCCTTTAAAGCAAGTGAAAACCTTCGATGACTTAGATTAAGACATCTAAGAAGTCTCAGAAATTATTATGAAGAAATAATGCTCAATTGCCTACAGAGTATTCGTGGACAGTGAAAACTTGAAACTCTGACTCATCAGTCAGATTTTAAAAAAATTAAAGATGACAGTTGCTAGTTTATACTATGATGAAGAAAGCTGTATTAAAATATTGTCGCAGGAGAGCACAAAACTACGCTACAATAGTGTATCAAGTACGGCAAAGCAGCAACACATTAGCAATGTCTGCAAGCATACATGTACTGGAGCCGTGGGTGTCTTTTTTCTTCCATCTGTATTTTGGGAATTTCCAATTTTTCTACACCTAACAAATATGAAGTATTCTTAAGCTGGGGAAAATGAAATGTATTAAAATCGGCCACTTTTGCATATAAACACCATATGTTTACACCTTTTAAATATTTTAGTTATAGGAAAAATGGATGCTTTAACTATTTTTATAAGGTCACAAATTCATGAGCATTAATTAAATTTCTTTGAAATAATACCTTGACACCTTATTGAGTAGTCATGCTAAAATACACACACAAAGAGATCTTCAAGATTGTCACAAATAAATAATAAGTAAATAAACCTTCCCACGCTGCCCTGTCCCCCTCGGGGACTCCAGTCACGCAGCAACTGAGCACTTGAGATGGGCTGAGAGTGAAAAGACACACTGGATTTTAGACAATATGAAACAGATTAATGTGACTATCTCATTAATACTTTTATACTGATTATCGATTACATGTTGAAATGACAGTGTTCTAAATATACTGGGATAGATAAATTACTAAAAGTAATTTTATGTTAATTACTAAAATTAATTTTACATTTTACATATGCTACTGGAGATCAGTGGGGAAATAACTCCAGAAAGAAGGAAGAGATGGAGCCAAAGCAAAAACAACACCCAGTTGTGGATGTGACTGGTGATGGAAGTAAAGTCCGATGCAGCAAAGAGCAATATTGCATAGGAACCTGGAATCTTAGGTCCACGAATCGAGGCAAATTGGAACTGGTCAAACAGGAGATGGCAAGAGTGAACATCAACATTTTAGGAATCAGCAAACTAAAATGGACTGCAATGGGTGACTTTAACTCAGATGACCATTATATCTACTACTGTGGGCAGGAATCCCTTAGAAGAAATGGAGTAGCCATCATGATGAACAAAAAAGTCCAAAATGCAGTGCTTGGATGCAGTCTCACATTTCCAAGGCAAACCATTCAATATCACAGTAATCCAAATCTGTGCCCCAACCAGTAATGCTGAGGAAGCTGAAGTTGAACAGTTTTATGAAGACCTACAAGACCTTCTAGAACTAAGATGTCCTTTTCATTATAAGGGACTGGAATGCAAAAGTAGGAAGTCAAGAAACACCTGGAGTGACAGGCAAATTTGGCCTTGGAGTACAGAATGAAGCAGGGCAAAGGCTAACAGTGTTTTGCCAAGAGAACACACTGGTCATAGCAAACACCCTCTTCCAACAACACAAGAGAAGACTCTACACATGGACATCACCAGATGGCCAACATTGAAATCAAATTGATTATATTCTTTGCAGCCAAAGATGGATAAGATCTATACAGTCAGCAAAAACAAGACCAGGAGCTGACTGTGGCTCAGATCATGAACTCCTTATTGCCAAATTCAGACTTAAATTGAAGAAAGTAGGGGAGAACACTAGACCATTCAGGTATGACCTAATCAAATCCCTCACGATTATACAGTGGAAGTGAGCTGTAGATTCAAGGTATTAGATCTAATGGACAGAGTGCCTGATAAACTACGGAAGGACACTTGTGACATTGTGCAGAAGGCAGGGGTCAAGACCATCCCCAGAAAAAGAAAGGCAAATGGTTGTTTGAGGAGGCCTTACAAATAGCTGTGAAAAGAAGAGAAGTGAAAGTCAAAGGAGAAAAGGAAAGATATACCCATTTAAATGCAGAGTTTCAAAGAACAGCAAGAAGAGATAAGAAAGGCTTCCTCAGTGATCAATGCAAAGAAATAAAGGAAAACAATAGGATGGGAAAGACGAGAGATCTCTTCAAGAAAATTAGAGATACCAAGGGAACATTTCATGCAAAGATGGGCTCGATAAAGGACAGAAATGGTATGGACCTAACAGAAGCAGAAGATATTAAGAAGACGTGGCAAGAATACACAGAAAAACTGTACAAAAAAGATCTTCATGACCCAGATAATCACAATGGTGTAATCACTCACCTGGAGCCAGACATCCTGGAATGTGAAGTCAAGTGGGCCTTAGAAAGCATCACTACGAACAAAGCTAGTGGAGGTGATGGAATTCCAGTTGAGCTATTTCAAATCCTGAAAGATGATGCTGTGAAAGCGCTGCACTCAATATGCCTGCAAATTTGGAAAACTCAGCAGTGGCCACAGGACTGGAAAAGATCAGTTTTCACCCTAATCCCAAAGAAAGGCAATGCCAAAGAATGCTTAAATTAGCGCGCAATTGCACTCATCTCACACACTAGTAAAGCAATGCTTAAAATTCTCCAAGCAAGGCTTCAACAGTACATGAACCATGAACTTCCAAATGTTCAAGCTGGATTTAGAAAAAGCAAAGGAACCAGAGATCAAATTGCCAACATTCGTTGCGTGAGCAAAAAAGCAAGAGAGTTCTAGAAAAACATCTACTTCTGCTTTGTTGACTATACCAAAGCCTTTGACTGTGTGGATCACAACAAAGTGTGGAAAATTCTGAAAGAGATGGGAATACCAGACCACCTGACCTGCCTCTTGAGAAATCTGTATGCAGGTCAGGAAGCAACAGTTAGAACTGGACATGGAACAACAGACTTGTTCCAAATAGGAAAAGGAATACATCAAGGTTGCATATTGTCACCCTGCTTATTTAATTTAAATGCAGAGTATATCATGCGAAATGCAGGGCTTGTTGACCCACAAGCCAGAATCAAGATTGCTGGGAGAAGTATCAACAACCTCAGATATGCAGATAACACCACCTTTATGGCAGAAAGCAAAGAGGAACTAAAGAGCCTCTTGATAAAGGTTGAAGAAGAGAGTGAAAACGTTGGCTTAAAACTCAACATTCAAAAACTAAAGTCATGGCGTCTGGTCCCACCACTTCATGGCAAATACATGGGGAAAAAGTGAAAACAGGAACAGATTTCACCTTCTTGGGCTCCAAAATAACTGAGAGTGGTGACTGCACCCACAATATTAAAAGGCACTTGCTCCTTGGAAGAAAAGCTATGACAAACCTAGATAGCATGTTAAAAAGCAGAGACACTACTTTGCCAACAAAGGTCCATCTAGTCAAAGCTATGGTTTTCCAATAGTCATGTTTGGATGTGAGAGTTGTACTATAAAGAAAGCTGAATGTCAAAGAATTGATGCTTTTGAATTGCGGTGTTGGAGAAGACTCTTGAGAGTCACTTGGACTGCAAGGAGATCCAACCAGTCCATTCTAAAGGAAATCAGTCCTGAATATGCATTGGAAGGACTGATGCTGAAGCTGAAACTCCAACTCTTTGGTCACCTGATGTGAAGAACTGACTCATTTGAAAAGATCCTGATGCTGGGAAAGATTAAAGGCAGGAGGAGAAGGGGGCGACAGAAGATGAGATGGTTGGATGGCATCACTGACTCTATGGACATGAGTGTGAGCAAGCTGTGGGAGTTGGTGATAGACAGGGAGGCCTGGCATGCTGCAGTCTGTTGGGTCACAAAGAGTTGGATACGACTGAGCGATTGAACTGAACTGACTGAATTTTACATCTTGTTATACTTTTTAAAGAAAAATGAGCACTGAAGAATTGCTGCTCTTGAACTGTCATGTTGGAGAAGGCTCTTGAGAGTCCCTTGGACTGCAAGGAGATCCAACCAGTCAATCCTAAAGGGAATTAGTCCTGAATATTCTTTGGAAGGACTGATGCTGAAACTCCAATCCTTTGGCCACCTGATGCGAAGAACTGACTCATTGGAAATGACCCTGATGCTGGGAAAGATTGAAGGCAGGAGGAGAAAGGGACAACGGAGGATGAGGTGGCTGGAAGGCATCACTGACTCGATGGGCGTAAGTCTGAGTAAGCTCCAGGAGCTGGTGGTGGACAGAGAAGCCTGGCGTGCTGCAGTCCATGGAGTCTTACGAAGAGTCAGTGGACATGACTGAGTGACCGAACTGAACTGAACTGATACTTTTTAAAATGTGAGTACCAGAAATTTTTAGTTTCCATCTGTGGTTCTCACTGCATTTCCAATGGAGAAGACTGCTTTAGAATGGGTACTGGCATCTAGAAGCTTCCAATGACAGGAAGGTAAGGTAATAATCATGCTTCGTTTAGAAACACACGGGTAACCCACGACCTGGCGTTCCCTCCATCCTTTGTTTGCCGCGTTTCAGTGCTGACGCCACAATTCAGGATCACGTCTGTTACTTACACTCGCATGTTTCGACAAAGTCATTCATTACTTTGTGAAATGTCACCAGTGGATTCAGGGGAAAAAACGATCACCAGGACATAAATTCCTAGTTCTTTAAAACGATGTGCGTCACGTTGACAAGCACAAATCTCATTTAGTTTTTTCATTATCTTGGCCATCTCTCAATTTTAGTTGGTGTCTGAATACTTTACCACTTGATCTAGGGGCACAGCCAATTTTCATACCGATGGGGCCCTTGAAGTACAGTCTAGAAAAGATAAAGTGACCACGCTTGATTACTGCCAAGAAGGCACCTGCCTCCATCCCGTCTGGAGACGCATCATGTAGGGAACATCTCTGCAGAGCCGTGGGGATGGAGCTGGCATCAGAGATGCGCTGAGGATGTCAGCCATTTGTGTGGATCACTAACACTAATGCAGCGAACTCTTGAAATAACTGCACTTTACAGGTGAGAAAGCTGAGGCACAGAGAGGATAAATAACCTCCCAAAGTCACACAGCTGCAGAGTGATTCCAGGCAAGAAGTGTGGAGAAGGCAATGGCAGCCCACTCCAGCATTCTTGCCTGGAGAATCCCATGGACAGAGGAGCCTGGCGGGCTACAATCTAAGGGGTCGCAGAGAGTCAGACACGACTGAGTGACTAAACAGAAACAACAGAAGCACTTATTAGAAGACAGCTTTGGATTAATGTTTCTCGCATGCAAGTATTCTGATTTCTCCCAGATGGCATAATCCACGGTACTTCTTGTATTCTCTCCATCGATTTCTCAGCAGCCGGCGGAAGGTGTGAATACATTAGCTGGCTCGGGGACAGATCCCAAACTGGGCAGCACAGGCCTGAGGTGTCCATGAGGGCTTCCTGTTACCTCTAAGAGTCAAATGCCTTTTTGTCTTCTATTGAAATATCTGATTTCTGTGATAGGAAAGCAGTGTGTCTCCCCCAACTTTCTAAGTAAAACTGGGAACCGGAAAGATGATCTGTTTATCCCTTTTCCTCCAGAAATCGCTGGGCTCGGGGTGCCCCCCAGTTTGAGAGCTGAGGCCGCGGGACAGCAGTGACATCATAGTTTGACTTCCTAGTAAGTCGAGCTGAGTCCTGAGTAGGTGTGGCCAGTCTGCTTCTGTTTACTCCACCACGTCCACCCATCACTGGCATCCGGACGCACAGTCTTAGGTGAAGGCAGACCAGACGGTCCAGGACGGCTGCTCTGTGTGGACACAGTGGTCAGGGAAAGTCAGTGCTCACCTGCGCTGGACCCTGAGGCTCCCCAGGGCAGCTCCAAGGAGGAAACAAAAGACCTCTTCCTGAGGTTCTTCCAGACGTCTGACCCTGTGGCTACAAGATGGAGAAGCCCTCCTTCCCCAGACACGTTGTTGTTGCTGTTCATCGCTAAGTCATGTCCAACTCTTTGTGACCTCATGGACTGCAGGACACCAGGCTTCCCTGTCCTCCACCATCTCCCGGAGCTTGCTCAAACTCTTGTCCATCGAGTCGGTGATGCCATCCAACCACCTCATCCTCTGTCTCTCCCTTCTCCTTTTGCCTTCACGCTTTCCCAGCATCAGGGCCCCCAGATATAATGAGTGGTTAAAAACCAATCAAGCTTTGGGTTGATATCGGGCTATTTCTCTGTGGAACAGATGGCTGTGACTCCATTATGGTTCCATCAGAGTGATACAGCCAATGGGAGGCTCAAGCAGCATGTAATGTTCTCTTTTTTAACACCACAAAGAAGAAAGGAGTATTTTCATGCATTTTATGGCATTCTGTATTACATAAGTAATACATGCTCATTGCAAATGGGAAATGAAAGAAACTACATCATTGGAAATAAAAGTGGCCCCTCATCCCAACATCCAGTAATAACCCTTACATTTTCTGATGTTTCCTTCCGTCCTTTATCAGCACGTGTGTGAATGAGGACGTGTGTGCACTGCCTCTCAAAACTGGCATCATCTGGCTCACAGAGGTTGCAATCTGCTTCTAAAAATTAATAAAACAAAAACTTTTTCTTTTGTCTGATTCATCTTCCAAATCACTTCTACTAATGGTTGAAGAGTGCTCATTTTTATTGATACGTGGTAACTGACTTAACCAGTCATTTTAGTCATGGGCAGTTGTGTTTTTTTTTCCTTTTGTTGTTATAAATTGACTACATGTTTGTTCTTTATTTAGCTTGCCATACGAGAATCACTGAGTGAAATTATATTAATTAAAAAAAACCTTCCTTGGAGCACAGCTGATTTGCACTGTTGTGTTTCTGGTGCAGTCGGGAAGATTCCCTGGAGGAGGGCGTGGCAGCTCACTCCAGTGCTCTTGCCTGGAGAATCCCATGAACAGAGGAGCCTGGCGGGCTGCAGTCCCTAGGGTCACAGAGAGCTGGACATGACTGAAGTGACTCAGCATGCACATACAGTGAAGTGAGTCAGTACAGACACACAAGGGTCTATGCTGGGCTCCCCACGTTGCTTGGTGGTGAAGACTCTGCCTGCTACGCGGGGGACATGGGCTCAGTCCCTGGGCTGGGAAGATCCCGTGGAGAATGAAAATGCAACTCATTCCAGAGTTCTGGCCTGAAGAAGTCCACGGTCTCTATAGTCCACGGGGTCACAAAGAGTCAGACAGGATTGAGTTTCACATCCAGAATTCTTGCCTGGGAAATCCCACTGACAGAGAAGCCTGGAGAACTCCAGTCCTTGGGGTCTCCAAATAGTCGGACACAATTTAGCGACTAAACAGCAACAATACCCACTCTATCTTTTAGATTCTTCACCCAAATAGGTCGTTATAAAGTGCTGAATAGAGTGCCCTGTGCTACGCATACATGCATGTGTGTGTGTTAAGTTGCTTCAGTCGTGTCCGACTCTTTGTGACCCTGCGGACTATAGCCTACCAGGCTCCTCTGTCCATGGGATTGTCCAGGCAAGAATACTGGAGTGGGTCGCCATGCCCTCCTCCAGGGGATCTTCCGACCCAGGGATCAAACCCATGTCTCTTTTGTCTCCTACATTGGCAAGTGGGTTCTTTACCACTGCCGCCACCTGGGAAGCCCCCTGTGCTATACAATAGGTCCAAGGGTCCGTCCAGTCAAGGCTATGGTTTTTCCTGTGGTCATGTATGGATGCGAGAGTTGGACTGTGAAGAAGGCTGAACGCCGAAGAATTGATGCTTTTGAACTGTTGTGTTGGAGAAGACTCTTGAGAGTCCCTTGGACTGCAAGGAGATCCAACCAGTCCATTCTGAAGGAGATCAGCCCTGGGATTTCTTTGGAAGGAATGATGCTAAAGCTGAAACTCCAGTACTTTGGCCACCTCATGTGAAGAATTGACTCATTGGAAAAGACTGATGCTGGGAGGGATTGGGGGCAGGAGGAGAAGGGGACGACAGAGGATGAGATGGCTGGATGGCATCGCTGACTCGATGGACGTGAGTCTGAGTGAACTCCGGGAGTTGGTGATGGACAGGGAGGCCTGGCGTGCTGCGATTCATGGGGTCGCAAAGAGTCGGACACGACTGAGCGACTGAACTGAAGTGAACTGAATTATTTATTTTATATATAGTAATGGCACCCCACTCCAGTACTCTTGCCTGGAAAATCCCATGGATGGAGGAGCCTGGTGGGCTGCAGTCCATGGGGTCGCTAAGAGTTGAACACAACTGAACGACTTCACTTTCACTTTCATGTATTGGAGAAGGAAATGGCAACCCACTCCAGTGTTCTTGCCTGGAGAATCCCAGGGACGGGGAGCCTGGTGGGCTGCCGTCTGTGGGGTCGCACAGAGTCGGACACGACTGAAGCAACTTAGCAGCAGCAGCAGCAGCAGCGGTGTGTGTATGCCAATCCCGATCTCCCAATTTGTCTCTGCCTCCTTTATCCTGGTAACCGTGATTTTGCATTCTCTACTCTGACTCCACTTCTGTTTTGTAAAGAAGTTCGTTTGTACCCTTCCCTTAGAGTCCGCATGTAAGCGATGTCGTGTGGTATCTGTCTTTCTGTGTCTGGCTTACTTCTCTCAGTGTAACAGTCTCCGGGCCTACCCATGTTGCTGCACATGGTATTATTCTGTTCCTTTTTATGGCTGGGTAATAGTCCACTGTACTTATGCACCACATCCTTTTTTGCATTCCTCTGTTGATGGACATCTAGGTTTCTTCCATGTCCTGGCTATTGTAAATAACACTGCAATGAACATTGGGGTACATTGTTCTTTTTGAATTACGGTTTTCTCCGGATTTATGCCCAGGAGTGGGGCCGTTGAGTCATAGGTAGTTCTATTTTTAGTTTTTTAAGGACCCTCCATTCTGTTCTCCATCGTGGCTGGACCAGTTGACATTCCCACCACCAGTGTAGGAAGGTTCCCTCTTGTCCATATTCATTGCTTATAGATTTTGACCAGTGTCAGGTGCTACCTCATTGAAGTTTTGATTTGCATTTCTCTAATAATTAGTGATGTTGAGCATCTTTTCATGTGCTTTTTGGTAATCTGTAGGTCTTCTTTAGAAAAATGTTTATTTAGATCTTCTGCCGAGTTTTGATTGAGTAATTTTTTATACTGAAGTGCATGACCTATTTGTATATTTTAGAGACTAATTCCATGTCGGTTGTTTTGTTTGCAAATATTTGCTCCCGTTCTGAGAGCTATCTTTTTGCTTGATTTATGGTTTCTTTTGCTGTGCAAAAGTTCTTAAGTTTAATTAAATTCTATTTATTTAGACTTGTTTTTATTTTCATTACTCTAGGAAGTGTATCAGAAAAGATGTTGCTGTGATTTGTGTCCAAGAGTGTTCTGCCTATGTTTTAAACTAAGGCTTTTAGAGTGTCCAACCTTACATTTAAATATTTAATCAGAAAGAGAAATCAAGGGAACAATCCCACTTACCATCGCAACAAAAAGAATAAGATGCCTCGGAATAAACCTACCTGAGGAGGCTCTGTTCTTCTTTCTCAAGATTGTTTTGGGTATGTGGAGTCTTTTGCATTTCTGTACAAATTTTTAAATTTCTTCTTTGAGTTCTGTGACAAATGCCACTGGTGATTTGACATAGACTGCACTGACCCTGATTTCCATGGGTAGGATGGCCATCTGAACAATATTGATTCTTCCAGCCAAGAGCACAGCAGACCTTTCCACCTGCTTGTGTGTCTTCAGTTTCTTTCATCAGCATCTTACAGCTTTTGGAGTATGGTCTTTCCCTCTTCTTAATTCAGTTGCTCAGTCACGTCCGACTCTCTGTGACCCCATGGTCTGCAGCACATGAGGCCCCCCTGTATCACCAACTCCCGGAGCTTGCTCACACTCATGTCCATCGAGCTCGTGATGCCATCCAACCATCTCATCCTCTGTCGTCCCCTTCTCCTCCTGCCTTCAACCTTTCCTGGCATCAGGGTCATTTCCAATGAGTCAGCTCTTCACATCAGGTGGCCAAAGGACCAGAGCTTCACCTCCAGCATCAGTCCTTCAGTGAATAGATCATGGTGTATGATCCTTCTACTGTATTGTTGGAGCTGGTTTGCTAGTATTTTGTTGAGGATTTTTACTCTATGTTCATCAGTGATGCTGGCCTGTAATTTGTGTGTGATATCTTTGTTTGCTTTCAGCATCAGGGTAATAATGGCCCCACAGATGAGTTTGGAAATGCTCCTTCCTGTGCAAATTTTTTGGGATAGTTTCAGAAAGACAGGTGTTAGCTCTTCTCTAAGTGTTTGGTAGAATTCACTTGTGAAACCAGGTCCTAGAATTCTGTTGTTGTTCAGTCCTAAGTCATGTCCGAATATCTGCAAACCCGTGAACCGCATCACGCCGGGCTTCCCTGTGCTTCACTGTTTCCTGCAGGTTCCTCACATTCATGTCCATCGAGTCGGTGATGCCATCCAACCATCTCTTCCTCTGTCGTCCTCTTCTCCTCTTGCCTTCAATCTTTCCCAGCATCAGGGTCTTTCCGATGAATCAATTCTTCACATCAAGTGGCCAAAGTATTGGGCTTTCAATTTCAGCATCTGTCCTTCCAATGAACATCCAGGACTGATTTCTTTTCGGATTGACTGGTTTGATCTCCTTCTTGTCAAAGAGACTCTCGAGAGTCTTCTCCAGCACCACACTTCAAAAATATCAATTTCTTGGCCCTCAACCTTCTTTACGGTCCAACTCTCACATCCATACTCGACTACTGGAAAAACCATAGCTTTGACTAGATGGACCTCTGTTGGCAAAGTAATACCTCTGCTTTTTAATATACTGTCTAGGTTTGTCTTAGCTTTTTGTCCAAGGAGCAAGTGCCTTTAATATCGTGGCTGCAGTCACCAACCTCTGTGATTTTGCAGCCCAAGAAAATGATCTGTCACTGTTTCCACGTTTCCCCCATGTATTTGCCATGAAGTGGTGGGACCAGACACCATGACTTTAGTTTTTTGGATGTTGACTTTTAAGCCAATGTTTCACTCTCTTCTTTTACCTTCATCAAGAGGCTCTTTAGTGAAGAGCCTCTTCACTAATCCTTTTAGGATTTGAAATAGCTGAGCTAGAATTGTAGTAATGATTCCTCTTCACTTTCTGCCATAAGGGTGGTGTCATCTGCATATCTAAGGGTGTTGATATTTCTCCCAGTAATCTTGATTCCAGCTTGTGAGTTATCCAGCCCAGCGTTTCTCATGATGTACTCTGCATTTAAGTTAAATAAGCAGGGTGACAATATGCAACCTTGACATACTCCTTTCCCAATTTTGAACCAGTCCATTGTTCCATGTCCAGTTCTGACTGTTGCTTCTTGACCTGCATACAGGATTCTCAGGAGGCAGATAATGTAGTCTGGTATTCCTGTCACTTTAAGAATTTTCCATTGTTTGCTGTGATCTATACAGTCAAAGGCTATAGCATAGTCAATTGAGCAGAAGTAGATTTTTTTTTCTGAAATTCCTTTGCTTTTTCTATGATCCAATGGATGTTGGCAATTTGATCTCTGGTTTCTCTGCCTCTCCTAAATCCAACTTGAACATCTGGAAGTTCTTGATTCACATACTGTTAATGTCTAGCTTGTAGGATTGTGAGCATAATTTTGCTAGCATGTGAAATGAGTGCAATTGTATGGTAATTTGAACATTCTTTGGCATTGCCTTTCTTTGGGATTGGAATGAAAACTGACCTTTTCCAGGCCTGGGGCCACTGATGAGTTTTCCAAGTTTGTTGGCATGTTGAGTGCAGCACTTTGACAGCATCAACTTTTAGGATTTGAAATAGCTGAGCTAGAATTGTAGTAATGCTTCCTAAGGCCCACTTGACTTCACACTTAAGGATGTCTGTCTCTAGGTGAGTGACCATCACTGACAGTTGAGGGGGCACAAATATTAAGACACAGAATGGGCACAAAGTTTACCCAGGTCATTAAGACTTTCTGTACAGTTCTTCTGTGTATTTTTGCCTGCTCTTCTTAATCTCTTCAGCTTCTGTTAGGTCCATACCATTTCTGTCCTTTATTGTGCCCATCTTTGCATGAAATGTTCCCTTGCTGCTGCTGCTAAGTCACTTCAGTTGTGTCTGACCCTGTGCGACCCCATAGACAGCAGCCCAGCAGGCTCCCCCGTCCCTGGGATTCTCCAGGCAAGAACACTGGAGTGGGTTGCCATTTCCTTCTCCAATGCATGAAAGTGAAAAGTGAAAGTGAAGTTGCTCAGTCATGTCCGACTCTTAGTGACCCCATGGACTGAAGCCCACCAGGCTCCTCCATCCATGGGATTTTCCAGGCAAGAGTACTGGAGTGGGGTGCCATTGCCTTCTCCGGAAATGTTCCCTTAGTACCTCCAATGTTCTTGAAGAGATCTCTAGTGTTTCCCATTCTATTGTTCTTTTTTCTATTTCCTTGCATTGTCTACTTAAGAAGCCTCCTCATCTCTCCTTGCTATTCTCTGCTCATGAGTCACCACAATAATTCTGCATTTATGATACCATGTTTTATTTTTGTCCAGTATTTTCCTTTTGCTTTTTCATATTTTCCATTACTGTGATGAAATTCTCTATTTTTCATCCATGTTGCCATCCTTTTCCATTAGACTCATAAATATATGAATCATAGTTATTTCAAAGTCCCTGACTGACAGTTTCAAAATATATCATCTTAGGATCTGATTCTATTGTTTATCTTGTCTGTTGACCATGGCTTTCATTTCCTGCTTTGTGTGTCTTGTAGGCTTTTTGTTCAAAGCCAGACGTCACGTATTTTCACAGGTGGCGCTAGTGGTAAAGAACCTGCCAGCAATGCAGCAGAGACGCGGGTTTGATCCCTGGATTGGAAAGGTCCCCGGAGGAGGGCGTGGGAACCCACTCCAGTATTCTTGCCTGGAGAATCCCATGGACAGAGGAGCCTGGCAGGCCATGGTCCATGGGGTCATGAAGAACTGGACACGACTGAGTGAATCAGCACGCAGATGTCATGAGCAGAACAGCAGAGAATGAAGTAAATAGGATCCCCCTGGAAATGGGCACTCCTGTCCTCTGCCAGGGCGTTAGTGAACAAGTGTGTCGCTGGGAGTTGACCTGCTTGAGTGTTTCTGCCACAATCGCCTGCCACGCCCACAGGCCCCTTAACAATGTCTTTTTCTTAGAGTGAGTTCTGGGGTGTCTACATCTTAATATTTGTGCCTCCTCCACTTTCAGTGATCCCCATATTCCTGCGCGACACAAAAGCCACTCTCCGTGCCCGCCCTGCTCCAGGGGCAGATGGCTGCTGCATTCACTTATATGTGAAAGGTTGGCTAAAGGGCAGGAGTCCTTGGCCGGGGTCAGTCTTGGATAACCTTGTTATCTGGCTTCCAATGCAGAGAGTTTCCTAGTGTTTCAGCTTCTTTTATTCTATTTGAGGGATTTTTAAATACTTTGTATCCTCACATTTCTCACTTCTCCTCTTCCCAATTTTACCAACATAATTTGAGGTTATGTATTGAGATTATAGTTATTTTTCTCAGCTTTAGTTTGGGGAGAAAAAACTTGTCAGAATTTTTCACTCACTTCTTAACCAAATTAACAAATATTTACATATATTCTAAATGATTGAAAAAAATTGTTGACAATTACAGATATTTTGGAACCTGTCACCACCCCATTTTTAGCTGTTGCTTTAGGTTAATTTGTCAGTTAGAGGAAACTTAAGAGAAAAAAATAAATTTTTATGATATGAAGTTTTCCAAAATTTTCATACTCTATAAAAAATTCTAAAGGGATAGCATTGTCATGATTTGAAAATTAGAGGAAACAGAGAGTTAACCTGTTTTTTCCCTAAATCTTACTGTTAATTGCTTGACAAAATAGAATGAGTAGGAACAGATTCCAAATCACCATGTAAAACTCGAATAAACAAAACCAGACAGAACATACAAGGCAGAGCAGAAGAACGAAGACAGACTAGAATGAAGCGATAACAAAAGACCACGAGAAACAGAACATACAAGGCAGAGCAGAAGAACGAAGACAGGCTAGAATGAAGCGATAACAAAAGACCACAAGAAACAGGAACATGCAAGGCAGAGCAGAAGAACGAAGACAGGCTAGAATGAAGCGATAACAAAAGACCGTGAGAAACAGAACATACAAGGCAGAGCAGAAGAACGAAGACAGGCTAGAATGAAGCGATAACAAAAGACCACGAGAAACAGGAACATACAAGGCAGAGCAGAAGAACGAAGACAGGCTAGAATGAAGCGATAACAAAAGACCGTGAGAAACAGAACATACAAGGCAGAGCAGAAGAACGAAGACAGGCTAGAATGAAGCGATAACAAAAGACCACGAGAAACAGGAACATACAAGGCAGAGCAGAAGAACGAAGACAGGCTAGAATGAAGCGATAACAAAAGACCGTGAGAAACAGAACATACAAGGCAGAGCAGAAGAACGAAGACAGGCTAGAATGAAGCGATAACAAAAGACCACGAGAAACAGGAACATACAAGGCAGAGCAGAAGAACGAAGACAGGCTAGAATGAAGCGATAACAAAAGACCGCAAGAAACAGGAACAATAACGTGACAGAGAGAATACAAAATCAGGAAGTCAAATATAAGTATGCTGACGTATAATATCGGAGAAGGCAATGGCACCCCACTCCAGTACTCTTGCCTGGAAAATCCCATGGACAGAGGAGCCTGGTGGGCTGCAGTCCATGGGGTCGCACAGAGTCGGACACGACCGAAGCAACTTAGCAGCAGCAGAAGTATAATATAAGTATCCACCTTTAAAAAGCAAAAGCAGAAACTGTGCCTTTAAACAACAGACCTAAACTTAAAACAATTGCAACCTATTCGAATTGCTGTAACGGCAGAAAACAGCACGATAGTTTAAAGCAACTTTCCTCCAACTAAAAAATAAATTAGAAAGGTAAGGAAAACACTGATGAGCAAAATAACCTAGAAATGTGGAATGGCAGCAACATTAATGTGAGACGAAGTAGAGCTTGAGGCGAGAACATTAGAAGAGAAGAAGGCGACCCATCAGTGGCTCGAGGATGTCTCTTCCTTGCTGACACGTACGGATGACTTCTTGTTGGGCATTTATTTCTTTGATCACAAACTTTTCCCCCTCCTAACTCCCTAAGGCTTTCCCCACCAGGGGGTCACATCTCACGCTGCACCCTGATCTGAAGCTGTGTCCTGCAGGCAGCACTCTCCACTCATATGCTTCAGCGAGACACAGGGAGCCAGGCCCCCAGTTTGGCCACACTAACACATCTGCCGCGTTAGATTCGTGTTTAAAGGAGTTCAAATCAATATTGATGTGCCATTTGCCTTCTACCTCACACATCACCTTGTCATGACCCCACCTCTGTTTGCTGTCGTAGCTAAGCGTGAAGAAGCCTTTCATGCCATCTTCTGCCACCTGATCCAGACCCCCTTTCCGTGCGACTTCATGCCTCTGCCAGCTCCCTGTTGATTTTTCTTTTATTGCTTTGCTACACCATTCTTTTCTTCTTATTAAGCTAAACCAAGCACTGATTTATACAAAATGTTTACAAGTTCCTGTGCAGAAGCCTTTTCCCAGATCTGCCTTCCTTCTGTATGTTTTGAGTAAATGCATCTTTCATGAAGCAGAGTAGTTTCCGGGGCTCCACCACATCTCCCATTTTCTCTCCCTGTCTCTAGTCTTCTTTGAAAGTCACAGTCAGTATTTTTTCCCCAGCAAGATATTGGTAGAATCAGGCTCTTTGATCTCAAGCCGAAGGGCAATGCGATACAGACAACTTTTAGGCAAATCTCCAGTTTCCAGCAGAGTGTCATGTCTTGTGTCTTTACTGCACAGAAGCTGAGTTTATCATTCTCCAGCTTGATATGCTGAGTCTGAGTTGGTATATTTCTGAATGGCTCGAAAGACTCTGAAGTCCTATTTTTAGATGTGAAGAGCAGAAACTCTTCGGAAAGGACCATTTCCATGCTGGTCCTGCTCCCATCTCCAGCTGTGATAAACCTCACATCCTCAGAAGCGATGCAAGTCCATTCCTCCCTGGGATGAAGAGGGCCCCGGTGCTGCATGGGAGAAGGGAGATGCTGGCAGCAGAGACACAGGATGAGGCCACCCCCCAAGCGCAGAGACCTTCAGAAAGAAGGGCGTGCCTGTGCCGGCCCCGGGCAACCTCACCCTCCTGCATCAACCTCTGAGGCCTAGAGTGCTTCCCAGTGCAGTCCATTCACACCGTGATGAGGGATTATCCCTTAAAAAGCCACTAACCCATTCACTGGAGACTTTGGTTTCTAATACAGTTGGAGCATTGCATACGTTGGTACGCTGGCACACTGGCATTTATTTTTCAGTAAGGACGTGCTGCCTTCTCTTTGTCTGCTCTGCTTCCTGAGGATGGATTCACACTTGCCTGGAGAAACCACGGCTCCAGAGCTGAGGAAGGGTGGAAAACCCCGACACCCTGGAGAGGGCCCAGGACTCAGCAAGTCCTGCCCAATACTAGGATTCCTCTTGCAAGGAGAGGCCCCGCGCTGGGCCACCGCTGCCCCCACGCCACTGCTCCCCTCCCAAGGCTTCTCACCCGATGAAACGTTTGCTAGGGGTTTATGTGACGCTGCCTGCTCCACTCCTGTGCTGGCTCTCCCGCCTCTGGAGATCAGGTTCTCTGATCTCCGTGTGTTTCGGCACATCGTCACCCCGCCCCTCCTGCAGAGACCTTCCCTGATCACCTCCTGAGACTCTCTGCACATGTCTGCAGAGAGCCCCCAGGACCGCAGCACTGGGTGGTCATGTACCGACTGCACGTGCCCTGGGAGAGCGTGCGCCGTGAGGGCATCTTGCAGCGTCCATGCCTACGTCGCCGGCAGGAGAGGAGGCGCCTCCGATGAGTGCAGACGGGAACACGACTGACCTCCACTCTACGCTTCTCAGGGGCCAACGGGCTCTCTTCAGGTCTGCGTCTAACAGCAAATCACCATCTTTATTCTCAATACATCAGTTTAGTATTTACATAAAAATGAACTCCTTCAAAATACGCATTCAATTTTAGAGGATTTACCCCAATTCGATCAAGTTGTGCCGATATTATATAAGACCCTGTTGTGGTACAGTTACTGCTTAACCAACCACAGACCAGAAGGTGATATCAATGGGATTCTCAGAGGTCACAACATCCCTACCCACCCCAACCTCTAACTCACTTCAACAAACCACATGCTCATTCAGAAAAAGCCACTTCTGAATGTCACAGCATTTGAGCTCATGGTACATTCTGCCATTGTCAAGACTGATCATTACACAAAGGCACTATCTTTCCAAGAAAGGAAAATGCGCTGGGCCTGCTAGCCCCGTTTAAAACAAGGCAGGTCTGACTCTCTCCTGGTTCTCCTGGAGTTCTAATAGCACTTCTTTGATGAATTTAAAGTGCATTAATAAAATATATCTATGATCCTAAGGCCATTTACTCTGAACATAATTTATAAGCAGATCAACTTAAGATATCACTTATATAATATATTCATATGTAATTAACATATGAATATACTATACATTATATGATATACCTGCCTCCTGAGAAATCTGTATGCAGGTCAAGAAGCAACAGTTAGAACCAGACATGGAACAACAGACTGGTTCCAAATTGGGAAAGGAGCATGTCAAGGCTGTATATTGTCCCCCTGCTTATCTGCAGAGCACATCATGCGAAATACTGTGATGGATGAAGCACAAGCTGAAATCAAGATTGCCTTGAGAAATGTCAATAACCTCAGATATGCAGATAACACCACCCTTATGGCAGAAAGTGAAGAAGAACTAAAGAGCCTCTTGATGAAAGTGAAAGAGGAGAGTGAAAAAGTTGGGTTAAAACCCAACATTCAGAAAACTAAGATCATGGCATCCGGTCCCATCACTTCAGGGCAAATAGATGGTAAACAGTGTAAACAGTGAGAGACTTTCTTGGCTCCAAAATCACTGCAGATGGTGACTGCAGCCATGAAATTAAAAGACGCTTGCTCCTTAGAAGAAAAGCTATGACCAACCTACACAGCATATTAAAAAGCAGAGACATTACTTTGCCAACAAAGGTCCATCTAGTCAAGGCTATGGTTTTTCCAGTGGTCATGTATGATGTGAATTGGACCATAAAGAAAGCTGAGCACTGAAGAATTGAGGCTTTTGAACTGTGGTGTTGGAGAAGACTCTTGAGAGTCCCTTGGGCTGCAAGGAGATCCAACCAATCGTCAGTCCTGAATATTCACTGGAAGGACTGATGCTGAAGCTGAAACTCCAATACTTTGGCCACCTGATGTGAAGAACTGACTCATTGGAAAAGACTCTGATGCTGGGAAAGATTGAAGGCGGGAGGAGAAGGGGATGACAGAAGATGAGATGGTTGGATGTCATCACCTACACAATGGACATGAGTTTGAACAAACTCTGGGAGTTGGTGATAGACAGGGAAGCCTGGCATGCTGCAGTCCTTGGGGTCATAAAGAGTTGGACATGACTGACTGACTGAACTGAACTGATATTTATAAATGTATAAATTTATCTAATATAAAACAAAATAATAAATTTATCAATTTATATCAAGTATAAAATTTAAAACAGTAACTTTCCATAACATACCTGAAAATTTACATGTAAAATGTTTTAATGAGGCTATCTGATATTTTCTCACAAATTATAATAACATTGAAACAATAAATCTTTTAACTACCTTCCCACTTTACTTGTTCCCCTTTCTAAGTTCTCAGTCAAGCAGTCAGTAACATATAAACAATCCCCTAAATGTACTCTTTGGGGCTTCCTGGGTAGCTCAAATGGTAAAGAATCTGCCCGCAGTACAGGGGACCTAAGTCTGATCCCTGGGTCAGGAAGACCCCCTGGAGAAGGGCATGGCAACCCACGCTAGTATTCTTGCCTGGAGAATCCCATGGACAGAAATGCATTATTTGGGCTAAGGGTCATTTAACTCATGTTTTCCAGATTACTAATTTCTAAGAATTCTGAAATGTATCAAGAAATCAAAACTTCCATATATCAGTTCAGAAACTTCCATCTCAAAACAAAAGCGTTTGACTTAGTAAAATAGCTCTGATGACAGATATATTATTCCCCAAAAGATATGTAAGCCATATTACATTCTTATTGTTCATAATTCCAAAAAACAGCCCAAGAATCAAAGGAAGAGACCTGAGAAATGGAAGATGAGGTGGAGTTACTCTACAATCGACCATGTTAGTAAGAAGTGATTATTTTGTTTCATCGTTTAATATAGCTTAGCCAAAAAAGTCAGGGGCTCCCAGGCAGCGCCAGTGGTAAAGAATCTGCCCGCCCACGCAGGAGACGCGGGTGTGATCCCTGCGTCAGGAAAAGCCCCTGGAGGAGGAAATGGCAACTCGCTCCGGTATTATTGCCTGGGAAATTCCATGGACAGAGGAGCCTGCTGAGCTACATGGGGTGACCGGAGTCCATGTCACCAGAAGTCCATGGGGTGACAAAGAATCAGACATGACTGTATGACTGAGCACACATTACAAAACGTCAGGAGGTAAAATTTACACGGATATGCTTCAAGTATGAAATATGTGCCACAAAAAGTAAGTAAAAACACCCTGTGATAGAAAAGCTATGATAATTTGCCAGAAGCTCCTTCAACTAAGTAGATATTTAGCATTCCCACAGTATGGGTTTTCTAAGAAAATTCAGGTATAATGCAAATGTCAGTATGATATTCAAGAGTGAGCCGACAGGAGGAAAGGTCACTCAAAGGTTTTGTTCGAACAATGAACTAATTTCACTATTTTTTAAACTGTATGTGCTGATTACTTTGGTGACAGCGTTGATAATGCACTGCTGCTGCTGCTGCTAAGTCACATCAATCATGTCTGACTCTGTGTGACCCCATAGACGGCAGCCCAACAGGATGCCCCGTCCCCGGGATTCTCCAGGCAAGAACACTGGAGTGGGTTGCCATTGCCTTCTCTGATAATGCACTAGGAAAGTAAAAGATCCTACTTTCAAGTCCCAAAGAGACGTCTGAAGCCCTGGATACCTGTATATTACATGCTCTCGGACCCTCTCTTGTCACCATCCAATTAGAAAGGAAACGTGACCACCTTAGTGTCAACTAAATGTATGCTCATACGACGCTTGCTCAGACCCTAGTAACTCAGTGATAGATGACGACAGGGACAGAGGCACGTTGCAGTCAAGAATCACAGCTTCAGCCTGTGAGAACACACAAATGCAGTAAGGCCCCTCCACAGGCCCCTTCAGCTGCGAACTTCCAAAGACGTGGACGTGGGTGTTCACACGTCCAGTCAGGTAAGTCAGCCTGTGTCGGCGTGTGCTGTCACACGCCCGCGTCCTCTGCGAGTGGCCGCGCTTTTGTGGACTTTGCGGCACTGTGCTGGGTAGAGGACAGGAGCACAGTGTCTTTCTTTCAAGCCCAAGATGTCCAGAAGCAACGATAAAAGCAGTGGTGAGGCAACCGGAACGACCGTACTTTTCACGGTACTGTACTGCAAGATTAAAGATGTTTTCTTTACTTTTTCTGTTTGTTTTTTTTTTTTTTAATGTATGATTTGTGTGAAAATATTACAAACCTATTACAGCACAGGGCTATATAGCCCATGGTATTGGCTGGGTACCTAGGCTAAATTTGTTGGATTTACGAATAAATCAGCCTTATGAATGCACTCTTAGAACTGAACTTGCTCATCTGTAGGGGACTTGCTGGCATTGAGTGTTCTTTCTGACTTATTGATAAGTAGTGCCCAGAGCAAATTAGACTCATGAGGCAGAAGAAGAGGGAGGAAAACAAATACGTCTCCCAAACCAGCAATGAACTTCCCACAGGTACATGTCCTTATTGCTAAATTTTAGAGCCACACACTGAGACAATCTTGGTAGGTAGGAAATTACAAGGAAGATAATGAAATTCTGAAGTCATAAAGTATCCTGTAATGGAAGGTGTTGCAAGATAATTGTGGCATGGGTAACATTTGCTTTTGTAATATGATCATATGTTAAGGTGATTTTTAAAATCAACTTAAAAATTCATAAGATGATTTTATTCTCTTGTTACTATATAGGTTTATTATATCATCTTTCAACCGGAGATTATTTCATGGGAGTCTGTTCCAGGACAAATGTTCTCTCAGGTCACTAGACTCCAAAGATAGAACCGAATCCGTCTCCCAAGCAGCACACTTTTATAGACCATAGCCAGTATCACCCACACCCCTCCAAATCTTATGTGTGTCTGTGTCCTGTGGACCACAGAGCTGTGAACCTTTTCCTACATAAGAAACACTTTTAAAAAGAGTTGCCTGATCAATTAGGGCCCCTCTTAAGAGCTATCCACAGAGGATTTGG
The DNA here is from genome assembly GCF_000754665.1 of Bison bison bison. Lineage (NCBI taxonomy): Eukaryota > Metazoa > Chordata > Mammalia > Artiodactyla > Bovidae > Bison > Bison bison. The sequence continues at coordinate 1,125,790 of NW_011495018.1, read as the reverse complement.
TCCCATTCTAAAAACAGAGCACCAAAAACGTGATTCTGTGCAAATTGTTTCAGCCATCTCTTCACCTTAAAACAGATTCCATTCTCCAAAAATACAGTGAATAATCAAACCCAAACTCAATTTCTTTATGAAAAGGAATCCTGACCACAGAAAAGGGATTATATTTTCCTGGAAGAATTATGTCATTAAATGACAGAGATAGTTTTCATACCTAGAACTAGTCTGTAGCTAAAGCTAGCAAACAAACGCAAAACCAACCGCACGCTGTCACTGCCGTTTGGGCACCAACCTGGCAGGGGCTGAGGAGCTATCAGCACTGTGGGCAGAGGCCTGGAGGCGGGAGCTGGTCTGGACAGAGACACGGCTACTTGGTTTGTCAACAGCTGAGGCTTTTGGGGCCCATGAAACAATCTTGATTCCTCAGGATATATCCACGTTGAGTCCAGAGCCAAGGAATTATTTAAAAAGATCTGTCCAAAGAGAAAGCAAGCATAACATGGAAGACCATGAAGGCTGTAAAATGCTTATCCTGTCTAACACTGAATCCTGAAGATTCTATGGGTGGGACTCTTCAGAAGCACTCTTGATGCTTGGGGTTTTGGTATCAGTCACTTTCTGGGCCTGGTCTTTGGCTATTCACTTGGTCAGTTCATTCCAGCAGCCAGTTAACAGATGAGCGAGTCGCCTCAGGGAGGCGAGCAGCATGTGGGGGAACAAGCCACATACTGCTTTCCCTTGGTTTTCAAGTAAACAAAGTGTGGCCAGTATATGTGAATTCAAAAGTCAGGATAAACCATGAGAAAGATGAGCACTCAAAGCGGTAGTGGCAAGGAAAATGCTTTTCAAATGTATTTTCGAGTTATACAATGTTTAAGGCTAGATTCTGATCAATGGGTACAAATTTAAAAACCGAAAAATTCAAAAGGTAGATTCTGATTCAGAAGTAGAACTTTTCTGTTTTTCCGTGGAATCCAAATATTTTAAGCTAAAACAAAATCCCCCACCATCACCATCTACTGGTGCTTTTGAACAGGCCAGTCTTATTCTGAAAAGGTTTCTGTCTAGAGCTAATGGTGGATCTACTGCAATAAGAAACTAGAAATATACCATAGTTTTTGTCGTAGGAATACCCAACAACTTAGTAACAAGTAGCCCATCTGTCCAATCAAACCAACTGAATTTTTACCTTACAGTTAGGGATCCTTTTGTCTATCCAGCTTTTCCCAACAGGAAGTGGAAGAGCAGATGTGCAGACATGTGGGAAAATGGGCACCAGTTCCACAGAGGAAGAGGGGGAAAGTCCAATCGATGGGGAATGACCACCAAACAGCCACTGGAACCCAAGGAAAGAGAAGGGCATGCTCATTAGCCTGTATCAGTCGACTCTACTTTGTACCAAAAGATGCTGGGGTAGCTGCTTTAAAAGGGAATTTTAAAATGCATGTATTTGGTTATGAGAAAAATTTCCTCTTTCCAGTCCCCAAACCCCACAAATATTCAAAAATTCTAAAAATTTATAAAAGTTTCTGTATCTGAATCATCACAATGCATTGACAACACCGCATCCTTTAACATTAGGAAAGAACTTCTAAAGCACAAAACCACAAGAGCATGGTAAGAAATGAATTTCTGCCCTGAGAACAAGACAAACCATAGTGGAAAGGGGACATGCTGGGTATTCCTTTTATAATTCTTGAATTTTCTTCATAAGCAAGCAGAGAGCTATATTTTATTATATTCTTTTCCATACAACATCTCATATTAGTTATACCCATCACCTTAAAAGCAGGGACTGGCAATATTTTCAAAATAAGAGGTTAAGATTCAAAGTTTTCCAAGGTCCACAAATGCAAATAGATTCCAAGGCAAAGAAAATGTGAGTGAGATCATCACGTAACTCAAAGTCCCGAGGCACAGAATAAGGCAGCAAACGTCGAAAGGGGACAGACGGTTTAGGAGAAAGTCTCTCTAATTTACTTAACTGAATCGTTATCAGTGGAGAATAGGTTCATTGTTCAATGATATGGAATGCTTCAATATGCATTTGTTTTAAAATCATAAAACCATTTTTGAATTTCCTGTTATGTGAAAATGTTCTTCTAAGATAAATACTGTTTTTAACAGAAAATATGCAGCACACAATATTTTAAAGATTAATATTGTTTGGGAGAGGTTTTGTGTTTTAAATTTACACAAGAAAAAAAATGCAGTTTTCTATACAGGAAAAAAAAAATTGTAGTTCCTTGACATTATATACCTCTAGTGGTAGTACTGGGATATCACAACCCCTTCAAAATAGCAAAAAAAAAAAAAAGAAAAAAAAGAAAAAAAGAAAGAAAGAAAAGGAAAAACTACCAATACTTATTAAAAAATATATATATACAACATGAACATGACTGCATCACACGTGAAAACACCATATCCATTACCACATATGTGATGTATCATTATATCCAAAGACCAATTTAGGAAGAGTTAACCACATCTTTTAGAAAAGCTTACAATAGAATGTTGGAATTAAATTAATGATGTTGTGTATTCTGTCATCCACTCATTTGAATATGCTATGGATGATAATCAATGGAATAAAATACACATTATTCCCTGATTTAAATCCATCTGCATAGTTAGATAGCACACAATGGATCTTGCCAAAACCAGCTTGTCCTAGTCCGTTGCACCATTAATCAAAGGTACAGTCACTTTCTCTTTTTAATTCCAGGTTTGCAACGCCAAACTCCTCTAAAGTGCAATATGACAATAGCTAATCTAGTGGACTCGCGCAGGGTAGGGTGGGAGTGGAAATCACCCAGTAGCATTTCTCAGTATTAAAGCCAGGGTTTTCCTGCAGGCTTCCACTGGTTTGAATTTTCTTAAGCATTGTCCTGAGTCTATTTTCAAATGGAAAAAAAAAAAAAAAAACCACTAGATCAGAATCAGAAATAGCTATTGATTCCCAGCTTGGTTTTCAAGCCTGGCAGAGGCTGTAAAAGTATTAACTTCTATCCGCTAAGTCGGCCACAGTCCGCAGAGGCAGCGCTGGGCTTTCGAGGCGCCGACTTCAGCACCGCGCTTTGGACAGCGACCCCGGCGGGGGCCAAAGTTGGGGCGGGCAGTCCCGACTCTGGTTTTGAGGCGCGGGTCTCCAAACTGCCCAGCGAGAGACCGGGGAGAAAGACTTGCAAAAGCTGCCAGAGGCGGAACGGGACGTCGGAGCGTGAACTTTGTTGTCCATGCATGGCTGCCAGGCTGCGCCCTGATGGGCTGGGGGCCCGAGGACCACTGCGGGAGGAGGGAGTGCGCGCCAAGGGGCCGGGGCCGCCGGAGTGGGGGCAAGGGCGGCGCCCAGGGGCAGGGGGACGCCGGCCACCCCGAGCCCGGGTAGGGGCCGGGGACGCGTTACCTGCCCGTTGAGCACGGGGTAGCGGTGCGCGGCGGCGGCGGCGGCGGCGTGGTCTGGCGCAGAGGGCAGCGGCAGGAGCGGCAACAGGGGCTCGCCAGGAGCTTGCCAGGCGGGCA
>NW_011495018.1:1121693-1121811 GCF_000754665.1 Bison bison bison | reverse complement strand
CGAGGGGACGCTGGCTGCAGCCTCCGAAGCCGAGCGGGCACCAGTTTCCACCCGGGGCGGGTAGATGACACTCCCTCTTTGGAGAATCTGCCAAACACTTTCCTAGGCCCTCAGCGCG
>NW_011495018.1:1116665-1121254 GCF_000754665.1 Bison bison bison | reverse complement strand
CGCTGGGATTGCCCGTTGTGAGCGGGCCCTGGACTGTACTGGATCCAGAATTGTGCGGCTCCTTTCCCCACCGCAAGCGGCCTCCGCAGTGCAGCCCTGCGCTGCTTGGGGCCAAGGACCACCACCCCTCCTGCGGGGACCCTCTCTCGGCCTGCACCGCGGAGCCTGGCTTGGCGCTGGTCACACGCAGTTGCCGCCAGGCGGCGCGCGCCCCTGCTGACATCCGTCCTGCTGCAGACCCGAGTCCCCCGCGGTCTCTCCCTGGGATGCCGGCCCTGAGACCCAGCCCAGCTCTGGGCAGCTCGCACAGATAGCTGGATGGAGACTTCCATGTGCTAATGAACTCCTTAGGGCGCCGGAGAAACCTCAGCGCAGCCACAGCCCAAGCCCAGTGCTTCTCAGGAGCATTTGGTGAAGGGCTTTCCTGCCGCCTGAAGCAGAGGGAGGTATTATGAAGTGTGCTTTTCAGAGCTGGCATGAAGGGTCCACCCTGACCTGAGCAGGAGCGCATGCACCCACCCAGGTACACCCGCGGGCACACCTGAGACTCCAAACACCAGCAGTCCTCACCTCCAGGCGGGTCCCAGACCCCCCTCCTGAGATAAGCTGACCCCGCAGAGTGCTTTCCATTTGCTTCCAGGGTGGTTTCCTCATTCTCCTAATTTGCTTAATTTCCTCCTGGCCTGGCATGGTTTCTTTTCCATCAGGGCATATGCTAATTTACATAGCTGGCATTTCCATGTTTTCCTCCATGAGAACCATTTTTCTTTTCTTTTCTTTTTTTTTTTTTTGAGAACCATTTTTCAATTAGCAAGTTGATTTCTTTCTTTGATGCAAAAAGCCTGGCAAGATTTTGTTTTTTCTCACCTACCATCAGAAAGCTCTGCAGATTAGGAGCCTGTTACTATTCAGTGTAAGCCTTTAATTCATGCGCACCCCTGGTAGGTGTCTTGATCTTGGCGGCCACAGCCCGGCTAAGGAATTGGGCCTGGCGACTTGGGGCAGGCCAATGTGGACCCCTTGAAGGGTCCTGTTTGAATAGGAGTTATCCACCTTTTCTCCACTGTTGGGAGGCTGGCAGTGCCCAGATTGCGTGCTGCTCTCAGCAAAAGAAAACAGCACACGCACAGACCGCACGCCTCCGGGAAGCAGGCCTTAGCCGTGATCTGGGGGTGCTTCAGCAGGTGCTCGGGGGGGCGCCACCCCTTCCCATGCAACCCTGTCTTTGGAGTGGTTCTGCTAAAGTTAGCTTTTGTCAACTGGTGATATTTATTCCCTCCCTGGCTTTTTGGTGCCTTGAGCACAGGATGCCTTGGGCAGCTGCTCGGCTCTGAGCAAGAGCTGGGGAATCACAAGTAAGTTCACTCAAAGGACCTCAAAGTAGCCCAAACTCCTCTGCTGCTTCCTGCCATGGGCTTGACTGTATTCGTTTATCACAGCGCTCGAGCCCCTTTCCCTCCATACTGTGTGCTGGGTTCTGGGGACACAGCAGAGGACAACACGGGTGCAGAGCGATTTGCACGAATTCGTTAATTAATTGATATGACAAGGGGCCAGGAGATGGGCTTATCCCCTACTTCCGGCTCCTGTTTCAATCACATTCATCTCAACGTTTTCCCTACACCACCCCCACTCAACCCAGGAACAACCAGACAGCCTCATGGACAGGAGAACCCCCCCCACCCCCCAACGCTCTCATTCCAAGGGGAATTTAAGAGGACTCTTGTAAAGCAGGGAGCCCTGTTCTCCTTCAGGACCGGAAATCACCACCCGTCTGTGAGTGAAGGCTCCGTGTCAGGTAAAAGTGAAAAAAGCGAAAGTGTTAGTTGTCCCATCATGTCTGACTCTTTGTGACCCCATGGACTGTAGCCCACCAGCCTCCTCTGTCCATGGGATTCTCCAGGCAAGAATACTGTAGTGGGTAGCCTTTTCCTTCTCAAGGGGATCATCCCAATCCAGGGATCAAACCTAGGTCCCCTGCATTGCAGGTGGATTCTTTACCGTCTGAGCGACCAGTGAAGTCCTGGTGCTCAGGTGGAGGCCAGGTAGACCTGTGCACCCCTGTCAGTGACCCAGGGGGTCAGCCCTGGGCTAGCACCCCATAAACTCAGGCCCTATTTCTCCCTGTAAAAATCATTGAGAAATTCTCCTCATAAAGGGTTTTACACACAGTCTAGTCTCAAGTTCTCCTAACCAATAAAAGCAAGCTTCAGTCTGTCTGTATTATTCAGGCAGAACCAGCAGAAATTTCCAGCTAATCTGTGACAGACTGAAGAAAGGAGATCCATGCCATGAGAAACGTGTGAATTAGCCTCATATGCTAATAAGTTCTGAATTGCTTATTACCTTGCAGGGGAAAAAAACAGTTGAGTGTTAGGGAGAAATCAGTGGAGTAAGATTTTGCAGCTTGTAGAATGATTTATTTTCAAGTTTTTAAAAAATCTTTTTCTAAGTAGAATATAATAGACCTCCCCCGACTCCTCGCAAAAGAGAGAGACAGAAATATGAAGGTGCTTTCTCCAGGCCTGCGGAGTTAAAAATAACCCTCAGGGGGAAGGGGTGGAGGGGAGGGTGGAGAACTGAGTTGTCACCTTGCAGCACCCTGCCCCACCCCCTGCTCCCACTGCCAGAACATCTTTCCAAAACAAATGCTAATCCTGCCAGGTCCTTCCCTGCTGAAGGCTCGTCAGCTGTGATGTGACGAGGCTCGGGATGGAAGCCACGAACGTGAGCCACCATCTCAGGGGCTGGCATCTTCAGGACGATTGGTGGTTTGATACCTGGCCCAGTGCGGGTGAGAAGGGGCTGGTGGAAGAGTACTTTTCCTACCTTCTGCTCGACTCAGGAGTCTGACTCAAGCATCTTTTCCCAGGACGAGCACCCAAGAGGAAAGGCTGCTCTGGGCAGGACGGCTTGGGAGGCTCACACCTGCAGTGGGAGCAGGGGGTGGGGCAGGGTGCGCCAAGGTGACAGCTCAGTTCTCCACCTCCCCTCCACCCTTTCCCCCTGAGGATTAGTTTTAACTCTGCAGGCCTGGAGAAAGCACCTTCATATTTCTGTCTCTCTCTCTTTTGCGAGGAGTGGGGGGAGGTCTATTATATTTTACCTAGAGAAAGATTTTTTAAAACTTGAAGATAAATCATTCTACCTGGAAAGATCCACCTGGGATCTGTTGTGATTGTAAGCTCCAGTCTGGGGTCAGGAACAAAGCCTTGGCTGGAGACACAGAACTTGAGTTAGCAGAAGAGTGGAGAGGGGCGGCTGTCTTCGGCCTCTGAGACAGGATGTGTGGATGGGGTCACCCCAGGCGAGCACAGAGTAGGAGAGGCCGCCGCCAGGGGCCAGAGATGGAGATGGTGCTCTCTGGGAAACACAGAGGAAGACCAAAGGCAGGCGGGGGCGCAGAGCCACCTGGACGGGCATGAGTGTGCTTGCTTGTTAAAGGGTTTTATCACTGCTTTTTATTATAAATGTGGTACTGCAGACTATCTGGAAAATACGGAAAAGCATCATGAATCAAACCCACATGGGGAAAAAGGAAAATGAACCTTCTGTTGACCTCCCTCCGCAGTGTGTTTTTTTCTACTCATCTCTATCGTAATTATGTCCATTATACACAGTGCATCTTATTACATTTTATGTCAAATTGCATCTTATAACAAATAATTCAAACCTTATTTTTCACTCAGCATTGCAGCATGAAGTGTTCCCCACATTGTTGGAAGTCCCTAGAGGAACCCCGTTATCCACAGCAGAGCAGACAGCCGGTGGAGGACGAGCAGGAGTGGAGGGGAGTCTGCCCGACAGGGGTGGGTCAGCAGTGCACCCCACTCAGCGGCCTGTCCATTTTGTAGTTATAAAGAACTGCCCATCTACCCACCTAACTTCCTACCCAAAGACTGGGGTGCATAGATGCTGTGTGGGGCACGTGAGCCCTTGAAATCAGTCACCTCCCCAGTGGATATTTGAGATTTTACTCCCAGGATGCCCAGGACAAGGCAGACCCCGCCCCCTGCAGCTCCCCCGTACCCTCAGCTGCTACCTTCTGCAGCCATTCTGAAGTCCACACTGATCCCCAGTCAGCTCAGTGGGGCCTGGACAGCAGGAGCCATGCACTGTCCTCCCTTCCTCCACCATACCTAGTAAGAAGCTCCCAGCGTCCAGGGACTAGACCAGAGGATTCCTCATGCTAGAGTGAAGTCCAGCCCAGGTCACTGCTGAGCCCCCAGCAGGTGCAAAGACAGGTCGGCGATGTGACCCTGTTCCGTCCAACCGACAATCACGCAGCCGGGTCCTGCCTGAGGGCGCTCAGCCAGGAGGAGTGGAGAGGCGAGGGGCCAGCCAGGCCCCGGGAGGTGTCCAGCCAGGCCCCGGGAGGTGTCCAGCCAGAGAGGCGACTTCCTGGGACCCAGGCCACGGCAGCCTGGGCCCTGGGCTCTAGAGATTGACCGTAAGGGAGAAAGATGGCCCCCGCGAAGCTTAGAGTCCAAGGGGTGGTGCCAACATGACAGCACCAAACAGGCAGCCACAACAACACGTGACCCGTGCTCATCCTAGGTGCCCGGCCGGAGAGCCAACGGGGGCAAGGG
>NW_011495018.1:1105092-1116255 GCF_000754665.1 Bison bison bison | reverse complement strand
CCCCCCGGCCCCTTCCTATGCCCTTTCCTGTCCGCGGCAGTCTGCTGACCTCCGCTGCGGGCGGGGGCTTTCACCCTATCAGAATATGTCTTATGGACACTTAGAAAGGAGGGACCGATGGCAGTTGGCGAGGTGCCGTCTCACAGGCCACACGTTGCATCAGCTTCTCGGCACTCACATCGCCTGGTGTGATTTACAAGGTCTGGGGACTCGAAATCTTCACGTTTTCTCTACAGGCCGGACGACTAGGAAGCCATCTTAACACGTGCTAAGTGGGCCTTTCGCCAGTCAGAAAACGCCCAGACTTCCTCTTTGGACACACACGTTTGTGCTTGGGTATAGTTGCATTTTGTTCCGTCAAAGCTTGCCGACCCCACCTCAGACGAAGCCAGCGTGTTAACCCCGCTCCAACCTGTCCGACACTGAGCGCTCGTCCCCGGCTTTCTTAATGAGGGAAGTCCCATCACCCGTGTCCCCATGGGGAGCGCCCTGGCCGTCCTTCAGCTTAATGACACTGTGGCCGGGCCTCACGCTGGCTCGTAAGAGGGGCCAGGAGTGGAAGACGTGTTACAGCAGCCCGGCTAATTGGGAGTAGTTCAGGAGGAGAAGCAGCTTGGTGGGAACTGGGGAAGAATATAGATTATCAAGAGCGTTCCTAACGCAGTCTAACTGTTTGGGGGCATTGTCCAGAGCACCAGGTGACGGGAGGTCGGGGAAGCCCCGCTGGACTGGCCTGGGCCAGGGCAGGTGAGAGGCCCCAGCAATTAGCGTCTGGAAAGCATTCACCTCCCTCCACAGGCTAATCCGCCTCTTCGGTGCAAGGCTTTGCTTGGCAGTTCCAGCCAGGGTCAAACGAGCACTGAGTCCACAGCATGGGCCTGCGTCCAGCACACAGCCAGGGCTGTTTCCCTAGAGGCTCCAAAAGAGCAAGACTCCTGGGCGGAGGACCCTCCATGGTGTTCCCAGCAGCAGAGCTGGCCAGAATGCTGAGCATCATGATGCCCTTCCTCATCTGTGAGCAGTGACCCTGGTGCCCGGGTGCAAAGCCCCCCACACAGGCTCGCCAGGCCAGCTGCCAGCGGGCCAAGCACCTCCTGACGCAGGCTGTGGTGGGAGCCCAGTGCTGGGGCTCAGAGTGCTGAGAGGGGTGGACATGGGGTCCTTCACAGACCAGGGCTCAGGCCAGGATGACGCGTCCGGCCTTGACCTCATACATGCCTTGACCCCACTTCCCTTCCCGTTGGCAGGGTGTGAAACAGCTGTTCTCCAAAGTCTTTGATTTCACCAAGCAGCTGGTCTTCCAGAGAGGTGACAGTCTGAACACAGTGGTCATCATCCTTCAAACCCCGATTCTCTGACCTCAACAGTGAGTTGTATCCCAACAGGAAAAAAGGAGGAGACGTTTAAATGCTCTCTGTAATTCTCACCTTGATAAAATATTCTTAGGGTAAGGAAAAAAAAAGTTCACAGAAGATGGTCTGTGTTTTTTCTTCCCTGAACTGTTAACTTAAATAATTCTGTGAATTCAGCAAATTCTGCCACTTAACCTTTTCTCTGACTCTTCCAACTTATTAATAAATAGAGTGAAATAGACTTGCTCTGGGACCAGTCTCTGGGGCGTCCAACTTCTGACCTTTTTCTCTGTTCAGAATCAGACAGGGCAGGAGTTTTGATTATTTAAGGAGCTAAGTAGTGAGTCATGAGCTAAGACAAAACAACTCTGAGGGAGGGCCGGAGCAAACACCCCGGCCCCAAAGCTGTTTCCGGAGAGAGTGCCGTCCCCCACACCAGGTGCAGGCTCATCTGCTCCAGAAGCAAGCCCAGGCTGGGGAGCCCAGCTCCGTCTGGACACTGCTGCCACCTCGGCTCCGTGTGAGAGGAGACCCTACCTCACATGGGCAGTGGCAGGGCTGCAGGAGCCCAGGAACCGTGTTTCCACTGGGGACACCGCCCCCTGCTGCCCCGGGCGCCCGAGGGCCCTCCAGCGGGCCTGGCTTCCTGGTCCCTGGACACCCCAGGCTCTTTGTCCTATCAGCAAGACCCAGATGAATTACAGAGGGCCAGACCAGTTTGGGGAGGAGAGAGGGTGCCCACAGGGCTGCCACCCCGAAAAGTCCTGCCCTGCGGGACCCAGATCCACCCTGAGCCTGCTGTGCCCCGCCCCGCAGGTCCAGCCCGTTGCGTGGTTCTGAGTGCAGCGCCCCTTCTCCCATGCTCCCTCCCCGCTCCCGCTCTCTCTTTCTCCATCTGAATCTGTGAAAGTCAGTATTCCCCCTGAAGTGGAGCCTGGCTGCATGGGTAGAGCTGGGAAGAGCAGAGCAGCATCTCCCTGGGCCAGCACTGTGACCCTGCCGAGCACCAGCGGCGCAACTCAGACCCAGCTTCCGGAGCAAGTCGGGTCCACCAGCCTTCAGGCAGAAGCGCCCTCAGCCATGCAGCAGCTTCGCCTCCTCTGGTTCTGATAGTGCAGTCGTGTACCGCCGGGGTGTGGGGCCACACGGGGTCTCATCACCTTCTCAGGTCGTAACAGTGCAGTCGTGGGGTGCCTCGGTGTGGGGCTCCTCTGACCATCGAGGGTACTAGCCTGACTGGGGGTACAGGCCAGCCCAGCGCCAGGGTCTGAGACTAGGAGCAGATCTGAGCCCGGGCAGCCTGCTCCCCAGGACGCCAGCTCCTCTCTGCCTGTCGAAGCCCTTCCCTGCCCTTTCCCTGTTTCTCCTCCCACACAGTCTTCCTCCAAGCCCTAGCTCTGGTCCCACTTCTCCACCTGGCGCTGGAAGGCACCCCTGGGTCCTTGGCCCTCAGGGCCTGTCCAAGGCCACCCACGCCCCCCCTTGTCCTCCTGCTTCAGGTGGAGCAGCTTCAGGTGCCCCGGGGTGTGCCGGAGACCCCCTGGGGGTAGGGAGGACCCAGAGCACTCCAGGGGGTCCACAGCCATGAGGACACCCCCTGCCCTCTGCCCAAAGAGTCTCTGGCTCTAGACAGCGTGCATGGTGTTCATGGAAGCAGGAACATAACAGACGGGCAGTCTTCCACACACAGGTCAAATGACTTGTGTTTTCAACACGGTTTCTAGGACGAAACATTTAGACAAAAGTACGGGCCTTCCCAGGTGGCTCTAGTGGTAAAGAACCCACCTGCCAATAGAGGAGACATGAGAGATGCAGGTTCAATCCCTGGGTGGGGAAGATCCCCTGGAGGAGGGCATGCAGTCCACTCCAGTACTCTTACCTGGAGAAGCCCATGGACAGAGGAGCCTGGCGGGCTACAGTCCACGGGGTCGCAAAGAGTCGGACACGACTGAGTGACTTAGCAGTAGCACGAGCACGTGATTATAGCTTAAAACAAAAAAACAAAGAAACAACAGGGCTGATTCGGGAATAAATGAAAGGTAGAGGGATTGCTAGAAACACGATGAAACTGAAGGCACCACCTGAGCTGCACACTTGCCGTCCACGGAGCCAAGGCTTCTGCCTTCTCGTGCTGCCGCCAGGGAGAGCAGACTGCCCGAGACGCCAGGCAGGGCTGGGAACCAGGAGGACTCTCCTGCAAAGGAGATGGTCAGAAACCTGCTGGCCGAGCAACGGACTCCAGCTGGCTGGTGGGGAATGCATCTTTGGGTAATTTATAACCACCAACTGTCCCACATGGGGAAAACATAGTCAAAGCGGTCCCTGATGGGAGGTGGCCCCAGGCAGTAAGGAACACAAACCCTCTTGAAGAAGACATAGTAAAGGCCCAGAGACACGACATAGAAGAAGATTGAAAGGGCCATTGCCAAGCAAGACATACAGGAGGAAAGAGGGACGGAGGTCTGCAGAAAAAAGATTAAAATAGAAGCATCCCACCCCAAAAGAAGGAGAGTGTTAGAATGACAGGACATGGAGTATGAAATAGGTGTGGTTGACATTTAAATATTTCAGTGTATGTTTTTAAAAATATTTTAAAGCAGTGTACTAAAATTCCTCTAAAAAAGTAAGAGATTATAAAAGGCAAGTAGATGAATTTGTAAGTTGATTTAATAAACCTTTTAGAGAAGGAAAAACACAGTGTTTGAGGTTTAAAACACAATTTGTGGATTGAAAAGCAGATTAGACAGAGCTGAAGAGATAAATGAATGAGATAGAGGAAGCATCACCCAGAAACACCACGGGGGGAGTCACCGGCCGAGGTAAAAGTGGGAGGAACCAGGAAGAGGAAAACAAAATGGCTAATGTGCGTCCAGGAAGAGTTCCAGGAGGTGAAGAAAGGAAAAAAGAAACGAGGAGAGACGATACTCAGAGATGATTGCCAAACCTTTTCCAGAATGTACGGAAGTGACAAGTCCCCAGTTTCTGGACTTGTGGCAGGCCCCAGCAGGTCCCCTGTGTGCTCGGGAGGAGACCAGTGTGTGTGGTCACCATCGAGGAAGCCCAGGGACAAACTCTGAGGGGCTCGTGGAAGCCAGTGTTCATGGCACCAGGATGGATGGAGCAGTTTCTGGAGTGATGGTGCAGAGGGCAGAATACAGAGGCCCGGGCTGGTCCAGACACACAGGTCCCGAGGGCCACGTACTGCAAGGCACAACAGCATTGCCACCTTTCCCTCCTTTTGAGAGATGAGGAATTGGCCAGGGATGGTGCACTTGGCAATAACTAACAGAGATAAGACTCCTGCACCTGAGCAGAAAGAGACGGTGTGTCCCAAGGACCAAGCATCTTCATGCATGCTGATTGGAGAATAAACCTACCTCTCTGTCCATTCTGAATCTTGATGGATAAATCACGATACCTCAAGAGGACCATGTTTCCCTAATATATTTTTAATTTAAATTATTCTTATAGGCACTACCCCACATAAAATATTTGCCCAGGGTCTCACCAACAATAGGGATAGCCCTGTGTATAAATAGTAGCCAAAAGAAAGCTGGTTTTGGTATGCTGATATCAAGATATACTTTAAGACAAGAAACATTATCAGATTACAGAGAAGTGGCATGTAATGATATAAGAAGATAAAGTGTTAGTCCCTCAGTTATGTCTGACTCTTTGGGACCCCATGGACTGTAGCACGCCAGGCTCCTCTGTCCACAGAATTCTCCAGGCAAGAATAATGGGGGATGGGGGTTAGCCATTCGTTCTCCAGGGGATCTTCCCAACCCAGGAATCAAATCCAAGTTTCCTGCTTTGCAGGCAGTTTCTTTACCACTGAAGCCATCTGGGAATGTATATGTACCTAACAAGATAACCTCAAAATATAAAAAATATTTAACAGAAGAATTTTTAAGTAGACAAAATTAGTAAACTCACTGAGAAAATTTAACACACCTCTTTTAGTAACCAATAGAACAGCTTGACAAATATAGAAATCAGCAAGTGTATGGAAAAAATTTAAAAGGTGATAACAAAATTCACCTTTTTCGATAAATCTGGAACACAGTACCCAGAATACAAAACGTGCAAAACCAAGACTTGTGGAAACAGGTGCAAACCGAGAGAGCTTACTCCAGACTCACTACAGGGAGTCAAGATGAGGTTCCGGAGAAAGAACATGCGTGATTCCAGGAGGAAGGTCAAGGACGACCACAGGAAACGTGAGCAGAGAGGCTGGGCAGGTGCGGGCAGGATGCAGACCTGCATCCCGGGATGGTACTTGGTGGAGCGAAAATTAAATTAGGAACAACGCGCTGCACAAGAATAGCATGTAAATCTGGGATGAAGTAGAGATACTTATTAAATTTTAACTTTGTTAAGTTAAATATGCATGTTAGACTTTCTAGAGCAAATACTAAAAGAATAAAAATAGAGTTTGGCAAGTTTTGAAAAATCAATATATAAAAGTTATTTGCATTTTCATAATACATGCAAGTGGAACATATAATTTAGAAATATGTAATATTTAAAATAGAAACAAAAATGGTGAGGTTCCCAAGAGTAATCCAGCAAAAAATGTATAGTTTCTTTATGGCTAAAATTGTATAACTTTCTTGAGATATATATCTTAAAAAAACTTTTAAATTGGATAGACCATATATATGGATAGGAAGATTCAATTCTTCCCAAAATGATGTACAATTTTAATGCAAACAAAATAATCAAAAGTGAGGATATATGATATATATATATATAAAATATACACTTTATATATACTTGATATGCTAATTCTAAGATACATATATAAGTGTAAAAGGCCAGAATAGTTGAAGCATGACAAACTCTTGAACAGGGAGAACTTTTCAACAATCTTTTCAACAAATGGTATTGAAATGACTGGATAAAAGTATAAAACACAATACCGCAAAACAAGTATTAGAACCCTACCATATCTTACATAAAACTTGATGCAAGATGTATCATAGAACTAAAAATAAAATCCAAAAATATTAGGCTTTTTAGAAAGAAACACATTACCTCCAACCTCATAGTTGACGTAAGAGGATACAGGAAGCATGAAATAGAACAGAAACAACGGGTGGGTTAGTTTCCATCAAATTTTAGAACTTTTGCTCTTTAAAAGACACCATCAGGAAAATGAAAGTACAATCCACAAACGAGTAGAAAAAAAATAAATAACACGTACTTTATAAAGGATCCAGAACAGAGAGAGGATATCCATTATACACACACGTCAACAGCAAAAGAGTAAGTCTAGTAAGAAACCGGACTAGTCATTTCACAGAGTCAGGTATTCAAGCGACTGATGCAAGTTAAATGTTAAGGTCATGAAAATTTGCTGAATATCGTTAATTATCAGAGATGGTGTGGATTAACACCCAAGGGAGATACCATATCACGCCTCTCCAGGATGGCTAAAATTAAAGAAAGAAAGAAACAAACAAAACTGACCAGCTGATCACACCAAGTACCATGAAGATGTGGAGTAACCAGAACCCAGGCTTTATGGAGGAGAATTCTACCAGTCATCCCCACTTTGGGAGTTTATCTGCCATGTGACCCACAATCTTACTTTGAACTCTGTGCCTGAACCGTGTGGAAACGTTCGTCTGTCATAGGCTTGCCCGAATTGTCTTGGCAGATTTTGTCATAACGCAGTCCCAAATTGGAAACACCCCAGGTGTCCGTTAGCGGGAAAAGTGGGAAACAATGGCAGCATTTTCAGATGATGGGTTACCACTCGGCAGTAAGATAGTGTGTTTCGATACCTCTAAGATTAACACCAAAAAAAGTTACATGGAGTAAAAGAAATCAGACATAAGAGAATACCAACTTTTAGGTCCATTTTTTACAAATTCCAAGAACAGGGAAAATTATGTAGAGTGACAGAAATTAAGATGCAGGTTGCCATGGAGACAGAGATTGACTTGGGCAGGCCCAGAGGAGTCTGCTGGGATGATGGAGGTGTCTGTATCTCAAGTGGGTGGGGTTACCTGGGTGTGAACATACATCAAAACTCACCAGAATTTACACTTAGGATCTCTGTGTTTCCATGTAAATTTGTCTCCTAAAAATGTAAGCAAATGACTCTTATGAAGGATAAGCTCTATTTGGTAGAACCACTTGTTTCATGCTTTTAAAGATTAAGCTTTTAATTTGAGATAATTGTCAGTTTACACATAATTGTAAGAAATAATCCAGAGAGATTCTGTGTTCTTTTATCCAGTTCCCTCCAAAGGTAACAGTTTGCAAAACTATAGAACCTCATCACAACCAGGATATTGATAGAGAGACAGTCAAGACAAGAGGCGTGTCTGCCATCCCAAGGACCCCTAATGTCACCTGGTTACAGCCACATCCACTTCAGAGCTACTCCACTCTTCCTTAACTCCTGGCAAACACTAATCTACTCTCCATTTCTATAATTTTAGGAATGTTATGTGAGTGGAATCATGTGGCCTGTGGCCTTTGTGGTTGCTCTTTGTCCGTGTGATTCTCTTGAGGTTTGCCCAGGTTGATGTGTGTGTCGGGAGTTCATCCTTATTTACAGTTAAGTAGTGTTTGATGGGTTTAGAAAAGGCAGAGGAATGAGAAATCAAATTGCCGACGTCCATTGGATCATAGAAAAAGCAAGGGAATTGCAGAAACACATCTACTTCTGCTTCATTGACTACACTAAAGCCTTTGACTGTGTGGATCACAACAGACAGTGGAAAATTCTTAGAGAGGTAGAAATACCAGACCACCTCACCTGCCGCCTAAGAAACCTGTGTGCAGGTCAAGAAGCAACAGTTTAAACTAAACATGGAACAATGGACTGCTTCAAAAGTGGGGAAGGAGTACGTCAGAGCTATGTATTGTCACCCTGCTTATTTAACGTCTAAGCAGAGTACATCATGCCAAACACAGGGCTGAATGAAGCACAGCTGGAATCAAGATTGCTGGGAGAAATATCAACATCCTCAGATATGTAGATGATACCACATTAATGGCAGAAAGCTAAGAGGAGCTAAAGAGCCTCTTGATGAAGGCAAAAGAGGAGAGTGAAAAGCTAACTTAAAACTCAACATTCAAAAAACTAAGATCATGGCTTCTGGTCCCATCATGGCAAATAGATGGGGAAAAAGTGGAAACAATAGCAGATTCCATTTTCTTGGGCTCCAAAATCACTGAGGACAGTGACTGCAGCCACGAAATTAAAAGACACTTGCCCCTTGGGAAAAAAGCTATGACAAACCCAGATAGCTTATTAAAAAGCTGAGACATCATTTTGCTGACAAAGGTCCACCTAGTCAAAGCTATGGTTTTCCCAGTAGTCACGTACAGATGTGAGAGTTGCACCATAAAGAAAGCTGAGCGCTAAAGGATCGATGCTTCCAAACTGTGGTGCTGAAGAAGACGTTGAGAGTCCCTTGGACAGCAAGGAGATCAAACCAGTCCATCCTAAAGGACATCAACCCTGAATAGTCATTGGAAGGACTGATGTTGCAGCTGAAGCTCTAATAATTTGGCCACCTGATGCAAAAGTTGACTCATCAGAAAGTATTCTGATGCTGGGAAAGATTGAGGGCAGCAGGGAAAGGGAATGACAGAGGAAGAGATGGTTGGATGGCATCACTGACTCAATGGACATTTGAGCAAACTCTGGGAGATAGTGAAGGACAGGGAAACCTGGTGTGCTGCAGTCCATGGGGTTGCAAAGAGTTGGACATGATTTAGCGGCTGAACCCTAAGTATCTCATGGAATGGGTGCATCACAATTTCTTTAACCATCTATCCTTGGAAGGCCATCTGGATTTCGTCACATGCTTGCTTGTTATGCATAAAGCATCTGTAAACATCCATGCACATGTTTTTGTGTAAACATGTTTGCATTTCCCTGAGATAAATACCCAGAAATTCAATTTCTGAGTGATATAATAGTTTAACTCTTTAAGAATCCATCAAGTTATTTTCCATCGTGCCTATATACAGTTTTATATATTCCTGTGGGAGAAATCGGATTTCCCTTCATCCCCACCAGCATTTGGGGCTGGTACTTTAAAACCAGAATTGCCCATCCTGACTGATGTGTAATTGGTGGCTTTAATTTTCATGTTCTGAACTGATAATATTGTTGGATTTCTTTCACGTGCTGGTTTGCTGTCATATATCCTCTTTCATCAAACATCTCATATCTTTGCTCATTTTCTAATGGGATTTTTAAAGATTGTGTTATGAGTATTCTCTATATGGTTTACATAACAATCCTTTGTTGTATAGTTGAAATTTGGAAGCATTTTCTTTTAGCGTTTACCTTGTCTTTTCATCCTCTAAACATGATCTTTCATAGAGCAAAATATTTCAATTCTGTTACGTTCATTTTTATTATTTTTTCCCTCTTCTGTGTCATATTTTTTGTGTCAAGTCTAGGCATTCTGTGCCTAGTTCTAGTGTGCTTTTTTTTTCTTTATTAAAGTTTCGTGTTATTATTTTATGTTAAGTCCATGATGCACTTTGAATTAATGCTTGAATAAGCTTCGAGATTTTGATAAAGGCTTATGTTTACTTGTTTGTTTTGCTTGTATTATTTCAACTCCTCCTGCACCATTTATGGAAAAGGATGTCTTGCCTTCCTCAAGTCACTTTTGTACCTTTGTCAAAAATTAGCTAGGCGAGCAGAAGCAAGTTGAATGTCCGTCGGTTGAAGAACGAATAAACAAAGTGTGGCCTCTCCGTACAATGGGCCTCAGCCATAAAGGGAAGGGAGTCCGCACAACCGGACCTCAGCCATAAAGGGAAGGGATCCGCACAACGGGACCTCGGCCATAAAGGGGAAGGGAGCAGTGGCTCCTGTGACCACACGGGTGGACTGTGGAAACAGACCGCTAAGTGAAGGGAGCCCATCACGAGGGGTCACACACAGCACCATTCAGTTTCGTGAAACGTCCGAAACAGTCAAGTCTGTAGGGACAGAAAGTAGACTGACAGTTGGTTAAGGCTGGAGGAGATGTAAGGATCGGGAGGGATAGCTAAGTAGTTGGGGGTCTTCTCTAAGGTGATGAAAATGTTCTAAAATTGGTGATGGTTGCACATATCTGTGAATACACTAAAAAGCACGGAGATGCACACTCTGAACGGGCGATGTATTCTGCATCTCAATGAAGCTGTTAACTGCATTAAAAAAAATCCTGACATAGACCGTTCTCTCCTGAGTTGCTGTCGTGGCCATTATAGAATGGTTTGGAATCTCTGTAGCTTCTCCCCAGGGGGTATCAGTAGCAACCCTCCAATTCATATTCATCAAAAAATGCCCCCAGACATTGACAAATCTCCCTTAAGAGGAAACATCCCTCCACCCAACACCAAGATCCAAAGTCACAGAATAAGAAAATAGCAAAAATAAACTAGTAGAGCCTTGAAGCCACGTCCATAGACTCACTGTGAAGACAACCGCAGCGCCATCCTGGGGAGTCTGGAACGGGTCGGGAGTTATCGCAGACTCCAAGACAACTGCAGCGCCATCCTGGGGAGTCTGGAACGGGTCGGGGGTTATCGCAGACTCCAAGACAACCGCAGCGCCATCCCGGGGAGTCTGGAACGGGTCGGGAGTTATCGCAGACTCCAGTGTGCCTACACGGGTACCACCGGGAGCCACACGGGCCACTCGGTGACGCCCGCTGAAACCCGGCTTCTCCCTCCCTCACCGAAGCCCCATCTCTCTGTGTCCAGCAAGTGCAGGACCCTCGACCTTCCTGCTGCTGACTCTGATGACAAGGCGGGCATGGCCTGGCACTCTGCCCTAAGCCAG
>NW_011495018.1:1092442-1104992 GCF_000754665.1 Bison bison bison | reverse complement strand
CCAGCTTGTTTTAACCAGGACAACCCGGGCTGTGGTGCCCTGACTGACTCAGCATCCTGCCCTGAAGGAGGGTCCAGCCTCGTCCTCTTCCTCGTCCATCCTGTTCATTCACAGAACATCTTCACTCTCAGGGACCATCCGGCGGCCTTCCTGCTGCAGAGGAAAGGCCCTCCCTTGAATGACATCCAGAAAGGAGACCTCCTCGTTCAGATACCTTGAGGAAGAGCGTGAGGCTGCAACAGTCCACTGAGGATGCCACTCGTGTTATTTCATTCGAACTTGACCTTCCTTAGGAACAAGTATTGCAAAGTCATGCTCAGAGACTGATGAGTTGCACTATAAGAATAATTCCACTTCCACTATCAAGTGGCAAGATGGTTTTAAATAACATCACTCGTGCTGTTGTGGACGTCCCCTGGGAGCCTGCTTCATGAAGGGCCTATGAATAAAAGATGCAAAAGCAGGCCGTCCTCCTTGTGCTTGGCAGAAGCGGGGGGCGTCGGGGAGGAGCTGGGGCCTCACACAGGGAGCCCGCGTGCAGATGTCCACCTGTTCCACCCCAGAGGGGTGTGCACTGCCCTGAAGACGGCCAGAGCAGCCTCTTGCTGTGAAGGAATGCTTGCTTCACAGCCAAGTCCTCCTAATGGGCATGGGGTGTCCCGCAGATTCTTCCTGGAGGACTCAGCCCAGGGAGGAGCTGGGGGCAGCAGGATAGAGCATCATAAGTAGGATGGTACCATTCTCCGGAGATCTCAGCACAGAGCATGTGCTGTGTTCACAAGGGGACAAACCTGCCCCGGAAGCCCAGAGAGGAAGAATGGGTTTGAAGCCACACAGTCAAGGCTGCGGTTTTTCCAGTGCTCATGTATGATGTGAGAGCTGGACCATAAAGAAAGCTGAGCGCCAAAGAATTGATGCTTTTGAACTGTGGTGCTGGAGAAGACTCCTGAGAGTCCCTTGGACTGCAAGGAGATCCAACCAGTCCATCCTAAAGGAGATCAGTCCTGGGTGTTCATTGGAAGGGCTGATGCTGAAGCTGAAGCTCCAATGCTTTGGCCACCTCATACGAAGAACTGACTCACTGGAAAGCCCCTGATGCTGGGAAAGATTGAAGGCAGGAGGAGAAGGGGATGACAGAGATGGTTGGATGGCATCACCGACTCATGGACATGAGTTTGAGTAAGCTGCGGAAGTTGGTGATGGACAGGGAGGCCTGCAGTCCGTGGGGTCGCAAAGAGTCGGACACGACTGAGCGGCTGACCTGACCCACTAACCGATGGGCTCCACTGAGACTTCCGGGGCCGGAGTTTCTCCTTCTGCTCCTCTTCCAAAGACTTCTTCCCTGGGACATGACTTTCTCCCTAGAAGCATGCACTGCTGTGTGAGTGAAGCCAGGAACCTACATGACAGGCAAGCAGAGGACAATGATCTGGCCCAGAACTCAGAAGAGGGGGGAGGAGAAACGGGGCGGAGCCTGGGCAGACCTGCAGAATCCCAAAGGGCGAGTCCCACCCAGTCCACCTGGCCAGGCTCTCCGCTCCTGGGACGTGCTATCCCCTCCGTGCGGACACTGCCCTCTCTGCAAGTCCACCTCAAAATCACTTCTGTGTGGGCCTAGCACATCGAGGCAGGACCCTGTCTTTTCCATGCTCATGTAGCGTTAGCACAAGTGGTCACGGAACACTGTAATGTTGATTATGCCTTCCCAAATGGGAAGAACTCCGAGCCCCCAGACCAGCGCAGAGCTCGATGTACAGCAAGCAGTTTTACCAATACCTTATGGCATAATGGGTGGACACGAGAATGAATGAATTAAATGACTTTACGCTGTCGACACAGCATGAAATACATGGGTAGGGATGCAGTCAACTTGCTAAGTGCACATCCTTCCACCTCCAAACACTGTTACATATAAACCAACAAACAAGAAAGTGCAAAATCTCTAAATAAGTAAATACCTTCAACGAGCAAATAAAACACCGCTGTTCCTCTACTAATCTGTCAGTCTCTGCACAAACCCTTCCTAGCATACATAAGTTGACTTTGTTGCAGCAGTAATATCAAGGATCCAGACAGGCAATTTGAAAACCAAAAGGGATCCTCTGGGTTGCTCTGGCTGTCAGGTGGGAAGACTCGAAGGATCGGAAACCCACCACCCAGTCACACCGCCCGCACCGAGCCAAGCCCACACTCCCTCCGCTTGTGGGGAGGGAATCATATTTCATGCCAAGGACAGACGTTTTCTGAGGCATTAATTACCATCAGCCCACACACTATTTCATCATTTCTCTCAAATTGCCAAGAAGGAGTTGCCGTGCGAAACCTCAGGCTCAGAGGACATTTGGTAAGCGGATCGTTGGAAGTTATTTGGAATATTCTCGGGGGCGGATGGTGGGAGGCAGACGCTGAAACACGTTACATGTACTTACTTTCCATATCATTTTACAGTTACTTCTGTCCACCCAGTGGCCATCTCCGCTCTGGCAAAATGCACACCAGCTTCAGTGCTTCCAAGGCAACTCCCTTCACCCCTCATTCATGCTTCCGTGTCTGAACCAGCTTTTTCTCTTTCCTTCCTTCAACTTTCCATAGGGGAAGACGCCCAGTCCAACCCGTCCATCTACTTCCACTTACGTTCTTTTGATCTTTCATTTTAATTTTTAAAAACTATGGCAAAATACACAAAACATAGTCCCTTATGATCTCAAATATTCTAAGTGTAAATTTTGGTGGCATTTAGTGCACTCGCATTGTTATGCAATCATCACCAACATTCCATCTAGAACTCTTCTCAGTCTGCAAAACCGAAACTCTGCTTCTTAAAGGACAAATCCCATTTCCCATCCCCAAGCCCCTGGAAACCACCATCTACTTCCTTCTCTATGAATCAGAATACTCTGGGACCCTCATAGAAGTGGAATCCTAAAGCGTGTGTCCTTTTATGACTAGCTCGTTCCTCTTACTGTAATGCCTTCAAGCTCAGTCCGTACTGCAGTATGTGTCAGAATCTCTGATGTTTTTAGCATTAAATGCTGTTCTATGTAGTAAAGACTACACTTTCTTTATCCATCATCCATGGGTGGACTTGAATTGCTTCCACTTTGGGCTAATTGTGAATAATGTTGCTATGAACATAGATATATGAGACCCCGCTTTTCAATTCTTTGGACGATATACCCAGAAGGGGAATTACCTTTAAGTTTTAATTAAATTAAGAATTTTAATTTAATTTACTTTTTTTGAGAAATTATCATCTTGTCTTCTGTTGTGGCTGCCCAGTTTCCCATTCCCAACAGTGCACAGGACTCCAGTTTCTTCACATCTTCGCCGACATTTCCCGTCTTCTATTTTGTCTCATTTTTTCCCGGTAGCTAGCAGGGAGGGTGTGAAATGGTATCTTGCTGTGGTTTGTGTTTCCCTAATGATTACTGATGTTTCCCATCTGTTCATGTGCTTTCTGGCCGTTTGTGTTATCCTCTTTGGAGAAAAGTCCATTCCAGTCCTCTGTCCATTTTTCACTAGATATCTCGTCTTCTGTTGTTGAATTGTAGGAGCTCTTATGTATTCTGGATGTTAAGCCCTTTATCAGCACACGATTTGCCAGTGTTTTCTCCCATTCTCTGGCTGCCCTTTCCCCTATTGAGTCTGTCCTCTGATGCATGAATGATTTTGTTTTCAATGTTGTCAGTTTATGTTTTTCTTCTGTGTCGCTTCCCTTCCTTTTTGCAGCCCCATGGCTCTCTCTGCTCTGCCGCCCTCTCCTTCACCCTCAGTGAGCTAGTGAGCTCCTGGAGGCCTCGGGCTTTCCGGACAGCCTGTGCTTTGTAGCCGGACTCTTGGGTTACAATCCTAGTTCAAATGCTTTCTGAGTGACACCAAGCAAGGCAGGAAACATCTGCAACTCTGTCTTCTCTGGGAAGCAGAACAGACACCCTAACATTTACCTTAGAGTGTTGTAAGGACGACGCAAAGCCAGGGTAAATTTTCCCTCTGGGCAGAGGCCTTTGAATCCCGTTCCCAGGGGCACACAGGCTGGGTGTTTATAGTCACTGGGGCCCCACGGACATGCGGTGTTCAGTGAACACCGGGTAAACAGGGAATCCTTGCCCTGCCCTGTGTGACAGTCTCTGCTGAGGCTGTGGGGTCTCCTTTCTTTTTCTCTCTGGCCCCGCTCCATTTATGCACAGCTGGGGCCACAGAAGTAAAGAAATAGGTGATTGCCTCTCTAAGTGCACCTGATGGAACTATTTCCAGGTTAAGATAGTCCTAAGAAACAAAATTGCAAGTACTTTCCTACCAATGGTTCAGCAAACTAGCAGAAAAACAAACATCTGTCTGATTGCCCATCTGTTTTGTTTAAGCTCTGGGGCTGGGGGCTGGCTTTCGCACATGTACACGTGCTGCGTGCAGCTGTCCAGGGCCAGGTCGGGAACAAGTCCTCCTGCTTTGTCCCAGATGGTTCCGGAGAGAGCTCCAGCTAGAGGATAAGAGAATGAGCAAGGACAGGAGACCAGTTGACAAGTGCACACTGGGACCCACTGAGGGTCGATGGCTTAGTATTTAGTTACTTTGCCATAGCTGTCTGCAAGGGATTCTGGGAAAATCAATGTTTAGACCGACCTGAGGGGAGGGCATCTCAGCTAAAAACCTGTTACTCTGCAGGAATGAAGGGAGGTTTTAGATAACAACTGATAATCCTAGCCTTGGGGAACATTGTATGGGGATTTACACTTTGCAAAAACACAAGTCTACAGTCAGCTGTGTTCACGGCTGCAGAGCAGACTCACGTGGACAGTCACACACATAGGACTGAGACAGGAGACACGAGAATGTCCCTCTGGGAGACGTCACACTCTGTGCTTCGTGGTCAGCTGCCAAGGTCTGCATCCTGAGGCGTCTTCTCTGTGAGCGTGAGCAGTGTGCCTGGGCTCCCTGGGCCCGGCGCGTCACAGGCAGTCATATCAGCGTGAGAAACACGCCGCCACAGGGGCCATGGCTTTGTCTCGTGACACCAGATGAAACTGGCACGGAGAGGACCGCCTTGCTGGCCTTGCCCACGGGCTGAGAGGCGGAACACCTCGCTTTGTGCCGGGGGCAGGGGACAGTAGAAGCTGCAACGCCCAGCGCTTTGGTTGGTTGGCTGTCTCAAGATCAGTAAGAACGAATTAATGCCATCTGCAGCCACATGGATCCACCCAGAGACAATCACACTAAGTAAGTGAAGAAAGTCGGATGAAGACAAACACCGTGTGATATCACTTATTTGTGGAATCTAAAATATGACACAAATGAATGTATTTGTGAGGCAGAAGCAGGCACACACAGAAAACAAACTTATGGTGACCAAAGGGGACAGAGGGTGGAAGACAGATAAATCAGGAGTTTGGGATTAATTGTTGTTGCTGGTCATCGCTAAGTCTCGTCTGACCCTGCGACCCCATGGACTGCAGCGTGCCAGGCTCCTCTGTTCTCTACTACCTCCCAGAGTTTGCTTAAATTCATGTCTCCTGAGTTGATGCACACTACTATATATAAAACAGATAAATGAGAAGGATTTTCTGTATAGCACAGGGATATGGAAAATAATATGAAATGTATATATATTCAACAGAATCATCTTGCTGTACACCTGAAACTGTCACAACATTGCAATTAACCACACTTCAATTTTTTTGCTTAGCACAATGTCTTAGGATTCATGCAGTGTTTTTGGGGGGCAGTGAAGATTGGTATTTTTTTTAACATACGGTATTTTTTAACATTGGTATTTTTTTTAACATACCAGATTCCATTATCAATTCACCTGCAGATGGGTTTTGGCTGTTTCCAGTTTGGAGTTTAATGAGTAAAATCGCTCTAAACCCTTGAGTGCAGTCATTGTCTGATGCGTGTCTTCATTCCTCTTCAGTAATGTTGAGTGGAATTTCTGGGTTATGTGAAAGTGTATGTTTAATTTTTTAATGAACTGCCAAACTTTTCCAAAATGGTTGTACCTTATTCAATCTCCCCAGAAATTTAGGAAGTTTTAGTTGCTTCTTGTTTTGTCTTGGGGGCTTCCCTCATAGCTGAGCTGGTGAAGAATCCGCCTGCAGTGCAGGAGACCCGGGTTCGATTCCTGGGTTGGGAAGATCCCCTGCAGAAGGGAAAGGCTCCCCACTCCAGGATTCTTGGGCCTCCCCTGTGGCTCAGTGAGTAAAGAATCCACCTGCAATGCGGGAGACCTGGGTTTGATCCCTGAGTTAGGAAGATCCCCTGGAGAAGGGAAAGGCTACCCACTCCAGTATTCTGGCCTGGAAAATTCCATGGACTGTATAGTCCACGAGGTCGCAAAGAGTCAGACGCGACTGAGCGACTTTCACTTTTCTCTCACTCGTTTTCCCCTAAAACTCTTACGTTTAAATGTTATCCGCGCCAGCTGGG
Source organism: Bison bison bison (assembly GCF_000754665.1). Lineage (NCBI taxonomy): Eukaryota > Metazoa > Chordata > Mammalia > Artiodactyla > Bovidae > Bison > Bison bison. Next base: position 1,098,572 of record NW_011495018.1, on the reverse strand, counting down.
TCTGCAGTCCTTTCCCACTGGAGCTTCATTTTGCCTTTGCTCCTTACTAATGACGTTGAGCATCTTTGCAGGTGCTTATTGGTCATTTACATATATTGTTTTGTCAAACAGTCCCTGAAATATTTTGCTAAGCTTTTTAAAATTAATTTATCTATTTCAATTGGTGGATAATTACTTTACAATATTGTGATGGTTTTTGCCATACATCAACATGAATCGACCACAGGTATGCAGGCCACAGGACATGTGTCCCCCACGTTCTGAATCCCCCACCGTATCCCTCTGGGTTGTCCTAGGGCACTGGCTTTGCTGAGCTTTTAGTATAAAATTTGAAATCAATTCCACTGAGATTTAACTTACATAGAATAAAATGCAGTCATTTAAAGTGTATAGTTCAATATGTATAACAATACTTTCTTGTTGAAGTGTCCAAATCTTCGTCCCACTTTTTTATTGGAGTGTTTATCTTCTTCTTATTGAGTTGTATGAGTTATTTATGTTCAGGATATGGGTCTAATATTCAGCCATTTTTCTTGAATAAATGCTCCTTAGACTGTCGCAAGCCTCTGGTTCATTTACAAAGCCCTGAAAAGAATCGGTGTCGATGGTTCTTCAGTGTTCTTCCTGCCTGCCTGGAGTAGTGGATTCCCAGAGGTCCTGCCTATTCTGGAAGCAGCTTCTGAAAGGACTCTTCTCCATTGGGTCACCTTGACCTTATACTCTGTTCAGTGGCCCTATTGATCTAGCCTCATGCAAACCGCACCGTTTTTTTTATTAAGACTTAGCGCATGGTGGCTCAACAGCAAAGAATCCATCTACAAGCCAGGAGCCACTGAAGATACCAGTTCAATCCCTGGATCAGGAGGATCCCCTGGAGAAGGAAATGGCAACCCACTCCAGTATTCTTGCCTGGGAAACCCCATGGACAGAGGAGCCTGGTGGGCTACAGCCCATGGAGTTGCAAAGAGTCAGATGTGACTGAGCAACTGAACACACACACACACACACACAATCTCGAAATTAGATGGTATGACCACATGACAATTAAAAATAAATAGAAGAGCCAAAATAATTTCAAAAAGAAACCAAATCAGAGAACTTATAAATGAATTTAGCAAGGCCAGAGTACACAAGGTCAGCAGTGTATTGAAAATGCCCTGGAGCAGGGTGAGGAAATTCCCTTCTGTTCACAGTTTGTTGTGAATTTATTTCTTGTTCCTCTGGGATGAATGCTGAGTTCTGTCAAACGCATTTTTCACATATATTGAGGTCGCTTTTATTATTCGTATAATATGGTGAATTAAATTGATTGATTTTTAATGTAAAATCTCTCTTGCATTCTGAGAATAATCGCCACTTGATAATAATGTATTATTCTTTTATATATTGCTTGATTTGAATTGCTAATATTTAGCTAAGGATTTTTACATCTATATTCATGAGGAATATTGGTTTGTAGCTTCCTTTTCTTGTAATTTTTTTCATAAATGACTTGGGAAGTGTCCCCCTGCTTTATTTTCTGAGGGAGTTGATGTAATATTGGCATTACCTCTTTCCTAAACATGAGAAAATTCACCATTAATGCCATCTGGTTTGCAGTTCCCTCTGTGAGTAGATTTCAAACATAAATTTAATTATATTACTAGGTAAGAGATATTTATTTTGTATCATTCTTGGTACAATATTGCTTTTAAAGGAATTTGCCATTTCATTTATATTTTCATGTTTATTGAAATACAGCTGTTCCTATTAACCCCTTATTATCCTATGAATAGCTATAGGATCTGAGGTGAAATCGCTGCTTTTACTCCTGATATCCATAGCTTGTATTTCTTCTGCTTTTAAAAACTAAGTCTAAGTAGAGTCATCAATTTTATTGATACTTTATCACTTTCTACTTATTTTTGTCTTTTCTGTCCATTTAAAAAATTTCATTGATTTTTCTCTTATCTTTATTATATCCTTTCTTCTACATACTTTGAGTTATTAATATCCTTATTTTTCTCAGCTTCTTAATGTAGTTTTTTATTAATTAAAAAAATTTTCTTCTCTGATATAAGCATTTAAATATCTGTGTCAGCTCTACCTATAACCCACAAATTCTGAGTCATGTTTTTTTACATTGAACTTTAAGTATTTTCAACTTTTCAAATACATTGATATTTTCTAGATTATTTATTTCTAATTTAATTCTAGTTTACTCAGAGAAGATACCTTGTGTGATTTCAATCCTTTTAAATGCATTTTGGTTTGCTTTGTCCCCATATTTAATCTCGATATTTCATGTATACTTGAGAAGAAATTTTGGGTCAAGTGTTCAATGAATACAAGATTTATTTGGCTGGAAGAATTGTTCAAGACTTCTATGTCCTTACTGATTTTATGCCTACTTGTTTTCAAACAACAGAGAGGAGCTAAGAGGTATCTAAAAATAACTATTGATTTCTCTATTTCTCCACTAAATTCTTAGTGTTTATTCTTTAGGTATTATTGGGTGCATGCACATTTAGAACTAGTAAGCCTTCTTGATGAATTAACCCATTTAACATTGTAAAATGTGTAATTTTTCTCCTACAATATACCCTCTTTCTGAAAATTTTGTCTAGTAACTACATTGCCATTTGGTGACTTATAAAATTACTTAATGACTCAGTATCTATAATATTAATATAGCAGAATTTATCATCTTTCTATTTTTTAATGTTTCTTCCTTCTTACATTTAAAGTACATGAAGACATCATATGATTGTGTTGCATCTGTTTCTGGTCTAATGATCCCTGCCTTCTCACTTTAATTTAGACCATTTACATTTAATGTCCTTATTTATATAGTTAGGTTTAAGGTCACCATTTTGCTATTTTTTTCTATTTGTTTTATCTGTTCCTCTTTAATGTTTTTCCATTTTGCTTTTTTTTCCCACCATTCTTTTGGATTGATTGAGAAATTTTGGTATTTTTTCTCTCCCACTGCCTTATTAGCAAAACTTTCTTGTTTGTTTTTCAGTAGGAGCTGTAGCAAATATGCATAATTAAATATGACACCAGTCTTCACTAATCCACAATGTCACGTTTTAAGTAAGAAACCTAGATTGGTGTATTTCAATCTTCACTTTTACCCTTTCTGTGGTCTTCATTCATTTTACTCCATTACATGTAATGACTCCACCACATACTCTTGTTTTTGCCTGTGTCTCTGATAAATGATCTGGTGCTAAGTAAGGCCACCCTCCTTTGATTGGCCAGTCAAATATCATCCCGCTGTGTGTAAGCTGTGGGAACTGTTCATTTTACAGCCATGCACCAGTTATCCTTTCTCTAATTTTGCGGAGCTCTGCATGGTGTCTGTACAGGTTGATATTCAGTCAAATATACAGTGGGGATCCCATGGAAGTTTCTGGAACTCCTCCGTACAGCTCCCTCCTGTCTGGTGAACTGCTCCATGAATTCCGGCCACGACAGCCTTGCTAAACTCTGATCTGTTCCTTGGCTGAGTGAGGTCTTCATGCACCACGTGGGTTTCCACTCTCTGTGTCGTAATCTGGAAATGACTCCAGGGAGAAGGGCAGGGGAACACAGGGCTCCCTAATCTGCTCACTGTCTCTCAGGGACTGCACTTAATGACAGACTCCAAAAACTTATTTTATATATTTTGTTAAGTTTTCTAGTTAATGGAGTAAAGGTGAGGCCACATAAGCTAATCTGTCATAGATGGAAGTAGAATAGGAATCATATTAATTTATGCTTTTCTTCACCACATTTTGAAATGAAGCAAAGTGAAGTCACTCAGTCGTGTCCAACTCTTTGTGACCCCCTGAACTGTAGCCTCCCAGGCTCCTCAGTCCGTGGGATTTTCCAGGCAAGAGTACTGGAGTGGGTTGCCATTTCCTTCTCCACATTCTAGTTTTATTTAAATGCATTTATATTTACAATTATCTAATAGTATTTCTAATCATTATATATATTCATTTGTCAAAATCTTAGACCTCCACTTTTTTTGCACATTGACTTTCACAAAGTTTTACTTACATAATCTTGCCTTTTTTTCAAAAAAATTTGTCTAAATCCTGGTTCTCTGTGCTCATGTTTTTAAGCAACTAGTCTTGACATCCATGGCCCTCGTCATCTCTTATCATTCTGCCATCCTATGGAAATCCTTAAGGAGTAAGACAAGGTAAGTTTTGTCTTAAGTATTTAAGATATGTAACAGATATACACCTTATCTACTCACAGCTGCAGAAATACCCATTTTCAGTGAATATATGTGTTCTAACTATTACTCATTACAATCAACCCAAATCTGACATTGCATTCAAACTTCTTCAAATGAATACTTCTTTTAAAATTATCTTTTACTTGTTCTCTGTCTTAAAAATAAATACATGCTGATGGAAAGTATTTGTAAGCATTCAGACACATAAAGAAGAAAATGAAATTCAACTCTAAGTCCACAATAACCTAGAGATAACTGCTGTTAAATTAGGGTTATTATCACTAATTTTACTCCAAGTGTATTGTGGGAAGTTGCTGGCTGTCTACCCAGCCACCATTACTCCTTAACTGGCAAAAGTCTTGACCCTGTTCAGATATTGGGTGGCAGTGTGCTCAGGAACCATGACTCCTCTCCACATCAGAAAGGGAACGTTAGATTTGTTTTGTCCCTTCCCATCAGCAGGAGTAAGTTTCAGCATGGACACTTTGAACCATAGTCAATAAAATGTAAGGTTGTAAGGGCTGGTCTAATGGGGACTTGGTCAAAAGAGGAGAGTTAAAAAAAATAAAACATGCATTTTATATTTCACAGATATGTAAAATATTTGAGAGAGAAAGAGGAAGGGAGAGAGAGAGATGACTGCTGCTTCCACCTCTCTTGACACAGCTGTGTGAGTCTGTGAGTCTGTGTTACTTGCATCTTGTGGGCGGCAGGAGGGACCAACCTGAGGATGGGACCAAGACAGTAAGCGTGGCAGGTTGGAAAGATGGGAGTGTCAAGGGCTTAAAAGTGCAGCTCACTAATCCTGGGGCCACCTACATCCACATGTCTTGCTATGGATGATAATAAACTTACTGTGTAAGGCACTCTAAGTCACATACTTGCATCTGAAAGCATACACCGGGATATACATCCTTTATGAGGCTATGATAACATTCATTATGCAATTTTGTAACGAGTTTTATCCATCAATATTTTTCCATGTCACTAAACATTTCTTACAAACATGATTTTAAACAGCTTCCCAATAATCCATGTTATGAGTGTTCCATATTCCTGTGGTTAAATATTTAGGGCTTCCCGATTTTTCCAATGTGACAATACCGCATGACTGCTCTTGTGAATAAGTCATTGTCTTTAGATTATAGATGCCAAGGGTACACGCTTTGTTAAAATTCATGACACGTGTTGTGAAGTCGTGGTGTTGGAGTGTGGTCAGTTCATCTCAGCCTCTCGTGGAATGCTATCATTTAGAAATCCTTAGACTCTGGCTGGCAGCACGACACCTCTTTTTGTGGTTTTAATTTACATGTATTGGATTCCTGCTGAAGCTGAATCATTTTTTAAAAGATGTTTATTCGCTGGTGTCCGTATGTAAGTCTCCTGCCGTGAATCATGACCCTTGCTCACTTTCCCACAGAACAAATGTCTTTTCCTCATGTGAACCCTGCCTGAGAAAGCTGCCCCGCCGTTTTTTCCTCCTCATCATGCTTCAAGGCCTAAGTCAGACATCCTCACCTGTGAAGAATTCTGACCCCACGCTCACTCCTCCCATAGCTCATTGCGTGTCTTGATGACACAGCTGCATACTCTCTCTTGTGCTTGAGGACAGAAGCCCTATCTCATCTGCCTGCACACAGCAGGTCCTCAGGAGACGCTGCCTGGATTAAGGAATGAAGAAATGAATGGGTGAGTCTGAGCCTCCCGCCTGGTGGGACCGCGGCTCCCGACAGTGCTCACAGGTCCGGGGCAGGGGCAGGGATACCTGGCTCTTCATCTAGAGAGATGCTGAGGACACCGGCCATTGTTCTCCTGCAGCAGATTTGAGACAAAACGGGGAGACTGGCCTTAGGCAAGGATGGAGGCAAAGATCGGAACCCAAAGAGTCTCAGATCCAAGGGGCACTGGGAAGCTGACCGT
>NW_011495018.1:1090648-1092342 GCF_000754665.1 Bison bison bison | reverse complement strand
GACCGTGGCTGTCGTCAGGTTCAGCCAGAAGACCCCAGGGCTCCTTCAGCAGCCTCAGCCAAGCGGGTTGGTGGGCTTGGGGGCAGAGGCGCAACCACAGTGAGGCTCTCGCCAGCCGTCCACCGTCCTGGCCCTGCAGATGCCGTGTCTGGGGCAGGCACTGCAGCCCAGGGCCCACAGATCCCCATTCACAGGCCTGCCTGAGAGCAAGTTTGCAAGGAAGCAGGGCCCGGGTTCTCCCTGAGAATTCAGACACCCCAAAACTTCATCTCAAGTTCAGGGGCCCCCCTCTCTTCCCCTGATGAATCTCCTGAAGGAGCCGAGTGCTCTGGGGTGCTGTCTGTATGGGGCTCCAGTTTATGCCCCCGTGTCCATGGGACGTGTTCATTTGCACTTTCTTTCCACCCCTCTATTTCGATTATGAAAAAGCAAGATTACTGTGATATTTTTCTTAACTCTGAGAAGTCCTCTTGCAGGTCAACTGAATGAAAGGAGGGGTGAGCACTGGACGACATGGGTGCACGTGTTCCAGGTAATGGGAGATTTCACACAAGGTCGATTGTATATGTGAATTTTCCTCATTAAGATAGAGTCAGCTTTATGTTTTCCTTTGGCACTGAATAGTTAAAAGAAGGCCGTTTTAAATTGCTGACTTGTCTCATTTTCAAGAGTAATTGAGATCCTGAAAAAAACAGGATGAAATCTTTTTTAAAAATGTTTACAGAAATGAATTTTTCTATAGCTCGAATAATGGGAAGTTAGTGTCTGCTTCTGCTTCAGATTTTTGTTTAATTTAATTCCACCAATCCTGTCCTGCTTTGGTTCATCACTGTCCAAATGCATCATTTTATCTTTTTAGTATTGATTATTATATCACCATGCTAGAAAAGCTCGTCAAACCACGCAGCTGCATTTATGGTGAGATTAGACACTCCGCTTCAGAAAGAAAAGCCAGGTTCTGCCTTTGCTGTGTTCATGACTGTGATTCATTCTTCCCCTGCCAGTACAGTTTGTTCCCACTCTCGTTTCGTGAGAGGAGGCGCGTCCACCCTTTGGCTGTTCTTTCCCCATAAAGTGCTTGGTGTGATCATTCAAACCACAAAAAGGGAAAGAGCAGTTCTCTAGTCACCACCAGGAAACCTGGAGCAGACAGCTATGGCAGGCAGCCCCTGTCTCTTTCTGTGATAAGCAGTGCTCTCTGAGCTCTGTCCTTGGCAGGGAGAGCCTCAGGTGCCCCCATAGGCAGGTCTCTCCCAGCCCAGCTCCTCTGGCCTAGGTCAACACCGGCTCCCTTGGCAGAGGCACCCTGGGCGTGGTTTTCAGCTGTCAATGCAGAAGTGCTGGCGTATCAGTTATCTCCTGCCACAGGCCTGCTGCGTAACAAAGGTCCCCCATACTCAGTGGTGTAAAACAATAAATGCTTATTTAACCCCTGAACGCATGGGTTGGCTGACTTACTGGACACCGTGTCTGGAATTTGGGTGGCACAGTGGGTCTATGACGGTGTCAAAGACCCCCGAGGGACCTGTTTCCATCCACGTCTCACCCTCCAGTGCCTCCAGCGGCAGCAGGAACGCGGCAAAAGCAGGGGAAGGAAGGCTGGGAAGCGCAGCCCTCCAGGCTCGGCTGGCAGCATGCTGGCCGACAGTCTGTTACCGCACTCATCCGCTCTGGGTCTGGGGCCCAGGGTCAGC
>NW_011495018.1:1088874-1090548 GCF_000754665.1 Bison bison bison | reverse complement strand
GCCGGGGAGGCGCCACCAGGGGCGGACGACGATCACGGCAGGACCCGCTTCTGGCCAACAGATGGCGGGCTCCATCCTGACACGGCCTCCCCATCACAGGGCGGGCTTGGTCTCACGACCTCAGGGCTGGGCTGAGGGAAGGGCCCAGCTCATACAGGGTCCTGGGACTCTGATGGTTTCTGTGGACCAGAGTAACTTTCCTTTCCCTCCACGGCCTGTCCAGTGGACCCAAAGGCCCAGCCTTGGCTCAGTGTCACCATACTTCAGTCATCAGCCCTGAGGGGTCATGAGAGTAAGAGACGCTAGGGGAGAGTGGGGCTGGGGGTCAGGAGATGGAGCTGTGGAAAGGCCGGGGCCTCTCAAACAGCGAAGTCAGGCCTGGGGTGCCCAGTGCTGGGCCTGAGACTGACCCTCTGCCGCTGGACGGGAATCGGAGGAAGGACCCTTCCCTCAGCTTCACTTGAGGACACTGTGATTTTGAAAGGCCACCTGACATGTGATTGCTATTCTATTTCTCTCTGCCAAATATATCTGTATGTGTGTGCCTGTACACGCATGCACACACACACATATAATCTCTGTTTCTCACAATGATCCTGAAAAGTAGCATCACCAGTGGGATGGCAAAGATGGGCCCTCACTTGCCTGGTGAAGGCCCCTCTCCCCTAGCAGGGCTCTGGGGATAAGGGCCCAGGGTCCCTCCTTTGAAAACCCCAGTGTCCCCAGGGACACAGCTTCTGTCGTGGTGAAGAAAAGTTCCTTCTGGATCCAACAGCTGCTCACCTTGCACACTGGCTCCTGGAATACTGGCTTTGTGGTCTTAAGTTCTGTAGGAAGGCCTGTGGCTCTTTCACTCCATGTCCAAGCTGGCAGATAAGTCCTTCTTTTCAGGATCATTGTGAGTGACAGAGATTGTGTGTGTGTGTGTGTGTGTGTGTGTGTGTGTGTGTGTAGAGACACATACGTACACAGGTATATCTGGCAGAGAGCAAATAGAATATCAATCGCATGTTAGTTAACTTTCAAAATCACAGTATCTTCAAGTCACAGGGAATTAACATGTTTCCTGGATTTGGGACTGTCTTTGTGTTTCCTCTGTGTTACTGTTGCTCAATAGTATGGGGACCAGAGAGGTTCCAAGGAAACCCAACTGCTCAGAGGGAAGACACATGTATCTGAGCATCAGCCTCACCATGAACGCTCATTGTACTCTACTCAGGCACTTCTGAAGGAACATCAGAACATCACCGGGGCCCCACCCGGCGTTGGTCTGGGGTGACAGAGGCTCTGCCTGCAAAGCTTGGGTCTTCTTGTATTGAAGGGATCCTGGGGTGGACGACTCGGGTACCAGGTCAACCAGACAAGGCAGTTTTGTTCACATCACAGCCGGCAGCTGGCACAGAGCTAAGTGGAGAAAAACCTGTTAAGTATTTGCTGAACAATCCAACTTGTTTGTTCAATGACAGACCTTCATTAAACACCACTGGGCCAGTGTCACAGAGGTTGGAGTCTTAGAGTGTGGAGATCTACCAGGCAGCTTTGAAGAACTCACTGATATTGGACGTGACAGGAAATAGCAACCTCGGCACCGTCTCTCTGCCTCTTCCTTCCTCTCCTCCTCCTTCCTCTTCCGCCTTCCTCCGTTTTCCCCTCCCTTCCCCCCACTTACCTCCT
>NW_011495018.1:1083053-1088686 GCF_000754665.1 Bison bison bison | reverse complement strand
TTCTTTTACTTAAAATCAGTTACCACATATAAAGCAGATATCACATGATAGAAAAATTTCTGATCACTGTAGCAGGTCAGAATGCATAAGGGTCTAAAAATGAAAGCACTTTCATTGATAAATCTGAAAAGCACAGGTGCAGGAATAACTCAGAGGAATTACTAGTGCAGGTGTTAGCCTGATGGGCTGGCTGGCTTTCTAACGTGATCACATGCTTTGCATCAAGGTAGACGAAGTTCGTGGCAAACCCTGTCTTCCTGCGGCTCTTGTCCACAAGCCTCCAGGATTTCCCAGCAGGAAAGCAAGCCCAGCGGTCTTCAAGAGACCAGCCTCTTGCAGACTGGGAGCCCCACGATGCTCATGACCCCAGGCTGCCGAGGCAAAGAGGAGCAGGTGATGGATGGCTTAGAAAGCCTCCACTTCGTGCACCTCCATAGAGGCTCATCTGCAACTCCCCACCTGAGCAGCCCTCCAACACAGACTTGGGACTGAGTGCCTCTGGTCAGGGCATGGTCATCAACTGAGATACCCTCAGCAGCACCCTGGGGCGATGGGGCAGTCAGGAAGAGGCAGGTGGGTCCTGGCTGGCTGATCTGACTACCCTGGGTGGAGCCTTTCCACCAGAGCCCCTGGCAGAGACCCTCAAGGTCTCAGGAAAATGGTGCTCAGATGTCCTCTAGGGCCAGCTTTGTCCCAGTGATGAAAAGGCAGCATAAGCTTCCCAGGCAGAGCTCTCGTGCACCATCAGGCTCCTCTCGCCAAGTTGCCAGGTGATTCCGAGAAAAGCAAGCAGCAGCTGGACACTGGGCCTGGGCCTCTGACCTGCCCAGACTGCATCACTCGACTGCCACCCGCCCTGGCTGCAGCTCCTTCTTCAAGAGCAAGCGAGGCCTCTGGAGGGACCTAGGGTGGGGTCCAAGCTGCCCCATCCAGCTGTAGCTGGACCTCATGCACTAGGCCAAACCTAACTGCCCCTGCTCGGAGTGGTGCCCTCCTGTCACCCTGGGGTTCTTCCCCACTTGGGCTCTGCAGGTGGCAGAACACCAAACTCCCCATCCACTGGCCAGAACTGCACTCACTCTAAGAAAATTATTACCAGTGATCCCGTTTTTCCAATAGTCATGCATGATGTGAGAGTTGGACTATAAAGAAAGCTGAGTGCTGAAGAACTGATGCTTTTGAACTGTGGTGTTGGAGAAGACTCTTGAGAGTCCCTTGGACTGCAAGGAGATCCAACCAGTCCATCCTAAAGGAGATTAGTCCTGAATATCCATTGGAAGGACTGATGCTGAAGCTGAGGCTCTAATACTTTGGCCACCTGATGTGAAGAGCTGACTCATTAGAAAAGACCCTGATTCTGGGGAAGATTGAAAGCGGGAGGAGAAGGGGACGGCAGAGGATGAGATGGTTGGATGGCAGCACCAACTTGATGGACACAATTTTCTGGTCAACCCCAAGGAGCTGCCCTCATCAGGTCATCCTCAGCTTGCAGCAGCCCCTCTGGGCCTTCCAGCGCTTGAATGCCGGGCCCCTTGGCCTCGGTCCTCTCTAGGAGGCAGAGCTTAGGCGCCTGGAAGAGCAGACAAAGGAGCTCCCCCGCCTCCCGCCTCCTCCAAGGCAGCGTTTTCACGGAGGGTCTGGCCTGCTGCGTCTGATTCACCTACCTGGTCACTCACTAGAATGCGGGTTCCGGGTTCCTGTCCCAGGCTACCCGAACTCCCTGGGTAGCTGCCATGTATGTTACCCCCTGAGCGGAAGTGCTCGGGGTTCCTATTTCCTTTTCAAAACATCCCACTCCCCTCCCACCAAACTGGAGGGGAAAGACCGCTCTTAGGACAACAGAGCCGTGGGGACTCAGCCTGTAGGGCCAGGAGAGGCTTGACTTGCTTTAACTCTCTGCATCCTGTCGCTTTGTGTCAGACCCGTGCAAATACATGGGCATCGTGCCGGGCCCCTCATCTGGTGGTGGTTTGCAGACGGGAATCCAGTCAAACTTTAAGGGTGAGTTATGCAGGTCACCTTTGAGGAAAACCTTTGTGCTCAGTCTTTATTACCCAGGGATCAATTGCGCTCCAGAGGTTAGCTGTTTGCTGCAATATTTATCCGTGGACTCTGGGCTATTGTTTAGTCAAGCCCATTTCTCTGCGGAGCCCTCTGACTGTCCTCCGGCTCCTGCGACCCACTGAATCATGGTGCATTTACATTCCTCACCATCAACACAAACAATACACCCAGAGGTTAAAAGGTAGAGGGATAACAGAACGCCCTCCTGGTGACATTCCTTCTGCTCTGCATTCCGCTGCTGGACACGTCATGTGGCTGCCAGGAGCATTTCTTTATGGGGGCAGGCTTTTTTATTGTCCATAAATCCTGAAGAGCCAAACTGCAGTTGTCCTTGTTGGAAGGAAATAATCTCCTGGTGAAATCCCGTAGTCTCGGAAGAGACTGCTACTCCCAGGAGTGGAGGAGCCACCGGGGGCAGGACTGGGAGTCTGGGAGGGCTGCCTCTCTCGTGGCAGGGGGCCATCCTAGGGTCCCCCACATCGCCCAGGAGCAGGTGGGAGCAGGGAAACCCTGGGAGTCGTGGGGGGGTGCAGGGCTGCCCCTCTGTCTCCCGGGCCTCCACAGGGCGGGGTGCAGGGCAAAGCCTCCAGGCCCCGGGTGAGTAGCAGCCCCGCCAGGACCAATGTCAGTTCTGGCGAGGCCGATGGTCCTGGGAGGAGCCCAGAGTTGCTGACTTGCCACCAGCCCTGACTCTGTCCCAGCAGGCCAGGGACCTGCCTGACTCAGCCCTGCCTTTTGAGGCCCTTCCTCATCCAAATCCTCCTTTCTTTCTCTCTGGACCCGATGAGAACCTCCAAGGGCTCATTACAGCTCGGCACTGAGTTATCGGCGGTGGACACCATGTGTGCCAGAGACAGAAGCTGCAGCTGAGAGCTCAGGGTGTGTGCATCACCTCCACACCCTCCTCTCCTCTCCCACACCGTCCTGTCATCTTCTAAGGAGGAAAGCCCCTGTAATACCGGAATTTCTTTCTATTGTTTTAATCAACGTGGGTCCTTTTCTGTGACGGAGGCATGCGATTGAAAATGGACCACGTGGAGCCCCGTGGCCTTTTCAGGATGTCTGGCACCTCCATCAGCAACCTGAGATGTGGCTCCGTGCTCCCCCGAGACCTGAGCCACAGGCCCATCTTCACCACAGTTTCCAGATACTTCGGGGAGTCCTCTGAAGAACAAGGCTGGTTGGAAGCGGGGCCGTTGGGTCTCAAGCAATAGCAGCAAACACAGACAGTGCTCAAGGTGCCAGACAGTGTTCTGACTTCTTTTCAGGCATAACTCCTTCTATCCTCACAGCAGACCTGCCAAGAGCCTGAGGCCCAGAGAGGTCAGGTAAGCTGTATAATGTCACACAGCGAGGATGGAACAGAAATGGGGTTGAAAACCAGGCTCAGAGTCTGTGATTCTACCCCCTACAGTCTCCAAACACGCCATGGAAACTGCATGAAGTCAGGATGGCAGTTCTGGGCTTGCATGCGGCTCACCTTGGTGCCCTGTGAGTTTAGTCCACCAAGGACCTCAAAAACCGTTCCTGAATGTCACGCCGCACACATAGCAGCAGGGTTAATCCAGCTTCAGGGAAACCAGCTTTCTGAAGAAATAAGAACCTTGATGAACAGACAGGAAGCTTGGCATCAGATAGGGATGGTCTAGTTCGACGCCAATTTCCTATCCCATCAGAGCAGACCTCCCTGGGGACAAGGCTGCTCCTTGGGCCTTGCAGTCTGGCTGGCGTTGGACCCTGTAGGCTGCTGGCCATGAGGAGCTGGAGTCCACGGGGAGTGCAGTGCAAGGCTCAGGAGGACACCGTGAAGGGGAGGTTAGACGGTGCTTCGGAGCAGGGTGGGTCAGAGGAGTCCCCTTGGGGGAGAGTAAGCAGGGCCCCAAAGAGAGAGGGCACACTTCACAGGCAGACGACTGTCAGGAGCCGGCATCACTGGGGCTGCTTCCTCCAGCCCAGGGACGCAGACAGAGCCCGCTCAGTCATGGCTGCCTTGTCCCCGGCGCCAGCCTGACCCTGAAGACGCTCAGTCCTGCCTCTCCTAAGGCTCCATCCCTGACCTCACCCACGGGCCCTGAAATAAGCACCTTGGATGATCTGGGACTCGAGACAGCCGTCCCTGGCTCATCTTCACTTCTGACCATCGCCTTAGTTTTAAACTGCATCACCGTCCTTGGTGTTGATCTACCCTGAATAAGAGAAAGCAAGCCAAATAAGCTCCTGTGACAAACAACTGAAGAATTACATGATTGCTGTTGTTGTTTCATCTTTTCTTTCTTTCTTGGCTCATTTGTCAGACGTGGGGTGTATCAGCGCATCAGATACCAAGTCTTCAATTTCTGACACGACATGCCAGCTTCTGGGGAATAAATTAAGTGGTGAGTGACTTGGACTCAAGAACATTCAAAAAATCTATTTATAATTTCACTTTCAGAGTTGTTATTTTCACATAAAATTCTCCCACATGGGGAAGCAACTCAGGGTGACGTGGTCCTTTCTGAAACAGGTGACAGATGTCTCAAGCTCCCTTTGCCCACGGCCCCAATTAGATCCATTTTGTTTGACATCTGGGCAGATGTCTGAGGGGAAAGGTTAAGGTTCTTCTGATATTTGCCAGGAGAAAGTAATAGGAAGTCCATATGCATTTATATGTCTTGTTATGACTAATTGTATCTGTCAGGGGTTCTGAGAAACCACCAGAGCTGAGAGTGTGAGTGTGTGTGCGTGTGTGTGTGTGTGTGTGTGTGTGTGCGTGTGCGTGTGTGTGTGTGTGTTTGTGTGTGTGTGTAGACGCAGAGAAATACAGACACAGGTGATGTAGTTAAGGATGATGTATTATAGAGAGAGGTGCTAGAGATGGATTGTTAGGGAGTTAAGGTGTCGTGGGACCAGCGAGTCCTCAGTCTCTTATGCATGGGAGACTCAGGCAGGAGCTGGTGCTGCAGGCGTGATGCAGAATTCCTTCTCAACAAAACCTCGCCTTTGCTCTAAAGCCTGCACCTGACTGGATGAGGCCCACACACTCCGGAAGATGATCTGCTTGCTTAGAGTTAACAAGGGAAGGTGCTCAGTCGTGTCCGACTCTTTGCAACTCCATGGACTGTAGCCCTCCAGGCTCCTCTGTCCATGGGACTCTCCAGGCAAGAATACTGGAGTGGGTTGCAATTTCCTTTTCCAGGGGATCTTTCCGACCCAGGAATTGAACCTTGGTCTCCTGCACTGCAGGCAGACTCTTTACCATCTGAGCCACCAGGGAAGCCTCAACACCAAGAAGAGTCAACAAGAGAAGCTGTTAACCAGGGTCCACGGAGTGCCTGGCCAAGGGCACACCGACTGCCACTCGCCCTCATCGAATGTTCAGGGTCCAGTGTGAGGACAAAGGCATGCCTCTTCTGTTCTTTCCAGAGTTAGAAACAGGCTAAAGGTCTCCTTGCCGCGACTGGACCCATCCAGAGGCACGTGGAGCAGGAGGGGCTGCCCAGGGCTGTGCATCCAGAGCCCCAGGCTCAGCCCAGAGACGGCCAGCTGTTCTCGGCGCCAGACAAGGGGTGTCCACCAGACCCCCGTTAAGC
>NW_011495018.1:1076710-1082953 GCF_000754665.1 Bison bison bison | reverse complement strand
AAGGAGCCTGGCCTCCGAGGACTGGCAGTCAGTGCGCCTCCCTCCAGAGCAGCCGCTGCCAAGGTCTAGTCCGGTAGCCCCACACCCACCCCAGCACTTGACAAAGGTCACTGCTGCTCTCTCCCATGACCCCGCCTGAGGCTGTGGTCACTTCAGCTTCCACCTAAGTGAGCCACCCAGCACGCGGGTTTCCTGGGCTTCCCGCCCCCAGAGCCTCCTCTCCTGCCCCTCTGTGGCCGCCCCTCCCACACTCACACATCTGGCCTCGTCATCGCGGAGAGCCACGTTGGCTCCTTTCAGCCCACGCTTCTGACACCCCTGCCCCCGCGCACACGAGCATTGCAGGGTCTCCCCCTCCACCCACGTCCTCACCACAGCCCTGCCAAGCTGCCTTCTCCCGCATCACCACTGGTCACTCCTCTGCACGTGCCCTCCTGCATTTGCCCTCTTTTGGGCCAACTGCCCACTGGATTCACCCCAACCCAGGTCCTCTGCTTGCTGCCCCTCTTCCTGAGTGTGGCTGAGGGGACGCCACACCAGGCGGAATGCTCTCGCTTCGGATCCAGGACCCAGCCGTCACGTGGCCTGACCACTGACCAGGAGCCACCCTACAGCCGCTCGTTCTCCCCGTCCTTCAACACTCGGGCTGCAGCCGCAGGGGCCCTGGGCTCCTCTCCAGCCCCGGCCGCTTCCTCAGCGCGCGCTCTGTATCCCCTGCGGGACGTCCGGCTCCAGCTCATTGGCGCCCCCTGCAGCTCTCACCTCATCCTGCACCAGCCCAGCTTCCTTCGCCTCCTTCCTCCACTCTCCCGTCTGTGCTCACCCTAGAGGGTCTTCCCATTGGTCACAGCCAGGTCACAGCACTACTTGGTCAGAGTCCTCTCATGCGTCCTCCGGCCCTCCTCCCCGCCTCCTCCACGCCCCCTTCCGCGTGGCCTCTCGCTGGTCCTCTGTGTTGCCAGGCGCCCACTCATCTGGAGCCACACCCTTGCCCTTGTCTCTCTCCTCCTCCACATCTGCCTGGTTTTCCCCGTAGCACTTACCATTGACTGTATCATGGCCTTTGTATATTTTCTGTTTCTTGTCTGTTTCTAGCATGGAGATGTCAGCTGTGCATTCTAGGAGGAAACAGACGTTGTTGTTGTTGGATTACTCTTGTCTTAACACGTTATGTATTTATTATTTTGCAAGAGATGCATAGCTTGGCAAGTGGTCCTGTGACCTGGGCCAGTCTTCTGGCTGCATTCATTCAGGACCCTCTAGGGTTTATATTGTCTTTCCTTTCAGGTTGTACCGCCAGCACCTTGGGCAGCACCGGGCACCAGCAGCTGCTTGACAAGAACACTGGTTAATGAAGGAAGCCTGGCTCAGATCCACCTGCCCCGTGGGTTTTCTTTTCGCTGCAGCCCAGTTTTGCACCCTCTCTAAACTTTGGGCAGCAGCTTCCTCTGCCATCTCGTCACTCACCGACACAGAAGTCAAAGGGATCTGCAGCTCTAGAGCCTCACTCATCTGCTCCTCTGTGCTTAGCCAAAGATAATAAGCATGGTCACTGCACCGATTAAAGACCGAGAGTCATAGGGCAACTCAAGAGCCATCTAGATTATCATTTAGAACCTCTTCACCTAACATTTGGACACATTTTTATGGTAGAGAATATCTGAAGAGATTTTTCACTTTCTGAGCTTAAAAAGAAATTTGTGGTTATTTTCAAAGTCACCTTATTAAAATAGAATCTGAAAGTGCTTTGAAGCAATGCCAAACACAGCAAGCCTCCCATTTATTGAGGATTTTTTTTTCCAGCCTGAGCCAACAGTTTCTCTTCTCCCCTTTGCCATGTAGGGAGATAACTGTCCTCCTTCCAAATGGGCTTATCTCAGTCTGTGGCAGCTTATAGCTCAGTGTCAGGGTGAGAACTCTTCCCTAGGAAGTGTTTCAGCATAGAATTGAGGATGACAGCCAGAAAATGCCCTAAACACACCTCTCCCCACCCTGCCCCGACCTCTCTGTAGTAGTAAAATGTGGGGCCACAGGCCAGAAAGAGACACTTGGGTTCATAGATGGGCTTCCACCCTGAACTCAAGCTCCCACACAAGGCACATCACCAGAAGTCCCTTCTCCATTCCCATTCAGGCTATTCAGGTCTGCTCTGGGACATTGGACCAGCCATTTCTTCATTCTAGTGTTCAGTATTCCCAATCTCAAAATTACTAGCTCAAAACTGGGAGCCTGGGGTTAGCAGATGCAAAGCGCTATATATAGAACGGATAAATAACAAGGTCCTACTGTGAGGCGTGAGGGGCTGTGATTAATGTCCCATAAACCATAATGAAAAAGAGCAGTTAAAAGAATGTATATATATATATATTTATACACACACACACACATATAAAACTGAACCACTTTTCTGTACAACAGAAATTAACACCACATAGTAAATCAACTCTACTTCAATAAAAAAAGCAAAAATGTAATAAAAGTGGGTTCATATTTTAAAAAATGGAAAATGTGCTGTGTCATTGAGCCACAGCATTAGACAGTCCCGCTCTGAACTGTTGTTGAACTGTTTTCCTAACACCGAGATTTTGATGAGTGGGCATTTGACAAAGGTCAGCCCAGAAGAGCGATCTCAGGGCACACAGGTTCCAGGGACACTGGTCAACCAGATCTTAAAGGCTGGAAACTAACCTTGTAAACCCTGCAGGGCTGAATGTTCTGGGCACCATTAAAAAATTTAAGCTAAGACTGGATTAACACGACATAGGTTTTTTGTTCCTTCAGTGTGGATACTTCCTAAAAACATAAAAGTTCAACCAAACGCATGGCTGACGTCTGGCACTTTTCCCACTGGCAAAAACACTGCTCTCCTGTGCTTGCATTTCTGTGTTCACAGACTCTGCTTGTTATCAATTCTCTTCCAGCTTGAAGCTCTGAGTGAGGGGTCCAAGCCCTCACTAAGCTCCACGTGGACCTCGGTTATCCTGGCCCTGTCCTCACTGTCAGCTTGGTGGCAGACCCAGAGCAAATGGTGATTAGCACGGATGACAGCACTCTCAAGATGCTGTCACATGCACGATTTTAGACAAACCGCGATGCTCACGTCTTGATCAGGGAAGGCCCCGAGTTACCCTGAATCGAGTGTGCAGCTCATTATAATCATGGTTTAATGTGGCATCCTGACACCTCTTGGGGCCAGTCAGGTTGTTCCACATTTGGGTTTCCAAATGACTGTCACGGGTTCAGGAGATGGGACGTATTTTACTTTGCCAAGAAATATTGAGTAAGCAGAACCTCTCCTGTTTACTAATTGTCAGGCACTCGAGAATCGGTCAAGCATTCACATCATGGCTCCGTCATTTTGCAAAGATAGTCTCTGATCTTTAATTTCCAGATCTTCTCAGGCAGGCCCTATAGTTACAAATGAAAGTTAGGTGAAGAAATGTGAAGGTATATTCTAAAGAATCAGAGAAAATTATTAGTTATTGCAGGGAGAGACAAGGGGATGGGATCAGAAATGTGCTCACAGGAAACCACGGTTTAACAACAGAGAAAAGAACGGGAAAGCTGCCTTCTCTACAGAAGCTTTAAAAATCAATTACTGCACATTTTCAGGGGGAAATGTGTCTACTCAGCATAATCGTGTTCGTCCTCCACATTAACAAGGAATATCCTGCTGATTTCTGGCTCTGGAGATCACCGTCAAGCATGCTCGGGTCTGAGGAACGTCTTGTTTGCCCCCAGAGGGAAAGGCTGGTAGGCTGTTTCTCCCCCTTGCACTTGGAGCTCAGATTCTGTTCCCTGGATCACGGGCTTTGTCTCCCAGGCAATCACTTTGTTTCAATAGCATAAACATTCAAACGCTGTGGATGTCGGCGAAGGGTCAGAACAAGGAAGGCCCAGAGGGGATGGCGGCGGCGCTGTCCACGCCCCAGTTGGTTTGGGTCCCTCGCCTGGTCATCACTTGCTTGTGGCTGCAGGAGTGAGTCGGGCCTCGCTGCCACCCGGCCTGGCACCCCCCGCCCCACCCGGCACCAGCGTCCTGCCTTCCTGCCCAAAGTGAGGATTTGACAGTGAAGACGTGGTTCCCTGCAGGAAGAGAGCAAAACCGGCGGCAAACCTTCATAGGCACCACAAGGGGGCTCCGCATTTGAGGGTTCTCTCCATCCTTTTGTGTTTTCCTTTCCAAAAATTGTGATTTGAAGTCTCCTAATAGAGTCGTTTGAGTCAGTTCCCACTGGAAAATTTCAAGCAAATGGGATGAGAGGCACCCTCCTTAACTGCAGAAGTGTGACTGTTTGGATCATATGACCAGGCAGCCCCTCAGTTTTCAACCCTCTCTGAACCAGAGACTCCTGGGAGCAGACGGCGGCCCGCCGAGGAGGCTGGCTGGGGCAGCCTGTCCCCATCTGCTCTCCGCACAAGTCGCCACATCTCAGCGGCTTTCCCTCTTGAAGGCAGTTGGTTATCGCCTCACATGGTCTGCAGCCCGACTGGATTTTCTTTTGAGGTTGAGAAGAAAAAGCACTCGGTGAAATTTCCACAAGCGGTTAGTGTCCCCTCCGCTAAGTCCTGATTGCAGTATCGGTGCTCAGGGGGAGTGTCAACACCACAGTGACAGCAGGGCTGCTGCCTGGACCAAGACCCCTCCGTGGCGCAGGAGGCTGCTCGGGAGGCGGTGGTGGGGAGCTTGCAGGATGAGCTGCCCCGAGCAGGGCAGCCACGGGGACCCCCACGTTCCCACCCAGCTGAGTCTGCAGGGGGTGTGCTTGTGTGTGCATCTCTGTACATGTGTGTTTATGCCTGTGGGTAGGTGTGTGCGAGTGTGCCCTTATAGGTATGTATGTGTATGTGTGCGTGTGTGTGCATTTGTGCCTCTGTATACATGTGTGCCTGCACACCGTGTCTCTGTGCACACGTGTGTGTATGTGTATGTGTGTGTGCATGAGTGTGTGCACGGGTGTGTGCTTGTGTGTGCATCTCTGTGCATGTGTGTTCATGCCTGTGGGTAGGTGTGTGCAACTGTGCCCTTATATGTATGCACGCATGTGTGCCTGTGTATACATGTGTGCCTGCACGTTGTGTCTCTGTGCACACGTGTGTGTGTGTGTGCATGGGCATGCATGAGTGTGTGTACGTGTTCCATGGGAAAGGGCTGTGTGTCGATGATCTGAGCACACGGAGGAGCAGAGACAGCACATGTTTCGGGGGGAAGGGCTGCGTGTCGATGCTCTGAGCACACGGAGGAGCAGAGAGAGGTCTCCTGGGCACCTTGACGACAAGAGCTGGCCTTGCTCACTGTGGATCACGAGCTGCCCCCAGCGAGGTGAAAAATGAGTAAACAGGTGAATGTGTGGACCAGAGAGCAGTCACTAGAACCAGACAAGACCCCGCACCACAGGCTCTCATCCTTTCATCTGGAGAGAGACACCCCTCTCCACTGCAGCTCCAGCCCCCAGCCCATCCGACACCCTGGGAGGAGAACCACCACCAGGACCCTTAGGAGCCCCACCTAGGAAGGTGCCTGCTCACATCTGAGCTAACTGCATTTTGAATCAAAATCCGAGATCTGTTCATGAAGGTCAAGCCACCTTCCAGTCTCCCACACCGCTGGGAAGGAAGTAACAGGCAGAACGTGCGTGAACAGCATGAGACACTAAAGGATTAAACCAAAAGCAACTCTGGCAGAAGCGTCTGCCTAATTAAGACTAAGCTCCAGCACCGGTAGAATATGTGTGTCCCGTTTAAAACAAACCCAACATAAAAATACTCCTGATTCACATAAACAACAAATTAGAGAGCAGGCGCCTGCATCACACAGTTTTTCTTGTCTTCACGAAGCCTTCATTCATTCATTTGCTTGGCAAATATCCCTAAACACACACTGGGGCTATAACAATAAATAAGACAGACACAACGCCTGTCCTCAAGGAGCCTGTGCCAGAGAGGGAGAGACAGACGTGCAAACAGGAGGTTGTAATAGAGTGTGACAAAGTGCCCCGTGAGAGCTCAGCAGTGACTGTGGCTTTGGGACAAAGTGCCCCGTGAGAGCTCAGCAGTGACTGTGGCTTTGGGACAAAGTGCCCCGTGAGAGCTCGGCAGTGACTGTGGCTTTGGGACAAAGTGCCCCGTGAGAGCTCAGCAGTGACTGTGGCTTTGGGACAAAGTGCCCCGTGAGAGCTCAGCAGTGACTGTGGCCTGGGGACAAAGTGCCCCGTGAGAGCTCAGCAGTGACTGTGGCCTGGG
>NW_011495018.1:1076208-1076610 GCF_000754665.1 Bison bison bison | reverse complement strand
CACCGTGTCTCTGTGCACACGTGTGTGTATGTGTATGTGTGTGTGCATGAGTGTGTGCACGGGTGTGTGCTTGTGTGTGCATCTCTGTGCATGTGTGTTCATGCCTGTGGGTAGGTGTGTGCAACTGTGCCCTTATATGTATGCACGCATGTGTGCCTGTGTATACATGTGTGCCTGCACGTTGTGTCTCTGTGCACACGTGTGTATGTGTGTGCATGGGCATGCATGAGTGTGTGTATGTGTTCCACGGGAAAGGGCTGTGTGTCGATGATCTGAGCATATGGAGGAGCAGAGACAGCACATGTTTCGGGGGGAAGGGCTGCATGTAGATGCTCTGAGCACACGGAGGAGCAGAGACAGCACATGTTTCGGGGGGAAGGGCTGCGTGTCGATGCTCTGAGC
>NW_011495018.1:1071267-1076108 GCF_000754665.1 Bison bison bison | reverse complement strand
TACTCCTGATTCACATAAACAACAAATTAGAGAGCAGGCGCCTGCATCACACAGTTTTTCTTGTCTTCACGAAGCCTTCATTCATTCATTTGCTTGGCAAATATCCCTAAACACACACTGGGGCTATAACAATAAATAAGACAGACACAACGCCTGTCCTCAAGGAGCCTGTGCCAGAGAGGGAGAGACAGACGTGCAAACAGGCGGTTGTAATAGAGTGTGACCAAGTGCCCCGTGAGAGAGAGCTCGGCAGTGACTGTGGCCTGGGGACAAAGTGCCCCGTGAGAGCTCGGCACTGACTGTGGCTTTGGACCCACAGTAACACAGGAGGCTGGAGGCTCGGGGGAAGACCAGCCAGGTGGGTGTGGAGGAAAAGAGCACTTCACAGAGGCACAGATGCTGGGTGGTACTCAGAAGAGGAAGCTCTAAGTGTTCAAGGCAGGTGTATTTGTCAGCATAGGTGAGGTTATGCTCAGCAACAAACGTCTCCCACATATCAGGCATTTGCAAGCAAAGTTGGATTTCTTGCCCTTATAGGGCAAGAAAGTCTGATGCAGTTCTGGGAACTGTCCAGGGCAACTTTCCTTCAAGCTGGAGACTCAGCAAAAGCCAGACTTGGAAGCTGCACCACTTGAACGCTCTGTTAGTATGTCTTATGGTGAAGATGAACAGCTTGGGCTGGTGGTAACACATAACAATTCTGCCCCCACCTAATTTGAGCTCTCCTGGAAGGAGATCAGTCCTGAATATTCATTGGAAGGACTGATGCTAAGGCTGAAACTTCAATGCTTTGGCCACCTGATTCGAAGAACTGACTCACTGGAAAAGACCCCGATGCTGGGAAAGGTTGAAGGCAAGAGGAGAAGGGGATGACAGAAGATGAGATGGTTGGATGGCATCACCAACTCGATGGACACAAATTTGAGCAAACTCCAGGAGATGGTGATGGACGGGGAAGCCTGGAATGTTACAGTCCATGGAGTCACAAAGAGTTGGACACAACTGAGTGACTGAACTGAACTGGAAGGATACTCAGCATTTGTTATGGAGGAGAAAAGGACTGGGCAATGGTGAAGAGCAGAAATGTCTATCACAGCAGGAAACACAGAGGCACGAAACTGCCAGGCAGAGCCCAGGACCTACGAGTGGCGATGGGCTGTGCTGGGGAGACACTGCTGTTTGTTAGGCTGAGGACTCAGCACTTCCTAGGGGCTCTGGCTCACCACGTCAAGGACCCCTAGTCTATGATTGGAACAGGACCAGCCTGAACAGTCCCACTGTGCCCAGGGAGACTTGACCAGTGCTCAGCTCTGGAGGCCGATGGGAAGTATCTTTTGCTGAAATTGAGGCTCATCAACATTTGAAAGGAAAAAACACACCAATTTTATGTGGGAAGTATTCTGGCTTCTTCCACCTCAATTTTTATCTGTTCAGTAATAGTCAGACAAGAAGTGGTTTATGGAAATCTGGTTCAGATTCAAAGACAATCCTGTGGGTGAGGAAGGGGGTGCTTGGAGGGGGCTCTGTTGCCAAAAGACAATTACCTGTGAAGAGAGAGACTTTGGGATCACCGCTCCTCACAGTCCCCCCTCCAAGCCCCAACACGTGAAGGAGGATGAGCTCCGCTCTTGGGCTGCCTCTGCTCTGAACAGAGACACTTCGCAGCCAAGCAGTCCATCAGGTAAATCAGCTTTAGACTCAAAGCCATGGTTACTGTTGAGTTCCTACTTTCCAGGGGAGGGCGGCTATCCCGTCTATGGAGCCCTAAACAGTTGTAGGTGAAGAGGGGGTGCCATCCATCAGAAACATAATCACTACATTCAGGACCCAAGGAATGAAGGGGTTCCAGGGCCCTAGACTCAAGATCAGCTGGACCCGTGATGCTCACTGGCTGGGGTTCCATCGTGTAGGGAGTCCCTGTCTTTGCTGATTCCCAAATGGCTAAAGCTCTGGAGTAGTGGTCTTGAGAGTTCTAATGGTTATATTTGTTCTAGATTACTTTTCTGACAAATGAAACAACAGAATATCATTCAAAATGGTGCAGATTTGCACCGGGCATCGTTTTAAGCCCTTTGACGGATTCTGCGGCTTCTCAGTCTTACAGGGACATGAGGTTCATTCCTATACTCACTCTTTCAAAATATTTTGAGCCCCTAGGCTCTGATTCCAGACAGGAAGACATGGAGGAACATCCACATTTTGCACCTCCGGCATCTGCCTTGTCTGGTGGGGTCCTAGCAAACTGTGTTCCCGGTGTGAGGACAGCTGATGGCTTTTCTCCACCTGTTCACTTTGCCTCTCCATCTGCCTCACTGAGTTCCCTCTCCCTGGATCCTCTCCTCTCCTGGGGTCCCCGGTTTCCAGACTCTTTTCAAACCACACCTCAGGATAGTCTCCATGGTCTCTCCCAGCCTGACCTTTCCCAGTGGATGGTTCTCAAATGCAGGCACCTTTTGGCATCGCTTTCTCCATGATGTATCTTCTCCCTAGTCACCTCGCCCACATTATCCCCCAAACAGCTCTGGTCCTAACCTCCTGACCCCCTCAGACTCCAAGGCTCTGCTGGGCCCCAGCTGCATAGCCAACACCTCAGACCATGCCCAGAGCCATTGTCTTCTTTCCAGACCCCTAAACATGTTTCCTTCTAAATTCCTACTTTGATCAAGACCCCACAACCTCCCAAATGCCTCCTCCAGACATTTCAACACCATCACGTCTACACATGTGGACAAAGTCACCCACCTCTCGCCCATTTAATTCTCCCCTGGATCCTGAACCATCCATCAGTGTCTCATCCACCACCTCCATCTGGCTGCCTGTAAGTCCAAGCTAGAGGCAACATGCAAATTCTCCCAGGTCCCCGCTGTGGACCTCTCTGCACATCACCTTCTGCATGACCTCTAAACTAGAGTCATTTCGATCCAAATAGCACCTCACGTGTGAGGCCGCGTCACAGCTCAGCAGGGTCTGATGCCTTCCCAGCACCTTCGATGCTGCCTGTGTGCCCACTCCCTATCCCAACACCCCTCTGGGGTCCTTCCTGGTCCTCCCCCACCACCTGCTCTGAACTGAGTCCCCGCTGGGAGCTCCTCTCTGCAGCCAGCCTGCACCCTTTCTCTGTCATCTGCAATCTGATTACTCCTTCAAGATCCAGGTCAGATGCACCTTTCTAGTGGTGTCTGTCTGAATATTCCAGACAGGGGCAGACAATATGCCTGATGCTTCTCAGAATAACCGAGCATCCCTCTAATGGGCATGCGTGGTGGACACCCTTGTCCTCTTGCTGTGGGCAGCATCGTTGGCTGTATTTAGCTGAGAGACATAAGGCAGCACCTATCAGGTGCCAGGGACCTGAAGGTGAGCCAGACGTGACCCCGCTCCTGAGAACTGACTGCAGACTGGCTTTTCTAGGTGTGGAGTCTGTGAGCCAGACTCTGCTTTCTGAGTAGCAGAGCTGCCTCACTTGGTCTGTTGGAGGAGGAAGCAGAGTGTTCCTGCAGCTTCAGAGCTCAGGCGGCAGATGACACTTACCCCCTGGACACAGCTTGTGGTCCCTCCTGGTGTCCCTCCCTCTCTGGACCACAGCTGAGCGTGGCTCACAGCCCAGCACCGCCACCCGCTGAGCCTTCCGAGGGCAAGTCAGGGACCTTGTGCTGACTGTCACCTTCCCCCCAGCCCACGGGCATCCCGAGGCTTTTTCTTCTGGGCTCTGCAGGATTGGGAGGGGAAATATTTTCTTTACAGAGTTGAAATGAATCTTTGAGTCGTGCTACTTGGCAGCACTGCATTCTCAAGCTGTTCTATGTTTTCTTGGCTGGGTTTCTGACATGTAAATTAAATTATCGCTTCTGCTCCGGATAATTTTCTGTGTGTGGTTCGCAAAGCGAGTGCT
Organism: Bison bison bison; assembly: GCF_000754665.1. Classification (NCBI taxonomy): domain Eukaryota; kingdom Metazoa; phylum Chordata; class Mammalia; order Artiodactyla; family Bovidae; genus Bison; species Bison bison. Next base: position 1,072,216 of record NW_011495018.1, on the reverse strand, counting down.
GTGTGAAAGTTAGTTCTACACAAGAATTTTAAACGTCTTTCACGTTTTACTCCTTCATGATTGGAATGATCATTTTTCCAAAGTAAGCTGCCTCGTTTACTATGGGATTTCTCCACGTCCTGGGCAATCGGCTGTGTGTTGTGCTGTGTTGCGTAACTTAGAACTGGACATCCAGGGCTTCTGTCATTGGCTGGGATGGCTATGTGCGTGTGTCTGCGTGTGTGTGTTTGGGGGAAGCTGAGTGAAGAGCACCCCTCCTGACATCTGTGATGAGAGGGTTCTAGAGCCTTCTCTTTAGTGTGAAATAGGGAAGTTGCAGTGTAATTAGGCCACCATCAAACACTTAGCAACCTTAACAAAAGCAAAACATTTAAGTAAGTAGGCAAATCGGGTCTTCTGCTTTGCGAGGCAATTGTAACATTTGAAAAATAGACATGAAAAGTCTTTAAAAAAAAAAAAAAAAAACAGCACGAATCAGAGGCAGAAACGTCCCAGGAGCTTCCCCAGTGGCTCTAGTGGTAAGAAACCCACCTGCCAACGCAGGAGATGTAAGAGATGTGGGCTCAACCCCTGGATTGGGAAGACTCCCTGGAGAAGGAAATGGTAACCCATTCAAGTATTTTTGCCTGGAAAACCCCATGGACAGAGGAACTTGGCAGTCTATGCTCTAAGGGGTCACAGAGAGTCAGACACCACTGAAGCAACTTAGCAATTTAGCAGAAGCACAAACACGGAGCTTGAGCATTTGAAATTAGAGTTAGTGATGTCTGAACTAAGCTGCAGTGGCCACAGGACTGGAAAAGGTCAGTTTTCATTCCAATCCCAAAGAAAGGCAATGCCAAAGAATGCTCAAACTACCGCACAATTGCACTCATCTCAGAGGCTAGTAAAGTAATGCTCAAAATTCTCCAAGCCAGGCTTCAGCAATATGTGAACTGTGAACTTCCTG
>NW_011495018.1:1071027-1071167 GCF_000754665.1 Bison bison bison | reverse complement strand
GCCCCGTGAGAGATCAGCAATGACTGTGGCTTTGGGACAAAGTGCCCCGTGAGAGCTCGGCACTGACTGTGGCTTTGGACCCACAGTAACACAGGAGGCTGGAGGCTCGGGGGAAGACCAGCCAGGTGGGTGTGGAGGAA
>NW_011495018.1:1065872-1070533 GCF_000754665.1 Bison bison bison | reverse complement strand
ACTCCTTGGAAGGAAAGTTATGACCAACCTAGATAGCATATTGAAAAGCAGAGACATTACTTTGCCAACAAAGGTTTGTCTAGTCAAGGCTATGGTTTTTCCTGTGGTCATGTATGGATGTGAGAGTTGGACTGTGAAGAAGGCTGAGCGCCGAAGAATTGATGCTTTTGAACTGTGGTGTTGGAGAAGACTCTTGAGAGTCCCTTGGACTGCAAGGAGATCCAGCCAGTCCATTCTGAAGGAGATCAGCCCTGGGATTTCTTTGGAAGGAATGATGCTAAAGCTGAAACTCCAGTACTTTGGCCACCTGATGCAAAGAGTTGACTCATTGGAAAAGACTCTGATGCTGGGAGGGATTGGGGGCAGGAGGAGAAGGGGATGACAGAGGATGCGATGGCTGGATGGCATCACTGACTCGATGGACGTGAGTCTGAGTGAACTCCAGGAGTTGGTGATGGACAGGGAGGCCTGGCGTGCTGCGATTCATGGGGTCGCAAAGAGTCCGACACGACTGAGCGACTGATCTGATCTGATCTGATCTGAACTAAGCTGCTTCACTTAACTGAGTGACTTAATTGAGTGAGCTCCAATCTCTTCATTTAAAAAATTGCCATAGGAAAAACTATAATTCAAAAAGCCACAAGTACCCCTATATTCACAGCAACGCTGCTCACAATAGCTGAGAAATGAAAGCAACCACTATGCCCATGGACAGATGAATGGATAAAAAGGCGGGCAACTGTATACAGTAGGTCATCCTCAGCCATAGAAAGGGACAGGCCAGTGCCATTTGCGCCCGCGTGGACGGGCCTGGACATTGTCTCACTAAGTGAGACAGTAAGAAAAGGACAAATACTGCGTGACATCGCGTATACGTGGAGTCTGAAGCCTGACACAGACGCGCCTTCCTGCAAAACAGACTCATGGACAGAGACCAACCTCGAGTTCTCCAACGGGGAGGGGTTGGCGGAGGGGAGGGTGGGGAGTTTGGGGTTAGCAGATGCAAACCCCTCTGCACAGACAGATAAAGAACAAGGTCCTGCTCTATAGCACAGGGAATTGTATGCAATGTCCTGGGATAAACTGTAATGAAAAGGAATGTTTTAAAAGGCTATGCATGCATGTATATATGCATATATACAAACATATGTATATGGATAATTAAATCACTTCGTTGTACAGCAGAAGTTAAAACAACGTTGTAAATCGACTGTATGTCCATAAAAAGAGTTGTCACAGGATTAAAGGCAGACCTGTCTCCTCTCTCAGGTGTTTAATTGGCGAAGGGAAGTCTGAGGCCAAGGAGGAGAGCTCTGTCCTGGGTCCTGGCAGGTCGCGCCCTTCTCCGCTGTGCAGCCTGCTGGGGTGTGAGCATGCCACTCACCCCCCTCCCCCCGCCCTGGTCCCTCCCTTCGCAGCACAACCTTATCAGGCATTTGGGCTTCCAAGCCTACTTCTATCTCGCTGTTGATAGGGCTGTGCTTCTTTCTCTTTAACAATATTCAACATCACTAATTTGGAATAAATGGTATTCTGTAGCAAAAAGTGACAGTTGACATGCCAGATCACCCATTTTCTTCATGGGCTATTTTAAATAAACTTTCTGAAAAAAAAATTTAAAAGCCCATCACTTTGTGAGGCACAGAATAAGCTTTCAGAGCACATTCTATCAAATAATGTAGCAGGTTGCAACATCGAGCCACGGGCGAGCGAGCAGGTGAGGCAGCCCCTCCCCTGTCCCTCCACTCACCTGCCTGCTGCCCTCCCAGCTCAAGTCTGCAGACTCATCTTTAGTATGTTCAAGCCCTGAGTTTCTACCGCCTTCTCTAAGTGACAGAACGGACAGCTGCTGATTTTGGGGGGGTGACTTGTCCATTCCCTTTGCTAAACTTATTTAGCTTATTATAAATGAATAGATGAATGAATAAATGAATAGATAAAACTGCTGCTAATACCTAATAGGCGCTGGAAAAAAACAATGAAAGGTGTCTCTCCCCACACGGGGTCTTGGGAATACTCACAAAGCTTTCATTATCAGTCATGACTTTTCTTTTTCATATACAAGAGCACACATGTAAACAAGAATGCCAGAATGTTCTACAAAAAAAAAAAAAATGCACCGATGATTAGGTCTGTCAAGGGTCCATCAGGATCGTAGGCATGTCTGCAGTCCCAGTCACAGCCCCGGGATCCTGTGACCCACAGCGCCCTCTCCCCATCCACCTGAGCTGATCCATCTTCAGTCCCATTTGTATTTCTTGAATTCCACTAAAATAGTTTGACCATTATTCTATTGGTACATTTATATATTTTTGTGGGGTTTTCGGTGACATTCTGCATAAATCTTATTGGATATATTAAGCATTGAGAATAATTCGCACATCATAAAAGTATGGAGTGAGGAACTTTCACAAAACGGACGGTTTGTTTAACTCAGCCAGATCAAGGAACAGTCGTCACCACCTTTACAGAAGCCCCTCCACTGCCCTGAATCCCAGAGTCCATTCCTGTCCCCACATCCGCCTCCCGCAGGAGAACCTACAACTGGCCTGCGATGGCAGAGCCCACCTGCTTCCGGGAGGCTCCGTGCGACTGGGCCAGTGTGTCCGTGTTTACCTGACCCTTGCTCATGCCACCCATGCAGCCCAGCTCGTCCTGTTGTGACACCCGTCACCATGGGTGGGCGTCTAGACTGCTTCCCGTTTGGTGCTGAAACCAGTAATACCGTCATGAATATGACAACCCATGCCCTTTGTTGAACCCGTGTACGAATTTCTGTGGGATCCTTTTCTGGGGAGGGAATCGCTCAGTTCTATGGGGTTTCCAGTGTCGTGGAACTACTACACACATTTCTAAGAGTCGTTACGGTTTCCCTTCCTCCTAGCAGCATACAAGGGTTCCAGTTGCTAGAGCAACTACAGGTTTCCTCACTCAGTATTATCTACTGTTTCAATTTTTAACAATTTTATTGCATGTGTAGTGGTACAATACCATATCTTAAGTTTATTGAAGTATAATATACATGTTAGAAAATATACTTTATCTAAGTGAGTAGTTGGATGAGTTTTGACAAATACACATTTTCATCACCTTTAAAAGACCCTGATGCTCCCTCTGGCCAAGTTAAGGCCACCGCTGACTGATTCATCTCTCTAGCTTGGTTTCACTGCTCTAGGATTTCATATTCAAATAAGAGCAATTATGCAGTGTGTGCTGTTTTGTTCCAGCTTCTTTTTGTTGAGAAGCATGTTTTTTGCTATCCATTCATGCTGTCCTGAGAATTGATACTTTATTCACTTCTACTGCTGAGTATCACTCCATTGTATTATGAATATTACAAAAAAAAATGTTTAACTGTTCTGTTCTATTGGGAAACCTTGAGACCATTTCTGGTTTTACACTATTTTGAGTGAAGCTGACGTGAACATTAGTGAACACACCTTACCTGCGCTCAGACTTTCTCTTCTCTTAAGTAAACGCACAGGAGTGGGATTGTAGTGAACACACCTTACCTGCGCTCAGACTTTCTCTTCTCTTAAGTAAACGCACAGGAGTGGGATTGCCGGTAATGTGGTGAGCGTGTGTTCGACTTCATCAGAAATTGCTAAAGTGTTTTCCAAGCAGGCTGTTGGGTCTTACACTCCCAACCTCCCAAAGATGGGTTTCTTGTTCTTCCAAGGTTTTACTTTACTGGGTGTCATCATTAATAACATGTATTAGCTTTTTAAGTAGTGATAATGGTAGTTCATTGTGGGTTTTGTTTTGGGTGAACTCATAAAGAGCAGTTTAAGATTCACAGCAAAAACTGAATGGAACGTGCTTGCTGTGCTTAAATTCTCATTTCTGATGAATCTCATTTCTGACATTATGTGTCTGCTCTCTGTTGATTGTTCATCCAAACACCTTCTGCTGAGGAATACCTGCATCTGCCTGTATTTAATTAGGTTGCTATGGACTGGGTATTTGTCCCCCACCCCCAAATCCGCATGCTGAAGCCTAAATCCCAGTGTGACAGTGTTTGGAGGGGGGCTTCAGGGACAGGATGGGGTCTTGAGTGGGGGCTTCATGCAGGGTTGGTGACTTTATAAGTGGGGGGGAAAGACAAGAGCTCTCTCTGCACCTGTGAGGTGAGGGTGGAGGAGGCCATGTCACCTGTAAGCCAGGAAGACATCCTTCTCCCAGAACCAGACCTGCTGGCACCTGACCTCTGTCTTCCAGACTCCAGGCCTGTGGGGAGTGAATGTATGTTGTCTAAGCCACCCCATCTGTGCCATCGTCACATAAGCCTGAGCCCGCTGGGACGTCGGCACGCCCTCATCTTCTGATGCCCCTTGCTATGTGCTGAAAGCAAGGCTTCCCCCAAGTACGTGTGTTGTAAGTGTTCTCTCCCAACCTGTGGCTGGCTTTTTCTTGTTTCCATTGTATTGACAAAGGGTAGAAGCTTTTTTATTTTCAAGACCAACTGATCAATTCCTTTCACTTATGATTAAGTATGAATAAGAAATCTTTGCCTAATCCAAGGCTTTGTCCTCTATTTTCTTCGAGGAATTTTATACTTTTACCTTTTACCCTTTGGTATATTCTGTTTTAAGCTACGGTTTGTGTAGGCAAGGAGGAAAGAGTGAGGGATGCATCAGGTCTTCTGTAATTTGTTGACTTTA
>NW_011495018.1:1064906-1065772 GCF_000754665.1 Bison bison bison | reverse complement strand
GATGTACTCTGCGTATAAGTTAAATAAACATGGTGACAATATACAGCCTTGAAGAACTCCTTTTCCTGTTTGGAACCAGTCTGTTGTTCCATGTCCAGTTCTAACTGTTGCTTACAGACCTGCATACAAATTTCTCAAGAGGCAGGTCAGGTGGTCTGGTATTCCCATCTCTTTCAGAATTTTCCGCAGTTTATTGTGAGCCACACAGTCAAAGGCTTTGGCATAGTCAATAAAGCAGAAATAGATGTTTTTCTGGAACTCTCTTGCTTTTTCCATGATCCAGCAGACGTTGGCAATTTGATCTCTGGTTCCTCTGCCTTTTTATAACCAGCTTGAATATCAGGAAGTTCACGGTTCACATATTGCTGAAGCCTGCCTTGGAAAATTTTGAGCATTACTTTACTAGCATGTGAGATGAGTGCAATTGTGTGGTAGTTTGAGCATTCTTTGGCATTGCCTTTCTTTGGGATTGGAATGAAAACTGACCTTCTCCAGTCCTGTGGCCACTGCTGAGTTTTCCAAATTTGCTGGCATATTGAGTGCAGCACTTCCACAGCATCATCTTTCAGGATTTGGAATAGCTCAACTGGAATTCCATCACCTCCACTAGCTTTGTTCATAGTGATGCTTTCTAATGCTCACTTGACTTCATATTCCAGGATGTCTGGCTCTAGGTCAGTGATTACACCATCGTGATTATCTAGGTCGTGAAGATCATTTTTGTACAGTTCTTTGTGTATTCTTGCCATCTCTTCTTAATATCTTCTGCTTCTGTTAGGTCCATACCATTTCTGTCCTTTATCGAACCCATCTTTGCATGAAATGTTCCTTTGGTATCTCTGATTTTTCTTGAAGAGATCCCTAGT
>NW_011495018.1:1063358-1064806 GCF_000754665.1 Bison bison bison | reverse complement strand
TCTGACGGATGGCTCTTCTCAGTCTCTGATGAGGCCAGTGAGTGTTCGGTGCAGGCTTTTGGGTCCTGCAGTTGGAGGTGAGACGCCTTGTGAGCTTAGGATCTGTTCCATGTGGACCCTCAGAGACCGGACTTTGTCCACCCCCAGTTTAATGGTCAGGTCCTCAGGAGGACCCCAGAGCACATTCCGGAGCTCTTTATCCAGAAAGAAATGCCCTCCCCAGAGGGCTCTGCCCTGTGAATCCCAGCCACCTCAGTCTCCAGGATCCTTTTTCCTGTTTCGGAAAACTCTTATCCATCACTCACTGAATTTTGTCTCTTCCCTTGTCTGCTATCTTCTCATCCTGGGGCTCCGATTGTAGATATCTGAGTGCTTTACAGCGTGTTGGATTTTGCTACATTTTCTCTGAATCTTTGTCACTGTGCTTGAGTCTAAGTATGTCCTGTTGACTTCTGCACTTTGAAATCTGCAGTTACGCCCACTCAACAAATTCTTCATTTCAGTTAATATTTTTTCAGTCCTAAAATCTCTATTTAATTCATCTTTATAAATTCCCATTCTTTGGAAGTAATATTGCCTACTATTTTTTCTTTTTTTGCATTGGAGCTAAAATTGGTGTGCAATTGTATTTTCCAAAATGTGTTGTTTTCTACAAACTGGCCGCAAGAGATGACTTGAAGGAAAAAAGAAAAAAGAGGTTTGTGGATGGTGGACATCTAAATCTAGGAGGTTCTTTATAGGATTTCCCTCTTAGGAATCTAAAATGCCTGTTAGCTGTAGAAAGTAGAAGTTTTGCCACAAAGAAAACTACAGATGTATTTTTCACACAGTGTTTCCAAAATTTCAGCAGCACGCAGCATCTATGGTTGCGGCAGCACCAATGTCCCCCGCCTCTCGCGCTCCCTCTGCAAGGGCCTTGCCCCCACGGAGCAGGCACTGGGTTCCCACTGTTCTCATCACGTTCTCTCTCTGCTCCAGGACTTTCATCCTCCGGCTTCATGTCAGCTGACCCAGGTGGCTGACCCACCCGAGTTTTCACCAAGCGCCGCAGAACCCTCATCTCAGGCTCATATTTTCCTCCTCAGCACAGTAAGATTGCCAAGAAACCTCAGAGTTGCAAGCGTCCGTGTGCGAAAGGGCCTGCCACGGCCGTCTGGGAGCTGAGCTTGTCCGGGCCCGAGGGGGACGCCAGGGGGCTGAGCTGTGTGGGCCAGTGAGGGGCCCCGAAGTCCGGACGCGGGGCTCAGGATAGTGGCCGCGACTGATGCTACCACGTGCAAAGGCTCCAGGGACAAGGGTTCTCCTGCGGGCAGGTCGCTGCCTGAGCCCAGGAGCAGTGGACGTGGGGCCCCGGCTCGGAAGGCCTCTGTCCCCCGGAACTCCTGCAGCCCCTCCCACAGGAGGCTGCGGGGCTCCTGACCCCGGCCTCCTGGGAGGGGCCCCGCGGC
>NW_011495018.1:1060226-1063258 GCF_000754665.1 Bison bison bison | reverse complement strand
GCCGAGAACCACTCTCCCCCAGGAAATCTCCCTCGCTGCGCCCTCTGTCCTCAGTGAAGGGCTGGGGCCCTGCCGTCCTGTGTGTGCCTCTGGGATGGCCTTGATCAATCAGCCTTAAAGAAGGACTCTCACCGGTCAGCCGCTCCCCGCCCAGCCCAGGATGTGCACGAAGGCTGCAGTCAGCGTGGGGTGGGGGCGGGGACACGCACATGTGGGCTGGAGGAACACAGGGGCTCCGGGTGGTTTTCTGGGTCTTGGGCTGCGGTTGTCTCCACTATACGCAGTTCAGAATCCAAATCTCTTAGACCTTTGAAGTTTGGAAGAAATGAGAGTGTGTAAATTTATTTTTTCTTTACCATTTTAAGTATTACTTGCATATTGCTGAAGAATTAGAGATCATCTGTGTGTTTATGTGTGTATGTTTGCATGTGTGTGTGTGTGTGCTCGTGCATGTTTGCATATGTGTGTGTGTGCTCGTGCATGTGTGTGTGTGTTTATGTGTGTGTGCCTGCCATGTATGTATATGTGTGTGTTTATGTGTGTGTATGTGCCTGCTATATATGTATCTGTGTGTGTAAGTGTGTGTACCTGCCGTGCGTGTGTGTGTGTGTGTGTGTGATGCTCTACTCAGCAGGCTTTCCTCATTGCCTTGTCTTGAAAACTGTCTCCCAACACTCGGGTAGCAAGCAGTCCCCAGATTCAAAAAAGGGGACCCTCTGATTCATAGGCTATTTCTTTGAGTGAAACGCAATCTTCAGAATCAGGGCAGCTACAGTCTTGAAGTGAAATGTCTTTTTGTTAGCCTCTGACAAACATTTCCCCAAAGTGCAATAAGTGGAGAAAATGTTTCATCACAAAAAATTTAAATATACTAAACCAGTTGCTAAATATGATTTTTGTAATTACTGGCATGGTCTTATTTTATATTATTAAGGCTAGATATTTTAAATGAGATTTTCTATCCCCTGAGCAGCCCAAAATGTAGAGGTTTTTAAATAATTGAATTCCTCTACATTTTGATTAAATTCTTAACCAAGACCACTGCGTATGAAGGCAAAACAAAAGTCCTTTTAAAACTATGGTTGACTTCAAAATTCCTGTTGATGTCCTGACTTTGGGCGCAATTTATTTATTTAAAAATCTAGATGGAGAGATGTGGCTGTGGTTTTATACTTCCCGGTGGCTTAGTGGTAAAGAACCCGCCTGATAATGCAGGAGACATAAGAGATGTGGGTTCGATCCCTGGTTTGGGAAGATCCCCTGGAGGAGGGCATGGCAATCCACTGCAGTCTTGTCTAGAGAATCCCATGGACAGAGGAGCCCTGCGGGCTACAGACCATGGGGTCGCACAGAGTCAGACACGACTGAGCGACTTAGCTAAGTGTACACGGGCAGCCCTCACCCAACCCCAGCGTCCTCTCACACCAGCTCCGGCTGGCTCCTGGGCTCCAACCCACCAGCCTCCCCGTCACCTCTTTGCAGGAGCTGCTCTGTCTGCATTTCTGCTCCGGGGAACCCTTTACGGTCCTCTCTCACCACTGAGCCCTCCTCCCGCAGAGAGGACCTCCCGAGCCCAGCCCTCGGCGCCCAGCAGAGCCCCCGCCCCGCCCCACCCCGCAGACTCCTCCGCTGTGAGCGCTTACACACTGAAGCCTCAGCGCGCGTGGGGACGGCAGCTGTGTGTGTGTGCGCGCTGAGCTGTACCTCCAGAGGCCAGGGCTGTGTCCCTTCACCAGACTGAACCCACGCTGTGCCCGCAGGGCCCAGAGCCGGTGGTGGATGTGCTCCCGGGTAAATGGCCGGGGTCTGGGGGTTGAGGATCTCGGGCCCGAGGCAGGAGAGGCTGCCCTGAGACGGACACCATGCGCCCCAGGCAGCAGCGTGCTCTCCTCACACCCCCAGAGGCGATCCAGACTCAGTGTCTGGAACGATGACCCTGCAGCTAAAGGCACCTTTGGGACCTTGAAACCTTCCGCTGTAACCTGTATTACTTCAGGCTCTGAAAACAGTTAAGGGGTATTTTAATTTAAAACACATTTTTGGTGATGGGACTTCCCTTACTCTAACCTACTGGAAAGATGCTCCGTGCCTTCGGCAGGATCACGCAGCTCTCAGATCTTGCTTTCTAACATAATTCTCTAATAAAAGACCAGACTCTTCAGAGAAGCCGCCGCTCCTAGCACTGAGGGAAGCATACAAGACGTGCTGGGGTGCCTGCAGGGCCAGAAAGTAAGGATACAGTGACTGCCTCCATTGCGCACACACACACGCGCACACACACAGGCATACACACATGCATGCACACACGTGCACACACACATGCACACACATGCACACACACACACATATGCACTCACGCACACGTGCACACTCACACTGAAGAGGTGAAGTCAAGGGAACGCACCAGACAACCGAGAGAGCCCCAGCAGCCAAGCCTGGGAAGAAAGGAGGAATTGCATGCAGTTGTATTGGATCAAAATCCAAAGAATGAAATGAACACGCGTGAGTCTGTGATAATATAAACAGATTGGATAAATAAACAGGAGATAAGAGATAAAAATGGAAGCATGTGGCAAGAATTCTAAGTAGTCTATGTGGACCCCTCCCCAAGATCAGATCAGATCAGTAGCTCAGTTGTGTCTGACTCTTTGTGACCCCATGAATCACAGCACACCAGGCCTCCCTGTCCATCACCAACTCCCGGAGTTCACTCAGATTCACATCCATTGAGTCAGTGATTCCATCCAGCCATCTCATCCTCCGTCATCCCCTTCTCCTCCTGCCCCCAGTCCCTCCCAGCATCAGAGTCTTTTCCAATGAGTCAACTCTTTGCATGAGGTGGCCAAAGTACTGGAGTTTCAGCTTTAGCATCATTCCTTCCAAAGAAATCCCAGGGCTGATCTCCTTCAGAATGGACTGGTTGGATCTCCTTGCAGTCCAAGGGACTCTCAAGAGTCTTCTCCAACACCACAGTTCAAAAGCATCAATTCTTCGGCGCTCAGCCTTCTTCACAGTCCAACTCTCACATCCAT
>NW_011495018.1:1059874-1059980 GCF_000754665.1 Bison bison bison | reverse complement strand
TGCAGAATTTCAAGCATTACTTTACTAGCATGTGAGATGAGTGCAATTGTGTGGTAGTTTGAGCATTCTTTGGCATTGCCTTTCTTTGGGATTGGAATGAAAACTG
>NW_011495018.1:1058759-1059774 GCF_000754665.1 Bison bison bison | reverse complement strand
CCCCATCTAGGTCCTCAGCCTCCCCCCCCAGCCTCCCCGTCCACACACCCCATCACTCACCCACCTGCCGCACCTCTGACTTGTCCCAAGGCCCATCCCTGCGCTGAGTGGACCCTTGGCAGCAGTCCACAGACCCCCAGCGCCCACTCCACACCCTCAGTTACCCCTCCCTACACTGGAAACTGGCCCCACAAGGACTTTCTCCCCGTGATCTGGGTGCCACGTGTGACAGGCAGGGTCACCAGGGACCCTCCAGGAGCAGCCGGCTCGGTGACCACCTGGACACCTCCCCACACACACAGCTGGGCCCCCGCATTACCATGGAGAAGCCAGGCATCCAACCAGCACCGCCTGCAAGAATCGTCTCTCAAGAACCCAATAATCCAGTGTTGGTCCATTTTCTCTGTGGACTTTGGGAGCAGATAAAGCACAGGCACCAGCTCATTTTCTCGCTCTCCAAAGTGAATGACTGCTGGTTTAAAAAAAAAAAACAATTCCAAGTCAAATCCCTTCCACTGCTATATGCGTTTTCTGTTCCTGCTGCAACAGAGGCCCTTAAACATGGAGGCATAAACAGCAGAGAGCTGCACCCTCACAGCCTGTGGGTCAGCCGTGCGTGCAGCCTGGCCGGGCCGAAATCCAGGCTCCAGGGAGAGTCTGTCCCCAGCCTTCTCTGCCTCCCAGAGGCACCTGCACCCCTGGCTGCGGCCCCTCCCTGCATCTTCAGGGCCAGCCGTGTCACTGGGCAGCCCGACCCCGCTCTGGCTGCCATGCCTCCTCTCTGGTCTGCGTTGCTGCCTCCACTTCCCACGTTTTAGGGCCGTTTTGATTACATCTGGATCGTCCGGCATCACTCATATTGTAAGGTCTGCTCACTGCTGCTGCTGCTAAGTCACTTCAGTCGTGTCTCACTCTGTGCGACCCCACAGACGGCGGCCCACCAGGCTTCCCCCCGTCCCTGGGATTCTCCAGGCAAGAACACTGGAGTGGGTTGCCATTTCCTTCTCCAATGCAT
>NW_011495018.1:1056151-1058659 GCF_000754665.1 Bison bison bison | reverse complement strand
AGGTCCATACCATTTCTGTCCTTTATCGAACCCATCTTTGCATGAAATGTTCCTTTGGTATCTCTGATTTTCTTGAAGAGATCCCTAGTCTTTCCCATTCTGTTGTTTCCCTCTATTTCTTTGCATTGATCGCTGAAGAAGGCTTTCTTATCTCTTCTTGCTATTCTTTGGAACTCTGCATTCAGATGCTTATATCTTTCCTTTTCTCCTTTGGTCTTCGGCATATCTCTTCCCCACCCTGTTGGCTTATGTCTCTGAACCAGAGCATGGGCTGGACTTGCTTCCAGAGAGCTTGGCACGCAGAGGGGGATGAACAGAGTATCCGGCAGTGGAGACGCCTGCAGCCAGGAGACCCGGCTCAGTCTGCAGGGAGCACTCTACCCTCGCTGGGCCCTGTGGCCTGGAGGATTTTTCGGGCTCCAGGAGCCGGTGGATCTCAATGGCCTCAGCTTCTAACCAGAGGGTCCGGGCATCAACAGAACCGTGCCCATGGCTCCACGTCCTCTCTCTGGGGAGGAGATCGTTCCTCTTCTGACCCTCATTTTAATTCCTTGGTGTTTTCATGAATCTGGAGATGGCAAAGGCAACCACATCATCTCCACTAGCCCAGGGCTCCTCCCTACACAGCAGACGCTGCTGACCGCCCCACTCTGGGCTCCAGGGAACAAGCTGTCCTCATTCTCAGGCCAGAAGCTGGTCTGTGCTTCCTTGGGGTCAACCCTGGATCTCCAGGGCAGGACCTCAGGGTCCTGAGACCTCCAGCCCAGAGGCCACATCTTGTCACCAGGAAGGCTCAAGTGCATCTTCCATTCTCACTCGCCTGGTGAGTCCCTGTACCAGCATTCCACAGGTTATGCAGTCTTGAATTTTATTCTGCAACTTTAACGCCAAGACCATTGCAGACTGTACACCCTGACATGTGGGCTCAGGCGATACGGTGGAAGACGTCCAGACACCCACAGAGGGTTCTGCCCACCAAATCACCCCGTTCTGTTTCCTCTCCCGGACTGTGCCCCTGCCCGAGCACCTGGGTACCTCTGGGAGATTACTCTTCTCCTGAGCAGAAATATCGCCAAACGGACGCTGCTCCTCCTTCACACACTGAAAAGTCGGACTGCAATGTTTGTGATTTTCCATGAGAAATGTTAATTCTGTCCAGCAGCTCAGAGGAGCTGGCGGGAGGAGAAGGACCCTCATGGTTTATGACTTTGGCTCTCAGGTTGGGGCAGATGGCACCCACAGGGTCTCAAATGAACTGACAGTGTTTTGTGAACACCCCAACTATTTCCGTGTGTGTGTGTGTGTGAAATCGGACCTGGTGTCCATGGCTCGCCTCAGAGCCTCACGAAGCCCCAGCTTCAAGCACCCCCCGCAGGTAGAAGAGGAGCCACTTGACTGCACCTCACAGAGGACATAAGGGGCTTCCCTGTGGCTCAGATGGTAAAGAATCTGCCTGCACTATGGGAGACCTGGGTTCAGTCCCTGGATCAGGAAGATCCCCTGGAGAAGGGAGTGGCTACTCACTCCAGTATTCTTACCTGGAGAATCCCATAGACAGGAGAGCCTGGTGGCTACAGTCCATGGGGTCACAAACAGTTGGACACGACTGAGCGACTAGCACTTTCATTTTCGTAGAGGGCAACCTGTTGACTATGACACAGAGACTCTGACCTTGATGAGTGACACCTCGTGAGGAAAAGGACAGCAGCCTGAGCGAGTGGCCGGAGCTGATGCAGAGACTGCATGGGCATTTCCTCATAGAGAAAGGAAGACGTTTCTCTATCAAATGACATGCCGAGGTCCCGTGCTTCTGTCTCACTTAAAACATTTACCTTGTGTGACACTTAGCATCATTTTCCTTCTTAACTTTTTCCCAGCTAACCAACCAGCCACCAGGCCCGTCACCATGGGCCCTGCCAGAGGAGGGGGACCTCGGTGGCAGCTGCTCTGAGCGTCTGAGAGCAGGTGGTCCTGAGCAGTGGGCCATTCCCCTCTGCAGACCTAAGGGCTTCACCCGTGGGTGGTCTACAGAGGCAGGGAGCACCCCAGGCTGGAGAGAGAAGGGTGTCAGGAAGGCAGGGGCCCTGCAGCTGGGATCCTGGGGGGCTGGCGGTCAGATGGGGGACACGGGAGGGGCCGCTGAGGAGCGGGCACGCCTGCGGAGCAGGGCGCTGTGCAGACAGCCCTCGGTTCACTGCTCGGAGCTGGTCCCGGCGGGGAGGAGCAGGCTCTGGGACCCAGGCACTGGAATCTGAGCTGGGCTCTGCCCTTCCCTGTCCACGTGGCCTCTGCCTGAGTGCGCCCTCTGCACAGTGGACACGAAGGAAACATGGCTTAGAGAAAAGACACGTGACCCCTGCTTGGTTCAGCTGGGAAGCTGCTGGGCACTGCATCCGGGAGGAAGTGGGGTGGTCCTGGTGGTCCCAGCAGGGTGTCCATCTGAGGAGGGGTCGTAGGTCCATCCTAGTCCCCATCTAGGTCCTCAGACTTCCACCCCAGCCTCCCCGT
>NW_011495018.1:1054151-1056051 GCF_000754665.1 Bison bison bison | reverse complement strand
AGAATACTGGAGTGGTTTGCCATTTCCTTCTCCAGAGGATCTTCCCAACCCAGGGACCAAACCCAGGTCTCCCACATTGTAGGCAGACGCTTTACCGTCTGAGCCACCAGGGAGGTCTATATTAAACCGTTTTAAAAAATAAGATCCTATTTTACTAGATTCAAGGAATTCTTAAAAGGCTCTTGCCAAGTACTTTTAGACGCACAGGTTCGTTTGATCTGCTGTGTGTTCCTCCCGGTGGAGGCTGATTATTTACACGATTGAAAAGAAAGCCACCACCTGTCCTTTGTTGCTCCCATGAAGGGCTGGTTTCGTCACAGATTTTTATCAGTTTCCCCTTCACTCTCACGTCTCTGGAGCAGACGGAACCGGTGGCCTGGGAAGCCTGGAGCAAGACTGCCGGGAGACCCCACCGTGGGCAGACCCCGCCTAGCACTGCACCCGCCAGCCTCCCAGCTCCGGCTCCCTGTCCTCGGTCGTCTCTCCAGCCAGCTTCCCATTTCCGAGTCTCGGACACGCGCCCTGAGAACAGACGCGGTGGGATGTGAGATGTCCCTCTCTAGCTGTCTAGCTCTGTATCAGCTTCTGCCGACCACCCTCAGGGACAGGTGGCCCCCTCCTGGGGGCTCCCACTCAGCCAGCTGCCCTTTTCAGATGGAAAGAGATCCCTGGGTCAGCACTGCAAGAGCCTGTTCCTGGGGGCTTCTGACTCCCTCTTCACCTACTTGTCCGAACCTCCTCTCACTCCTCCGACAGCTGCGTCTCCCTCCAGGCACAAGAGAAGGGGGACGTGGAGCACCCCGAGGGACTCGGGAGCCAGGGCACTCCCTGTGCACCTTCCCCGGAGCATCCCACAGACCCTCGTCTGTCTCAGCCCTCCCTGGACTGGCCCTCTTCATCCACTGTCGCCCCAAAGGATGCCAACATCTGTGCCCATCAAATAATGCCATCTGACTCTCTGGGCTCTGGTGTTTTTAACAAGTCAGCACCACCACTAATGGACACAGCTTCTTTGTGTGATTGAGGGAAGGGCCCCTCTCTCAACGCACACGAACAGGGCGCGCTCTGACCTGGCACCATGGCATCACAGGGAGGTCAAAGGATGCTCCCCGGGACACATGCTCCTGCAGGGGCTTCTCCGACAACCAGCAGTGTCATAATAATCGAGCGCTAACAGAGCCAGCTGTGTCCACGAAAAAGGTTTGGACTACCTTCTGCCATATCCACATCGCCCTATTTCTCATGCAGTTCACACACCAGTTTTCTCATTTGTTAAAGTGATTTCTAGCATTAGTTTGGCAGATGTCTGATGAATCTGGTCAGGGTGTTGGAGATTCTTCCAGGAGCTGTGAGGCCACTCACAATTGCAGTTCCCTATGGTTTTGGCACAACAGACTGGTTCCAAATAGGAAAAGGAGTACGTCAAGGGTGTACACTGTCACCCTGCTTATTTAACTTCTATGCAGAGTACATCATGAGAAACGCTGGGCTGGAAGAAGCACAAGCTGGAATCAAGATTGCCGGGAGAAATATCAATAACCTCAGATATGCAGATAATACCACCCTTATGGCAGAAAGTGAAAAGGAACTAAAAAGCCTCTTGATGAAAGTGAAAGTGGAGAGTGAAAAAGTTGGCTTAAAGCTCAACATTCAGAAAACGAGATCATGGCATCCGGTCCCACCACTTCATGGGAAATAGATGGGGAAACAGTGGAAACAGTGTCAGACTTTATTTTTCTGGGCTCCAAAATCACCACAGATGGTGACTGCAGCCATGAAATTAAAAGACGCTTACTCCTTGGAAGGAAAGTTATGGCCAACCTAGATAGCATATTCAAAAGCAGAGACATTACTTTGCCAACAAAGGTCCATCTAGTCAAGGCTATGGTTTATCCTGTGG
>NW_011495018.1:1050696-1054051 GCF_000754665.1 Bison bison bison | reverse complement strand
TGACCCTCAGCGACCCCATGGACTGCAGCCTACCAGGCTCCTCCGTCCATGGGATTTTCCAGGCAAGAGTACTGGAGTGGGGTGCCATCACCTTCTTCGGGTCTGCTCACTAGTAGGTTTAATTCCCCCTCTGCCAGGCAAGCTAACATACCCCCAGGTTCTGGGGGCTTGGATGTGAGTATCTTTGGGTGCTTGTTGTGGGGCGGGGTAGTCTACTTATCACAGCTAGTAGATGTTGGAAAACAACAGAATGATATGTGCATGTGACAGTATGTGCGCTTAGTCGCTCAGTCTGGTCCGACCCTTTTGCATATGACAATAGAATGCTTAATATTTCTTTTGCAACCTTTTTAAACGAAAGAAAATAAATGGAAATATTTGTGCAGTCATTTTTAAAGATTTTTTTTTACTACATGTGAAAAAAAGATAAATAAAAATCCCACATGAGACAGATGAAGTCATTTCTTGAGACCTTTGATGTCAGTACATTAGCTCTTTGTTTACTCAGCATCTAACAGACTTTAAACAGCCATAAACATTTAATAGGAAATAACCCATTATAATCCCGGGTCTTAAGCTAATCAACAAAATGGACCAGACAATTCCCAAAGCCTCTGTTCCTGGTCGTGTTTTTAACAGTCTTACAGTAAAATTCCAGGGGTGAGGAGAACTGTGCATTTGGGTTTGCTAGGAGGGTGGTCAGGGAGACGGGATGACTGACCACCCTGTTTTATTTGAGGGTTTCCTGGGATGGTTGCTGGCACACCAGTACAATAGCTCACCCAGGCCTTCAGACATGAGGTGCCTCCACACAGCAGACAGCCAGGATGCCAGGAAGCCTAACAGGATATTCTGGATCCCTGCAACATGAGAACATGAATTTGCCAAATGCCAGCTACTCATCCATCTCCTAGGAGCATCCTGATAACCCAGGAGTGGGGAAACTGAAGCTCAGGGTCACATCTCTGGAACACAGCAAAGCTTGGGCTCAGCCCCAGGCCTTTCTGGCCCCGAAGCTCACACTTAAACCCCACACCCAATGTTAATTGTTAGTCAGTCAGTCATGTCTGACTGTGACCCCATGGAGTGCCAGGCTCTGCTATCCATAAGATACTTCAGGCAAGAATACTGGAGTGGGGAGCCTTTGCCAGGTCCAGGGGCTCTTCTCCACCCAGGGGTTGAACCCACGTCTCCTGCATTGCAGGCAGATTCTTTACTGTCTGAGCCACCAGGGAAGCCTGGCTCATGTCCAAAGCTGTTGGCTACTGATCTCCTGTTCTGCCCCCAACCTCCAGTGCGGTGGTCGCATTTCAGCTGATGTGGCCGTCAGTGGAAGTGACTCAGCGCCGTGTGTGGGTGTTTGGGTGTGAGTGTGTAGGTGTGTGTGCAGGTGTGGGGATGCAGATATTTAAATCCACAAGAATTACCACCTCTCCCAGGCTTTGTTTAGATCCTTTACATAAACTTTCCACAGTGAACAGTCTCTGGCCTTAAACTTTAACCACAAAAAAACAAATGCAACCTGCTTCCTACCAGGAATTATTTGTGTCCTACACTCTTTTCCAGGCTCAGAGCCAGAATCTGCAATTACACAGCTCTGAAGGCTTGGAGGCGAGCCACCTGAAACCTGGGCGTGGGGGAACTTCACTTGGGTCTTCCTCAAATTCCAGGCATTTGCCAAAGATATCTCAGGCTCAAACGGCATCCTGCTAAAAAAAATAAGCAATTTTAGGAAAAGGTGTATTGGATTTAAGGAGAAAAAGTCAAATGTAAATAATCACAAAGGGAAAAGAAAGATACATCCATTGAAAGCTTAGACTAATGTAGAACTATTCAAAGATTTTGAAAAATTCCCTTTATCTGTGTAATCATCTCTGAGGTGATGGGGGTGGAGGATCAGTCTCCAGCTGAATCATTGGCTAATGTTATTCATGACCAGCCCTTATCAGGCTGTATCCAGCCTGCATATATTTATATCCTGTGAAATTTTTCTCCCTGCAAACTTGCATGGCAGGAAGACACCTGTCTTACCTCACAGACCGCATAGAATATGTGAGCAGAGATTGCTAATTGATGAGCCTTCTGCTGGGGATACGTGAACAGAGATTGCTAATTGATGAGCCTTCTGCTGAGGAACTTCACTGAGGTCTTCATCACCCCCTAATTGTGCTGTGCTGCGCCAAGTCACTTCAGTCATGTCCGATTCTCTGCGACCCCATGGACTGTAGCCCACCAGGCTCCTCTGTCCTCGGGATTCTCCAGGCAAGAAGACTGGAGTGGGTTGCCACGCCCTCCTCCGGGGACCTTCCTGACCCAGGGATCGAAACCACATCTCTTACGTCTCCTGCATTGGCAGGAGGGTTCTTTACCTCCAGCGCGACGGCCAAATCCTAATCGTGGGGCTCTCAGTAAAGTGCTCAAACTCCTGCTGGAAGTAACAAGGGAAATACCTCCAATGAGAGGTCCTGTCCAACAGCTGTGTTTTGGCAGCTAGTTTCTGGGCCGGGTGCTCCAAGCAGGGACCATGCCTCATAGGGGACCTGTGTTCTGGGCAGCTGGCGGACAGCTCTGCTTCTCCCCAGCTGCAGCTGCAACATGGCCCTTGGTGTTAACCTCGATCCAGCCAGCTCACCCTGTGGACTGTAGCCTGCCAGGCTCCTCTGTCCACAGGATTTCCCAGGCAAGAATATTGGAGTGGGTTGCCATTTCCTTCTCCAGGGGGATCTTCCCAACCAAGGAATCGAATCAGTGTTTCCTGAGTCTAATGCATTGAAGGTGGACTCTTTATCCACTGAGCCGTCAGGAAGTTCCACAAAACAAATGGAGTTCATGTCAAATATACTTTTGAGTCATAAATAAAAATAAATCCTTGTCTTATTCTTGGGCTTCTCTGGTAGCTCAGCTGGTAAAGAATCTGCCTACAATGCAGGAGACCCTGGTTCAATTCCTGGGTCTGGAAGATCCATTGGAGAAAGGATAGGCTACCCACTCCAGTATTCTTGGACTTCCCTTGTGGCTCAGCTGGTAAAGAATTCCATGCCATGTGGGAGTCCTGGGTTTGATTCCTGGGTTGGGAAGATTCCCTGGAGAAGGGAAAGGCTACCCACTCCAGTATTCTGGCCTGGAGAATTCCATGGACTGTATAATCCTTGGGATCGCAAAGAGTCAGACATGACTGAGAGACTTTCGCTTTCACTTTTTTATTCTTGTAGATGATAAAAAGCATGTGTGTCTCTATGTTATGAGTATATTAAAGTGAAGTGAAGTCGTTCAGTTGTGTCTGACTCTGTGACCCCATGGTTTGCAGCCTAAGAGGCTCCTCTGTCCATGGGATTTTTCAGACAAGAATACTGGA
>NW_011495018.1:1048891-1050596 GCF_000754665.1 Bison bison bison | reverse complement strand
CAGACCACTTGCTACAGTGAGCAGAAGCACGAATACTGCTGTCCAGAGGCTTGAGGCGATGGCGTTGATAGGTACGCATACTCTTTAGAGTAATCAGAAGATGTATAAGGCTCTTTAAATCTCAGGATACTTACGAAGAGATGAGTTTTGCAAACATGTCAATAATAGCTCTCGCTGAAAATTGCCCATTCTGTGTCCAAGTTCATTTTCAGGAAGCTGAGATTCCAGACCCAGTGGAATTTCTCTCCTCAGTAAAGCAGCATGCCAGCAAATTATAGACCATACATCCGATGGAGTCAGTATTATTCATAAGTACATCGAGTGATTAAAAATGAAGCAATGGAAGCTGAAGATGCTAACTGCCAAACTCGGGCAGGGTGCCTTAGGGGGCCTACAGAGCGCAGAGCCCTGGAAGCTGGTGGCCGTGGCATTGGGGGTCCTCACCATGGCAACCCTGGCAAGACAGCCCTCGCCTCTCAGGGAGGCCCCCTGATTCCCAGCCTGCCCAGATCGTACTCACAAGCTAAATGGATCCTGTCTTTGGAGTTACTCTGTAAGTTCCATTTCATCACTTTCAAATGCTGCCACACGCCTGAGGATTCATTGGGACGAAGTGCGGATGTGACTTGCCACAAAGTCATCTCCATTCTGAGGTTCTGGAGTGGGGAACCGGGGGCTCCCTGAGCCCCATGTATCCTCACATGGGTCCCTGCATGCCCCGCCGTATGCGAGAGCTGCAGACTCCACTCCTGGCCAGGTGAACCCTGAGTCTGGGCTGGCTGGCCTCCAGCACACACTCTTCCAGCCACTGTGCCGAGTCCGGGCTGAGCTGCTCCCTTCCCTCCTGGAGTCGCAGCCCTGGGACAGTCCTGTTTTTCCTCCCTGTGGAAACGTCTCCCTGCATCCACCCGGAGCCCTGACTCTGAGCCTCGTGCCCTTCCTTGCTCAGATCTCACTGTGCCCAGAGGACTTGTCAGGACCCACATGGGGGCTGGAGACCAGCCTGGCACACCCCAGGATGTCGAGCCAAAAGACCCCCTTTCAAAAATCCGCTTTCTGCAGAACGGGGCCATGGCACGTGAGCAGGGTTGGGGCTATAACACAGGCCTGAGCGGGAAATGAGAGCGATGGGGAGAGCAGGGGACACTGTTCCTTCAATGATTTCACAGTGAGCCCTCACCGCTCAGAAACAGAGCTTAGCAACTGAGCGCTGCACTGGGAAACGACTGCACTGGGTGACAGACGTCAAGAGCGGCACCTGCAGGACTTCAGGTGCTGGTTCCCTCCGGCTGCCGCCCTTCCTGCGAGGGGACCTCGGAGCATCTGGCATCGCTGTGAAGGCCAGAGGCCCCGAACTCAGGGCCACGTCTGTAGGACCCTGGGGCATGTCTAACTCAGTTTCCTAGGTTTCGGAGGCCAGAGTGGCCCTTTTTTTGAAACGCAAATGCATACTTGGAATAACTCCTGGTCCAGCATGAACCCAGGTAATATTACTCTGAAGAGTAAGAACTGTTTATCTCTCATTCACTCTGTTGTAATCCTGAGTGGAGCACAGGGCAAGGCTGGGAAGCTGCTAAAATGTGATGAACTGAGTAAATTAATGAGTGCCTGATGGACGGATGGGTGGAAGTTTGAGGGGGTGAATAGATGGGTGGGTGTGTGGGTTAGTAGGTGGGTGAGTAGGTGGGGGAGTGAGTGGGTGGGT
>NW_011495018.1:1045642-1048791 GCF_000754665.1 Bison bison bison | reverse complement strand
GAAGGAAAGTTATGGCCAACCTAGATAGCATATTCAAAAGCAGAGACATTACTTTGCCAACAAAGGTCCATCTAGTCAAGGCTATGGTTTATCCTGTGGTCATGTATGGATGTGAGAGTTGGACTGTGAAGAAGGCTGAGCGCCAAAGAATTGATGCTTTTGAACTGTGGTGTTGGAGAAGACTCTTGAGAGTCCCTTGGACTGCAAGGAGATGCAACCAGTCCATTCTGAAGGAGATCAGCCCTGGGATTTCTTTGGAAGGAATGATGCTAAAGCTGAAACTCCAGTACTTTGGCCACCTCATGCGAAGAGTGACTTATTGGAAAAGACTCTGATGCTGGAAGGGATTGGGGGCAGGAGGAGAAGGGGACGGCAGAGGATGAGATGGCTGGATGGCATAACTGACTCGATGGATGTGAGTCTGAGTGAACTCCAGGAGTTGGTGATGGACAGGGAGGCCTGGTGTGCTGTGATTCATGGGGTCGCAAAGAGTCGGACACGACTGAGCGACTGATCTGATCTGATCTGATCTGATGGTTTTGGCAAGCCCCACAGTGTTGTTCCTCTTTATTCTCTGTCTCCGAAGTTCTGGCATGAGATACTAGGCTCATTTCTGAGAAGGAATGCTAGTGGGTGCAGACATCCAGGACCTGCTTACTGACCTGGCTGCGAGTCCACCCACCCCGGGGTCCCCCTGGGCTCATCTCAGACTCTCAGGGGCTTAGAGACAGATGATATTTCTGGCCTTCCGGCTTGTCTTCCAGCTGTATCTTTGACTTACAGGCACTCAGCACCCCAGCACGTGCTGTGTGCTGTGGGCATAGGTGTGGGGTGCATGGACCCATCACAACTGCCAGAAATACTCTCTGACATGAGAATGGAGTTTGGGCCACCTGCTCTCCCTCCCAGCATCACCAAGGTCTCCAGGTGCAGAGCCAGCAGACTGGGATCAATTAGAAATTGTGATTGAAGCTGAATGTAATTAATTCTGTAGTTTGAGCAATTCAGGTTTTAATTATACTAAAATTGCCTGGTACACCTAGGGCATTTGGAAGGATCCTCAACAAAAGACAACCAGGTAGGAATCAGCCCCCGCAGGCCCCTGATTCTCGTTGGCATCACACAGCTCCCTGCGTCCAAATGTGGACCGTTCAACTGCACTTATGAACAGCCCTGCGACCTGCGTGCCCGGCCCCTGGCTCTCTGGCTGCTGAGACAGCGAGGCTGCTGGAGCCCGCCGCTCGTCAGCCACCAGGGAGTGGAACGGTGTGTGGCACAGTCGACCTTGGTCCAGAGACGACGTAGCACCGCCCCTTCCGTCTGTGCACCTGAGGTTTCGGCCGCTGTCAGGACACCCACCCTTGTGTTCTCTTCATGCCAAAGTTTAATTCAAGCTCCAGGTGGTCAGTTGTCTATCTGACAGCTTCCGTGGGCTGCTCTGGGGAATGACCATCGGCTGGCTGATGTTACTTCCCATGAGATTAATTTCTGGTGGGGACTTGGAAGTCTCTGGAAAACAGAATGCTTCTTCTGACTCCTCAGAAGGTCAGACGGACTCACGTGCATTGGTCCAGTGCACAGCCTGGATTTGCTCCAGCGGCACTGGGGAGCGTGCGTCCCCGGAAACAAGGGTCCCCGAGCTCTCCGAAGGTCTCCACAGCTTGGTCACCCACCGTGTGCAGTCCCAGGCCTCCTCCCCCCTCCACATTGGCACCACTGATAGCCAGGTAACATTGCTGACCCGTTACTCATCACAGTGGTCACCTCTCTGGCCACTGACCTCTCTGGCCGTGTTCTAACATGGCAAGATCAGTGCCAGCCAGCTGAGGGGAGGGCAGAGAGTCAGCGTGCCTGGGAACTCTGGGTGTGGGTTCAGGTTCCTGGCCCTGGGCTGTCCCTTGTCTGGGGAGGAGGAAGGGCAGTGACCCCTCCTCAGTGCAGAGAATGGTGGCCCTGGCCCTGCCTCCGGCTGAGCACTCAGGCCACCATCCTGCCCGCAGCATCCAGAACCACAAGAGATCCTCTGAGAGCAGCCTGGCCACATCGCTTCATCTTGGTCCCTTTTGGCCCTGCTCTTTTCTCCCCACCTGGACTTCTGACCACCTTCTTTTTGGCTCCTCAGGCCTTGACCTCCAGACTCTGTGCTCCAGTGACGACAGTCTGTAGAAGATGCCACATGGGTTCTCAGGAGTGGGGCCTCCCACCTGGGCTCCAGTTTTGAGTAAATAACTAAACTGCTGTTTTCTAGGAGTGGTGATGCCTGTGGCCATCTCCCCGGGGAGTGGAGTCTGATGATAGATGCCAACACTGAACAGACTGAGGGCCTGAGCATTTCGCATTCATCACCTTCCCAGCCATCCCCAAAGTACCTTCAGAAATGTTGCCCAGTAGGTGCAAAGTCGAGCTGCTCATCTGCTACAACATCAGAACGCTCAGCTCTAAAGACTCTGAGCTTGTTCAGATGCCCAAGTGCCCTCGCTCACAGATGCAGGCACGCAATTCCTCCTAAAGCTACAGAGACAGCTAGTAGCCGACTGAAGCATTAGCTAGGTATCCAAATTAGAGGAACTAGGAGACCATCTTCCAGCTCATATTTCTCAATTCCTAACATTAGGCAGAGATTCCTACATAAAAAAAGAAAAGAAAAAGAAATGTGCTCAAAAGCGACGTTGACACAATGCACTTCTACTTCAGCTTTGCTCCTTCCAGTGGGACGCTTAGCTGTGCATGGGGGCTAACGGAACATCATCTCAGTCGCGTTTGTTGATTCAGCTTATGGAAAAGAGACCCTCATAAATAATAATTACCAACCTTGTTGATCTTTTTCATTCTAATAAATTACATGAAACTAGTGACAGGATGCATCGATTTATACTTCGGGCCATATTTTTAAAACATCGGACCCCAGCCAGCTCTCCCCTCAGCTCACGTCTCCGCCGGGGGCTTGCAGCGCCTCTGTTTCATGGAGCTGTTTCCAGGAGGTGAAATGAGGCCCTAATGCGGGACGGTGCTGGCTGTGGCTCACGTCTTGCAGACCACTTGCTACAATGAGCAGAAGCACAAATACTGCTGTCCAGAGGCTTGAGGCGACGGCGTTGATAGGTACGCATACTCTTTAGAGTAATCAGAAGATGTATAAGGCTCTTTAA
>NW_011495018.1:1039426-1045542 GCF_000754665.1 Bison bison bison | reverse complement strand
GGAGGAGTGAGTGGGTGGGTGGGTAGATGCAGGGACGGGTGAACGGATGGGTGAATGGTCAAGTGGGTTTGTGGGTAGGTAGATGGGAATAAGGATGAGTCAGTGGGTAGATGGATAGATTGCTGGGTGGGTAGAGGAATGGATGGGTAAATGGCTGGGTGGGTAGATGGATGGATGAGTGAATGGATGGGTGAACTGTCAAGTAGGTGGGTGGGTAGACAGATGGATGGGTGAGTAGGTAGATGGGTGGGTGGGAAGACAGATGGGAGGGTGGGTAGGTAGATGAGTGGGTGAGTAGACTGATGGGTGGGTGGGTACACAGATGGTTGAGTGAGTAGACTGATGAATGGATGAACTCCCATGAGATCCAGAGTTCACTCAGTAGCCTCAAAACCAGGCTTAGTACCAAACAGCTCAGTAGGGTCCTTCCCAGAGAAGTCCCCATTCTCCTCGGCCCAATACACGTACAGTGTTAACACCGATTTATGTGCATTTGTGTTACATCACTTGGAACCCAAGCTCGGCAGAGTCCAGGCCAAGGACACCTACCAGTGCAGAAAACCCGCTGCTGGACAGACAGACAGCATGTGTCTCTGCAAGTGTATCCTAACACCCACACCAAGCCACGTGACAACCATGCAACCTGAAGGACCCCAAGAGCTTTTACCTAATGCAAGTTTAAAACTCACACTGGGCTAGTCCAGTTCAGTTATCACCACCTAACATTTTTAACATGAAACGGAATATGGGAGTGAGCTCAGACCTGGTATCCAGAATAGACAATTTGCTGCTCATTCAGTGAATCTCAGTTCCACATAAAGCAGCCTGGTTCTCAAAGTGGCCCCAGCAAAGGACACAGCAAACCATCGCTGCACGTGTACCAGACTCGGGGTTCCCCGTCCACAGAGGCTTCAGAGGAAGGACATCAGGATACAGGTTCACGCTGCCGCACTGATGCTCACACTGCCGCACTGAAGGTTCACACTGATGCTCACACTGCCGCCGCTGACGGTCACACTGCCGCACCGACAGCTCACACTGCCGCACTGACGGTCACACTGCCATACTGAAGATTCACACTGCCGCACCGACAGCTCACACGCAGCACTGAGAGCTCACACTACCGGCGCCAGTCCTCCCGTGAAGGCCCCCTGCAGGCTGTCTCGAGCAGCCAGCGGTCGCGTATGTATGTCGAGAGCCTAACTCGCTCTGTGCCTCAGCCTGCTGCTGAGGTCAGGGGAGCTCGGCCCCTGCTCCCCTGAGGGGACACCAGCCATCTCAGGACTGTGCCTTTAACACGAGTTCCAACTTATAGACACATTGAACTAATAAATTCCAAGCTGGGGGGTTTGAAAGCCAGAGTTTGCATCTCTGCATTTGAGTCACTGAACAAATGTTTATGACCCAGAAGCTAATTGACAAATTTCCCCCCAAGAAGTTAAAATTAACCTCTGCCCATCAATTAACTTGAGATCTGGGTATGTTGACCTTCTTCTCTGCAAGCTCTTAATCCTTCGGATGAGTTCTGTCCTCCGCCACATTACCCAGGGCGATCGGCTCTCCTGATCGTCCATTCCCCTGTGAGGACACGATCTGGGTGTGAGTCTGCAGCCTTTTCCTGCTGTGGGTATGGTTATCCACAGCACTGTGGTGGACATGGTTAAAATATAAACAACATTTGATAACAAGAAAGAGGCTACAGAGGGGTCTACTTAAAGAGAACGTTGCCAGATGAGCTTGATCTGATTTATTAGAGCCTGCTTATCTTTGTCTTCCAAAAATAACACGACGAACTGACTGCACAAAGAGCTTATCTGCCCAGACCGGAAAGGGGCCCGAGGATGGTTCTCCATGACCTAAGTCACCAACGCAGGACCTCGTCTTAAATCAGTGTTCACGTTTAAGACAAGCCATGTTATCTTAATGATGCTAATTCTTCATGGGTAATGCCTTGGGGAAGGCAGGCCTGAGGCCCACTTAGGGCTGGAGTCCTGGGCACCCTTTGACTGTGGAACTATCTGCTTGGATGTGGGGTCCCCGGGAAGCAGGTGTGCCTGGGAGATTGTTCACAGCTGGCACTTAGAGAGCACCAGCTCAGGTCTAAGCTTCGTGTGACTTTGCTGGCGACAGCTCAGCCTCTCCATGTGGGGGGGACGTCAACTAGCCACAGAAGCAGAAATGTCATTTTCAGAGAACGCTCTGGTTAACGAGGCCTGAACTCTCTGGGGTTTGAACGTCCTTGCAAGGCTCTGGGCAGGAATCTGCACTTGCAGTTTGCTTGACCACAAGCCCGGTTTTTGTGTGACGCTCACCAGACCCCTGGCCCTTTGTGTCTGCAGGTATCCTTGCCACGTATTTGTAAATCCTTGGCTTTCTTGGGTGCCTTTGTCCTGGAAATTATAATTTTTTTAGTGTGTCAAGTGTGTTGCGCAAGTAGAAAAGACTTAGCAGCCTAGTGTTCTTTTCATTTTTGCTACTCTGGTCCTTGCCCTGGGGTCAAAGTTTGGCCAGAAAGTGTGCTACGGTCAGAGTCAAAGAGGGGGTCGGAGCTCTCGGAGTTGGGTGGTAAAGACAGGCCAGCAGTGTGGCCTGTTTTGTATTTGTATTTTGCATAAGCACGCTTAAAATCTCTGAACGTTAACTAGGAGATGCAGCTGAAATTAAGATCATAAAGATGCAGTTACGATTTTCACATATGCAGCATTCAGTAATGTTGTGCAGAGTGTCCTATATGGTAGATCAAATTAAAATGTTTCTGCCGAGCTCATGGTAAAGGTCTAGGTAAATGCCACTCCCCTTTTAACACCTGTTCTCCTCGCTGCCCACCATCTCTTGATTATTTATTTACATTGATTTTTCTAGGAAAGTGCTACTCCCAAAGTTCGAGGGGGCCTCTAAGTTCACAAGAGTCATAAGGACAGAGCTAAACAGCTTATGGGCTTCGCTGCTGGTTCAGCAGTAAAGAATCCACCTGCCAACGCAGGAGACATGAGTTCCATCCCTGGGCTGGGAAGATCCCCTGGAGAAGGAAATGGCAAACCCCTCCAGTATTCTTGCCTGGAAAATCACTCGAATAGATAAGCCTGGCGGGCTACAGTCCATGGGGTCACAAAGAGTCAAACATGACTTAGCCAACAAACAGTTTATCAACAGCCCTGAGCCCGCCCCTCCACACGCAGTGCGGGGTTTATAACTCAGTGGCCCCTCCTTGCTTGAAAGAGAGTGCAGAGCAATGTAGACTTAGATGCCCTGTCCTAACACTTCTTCACTGTTCTCCTGTGTCCCTGTGAAAACACTTCAGAGCTCGCAGGACCAAGTGTAGTGTTTGCTGATCTCTTAGGAGGCTGGGGACAGTCCAGTCCAGACAATTCCTGAGTCTTGAGTCTTCTTAACATTGATCCCAGCCAGTTAAGATTCCCTAAATTCATGTCAAACAGTTCTGCTGGAAGTGGGCAGATTTGCAAAATGACAGGCTCATTCCTAACTCTAAACGTTGCTAACGAGGTGGAGTGGTCTTTTTAATCTAATTGACATGGCACAGATGTGGCAAGAGACACTGAGTATTATGTTGTCATAAACAGGAGAACTGGCAACCTATATGCCGATGAAACAATGACATGTTTTAAATCTAGTCTTGGTAAACATGCCACTGACTGCCTGAAGAGAGAGCTCAGCATTAATTAAATTGAAGTTATTTGCAATCGGATAATGTTCAATTGCAATGAGAGAGTGGGTCTTCAACAGACTGCTCTGTTTAGCTGACGTGCAGCTAGGTTGTCCCAGCAGGTTCTCAAAGGCGAGAAAGTAGAGACACATATTTTTGTGGATGGGGAAGGCAGTTGACCAGAAAACTCCTGAGCGTTTTGTAAGATGGTCCCTTCCAGCCATGTTCCAGGCATTGTTTTGGGGTTTTTTCTTTATCTTTAAAAAGTTTTGTTTTATTCTGTATCTTCTTTATATATTTATTGTCTGTACTGGGTCTTCATTGCTGCATGGGCTTTTCTCTAGTTTCGGCAGGTGGGGGTCACCCATCATTGGGCGCACGGGCTTCTCGTTGCTGCGGCCTCTCCTGGGGCCAAGCATGGCTCTCAGGCGCGTGGGCTCCAGTAGCTGCAGTCCCTCAGTAGCTGCAGTTCCCAGGCTCCAGACTGCTGGTTCAATAGTTGCTCCATGGCACGTGGGATCCTCCCGGACCAGGGATGGAACTCACGTCTCCTGCATTAGCAGGATGACTCTTTACCACTGAGCCATCAGGGAAGTCCCAAGTCAATGTTTTGACTGGATTGGGGTAGGTGGTGGCTATGATTCCCCCAACACACCAAGGGGCTTGCTTTCAATGAGCCAACCTGAGGCTAACGGGCTAATGTTACTGAAAGTGGGCCCCAGCCGCTCGATGCTTGAAAGTTGAAACTCAAGAGGCAAGGTTGGTGGAAAGGAAAGCTTTCTTTATTCCTGAGGCAGGCAGCCTGGGGGAGAATGGGGGAAAGCCATGTCCAAAGGTGGACTCCCCCTCCCACAACCACGGGGCGAGTTCTTATAGGCAGAGGAGGGGCTACATGCAGACACAGTACCATCAGCTCTGAGAGTCGTCTTGAAATTGGTCGTCGGTGGTCTGATCAGCGTTGTCTTGGTTGTTTTAGGTAGAATTAATCTTCAGTCCCGGGGTTGGTTTGTTCCCATTTCTTTGAGGCCGATTCTCAGAATTGTGGCAGCTTCTCTCTTGGCCACAGTCTGGTCATCATATGGTTGCTTCTCCACCTGGTGGGGGTTTCGGTATCTGTAAGACAGCTCACAGGGCACGGCTCAGAATATTATCTATAGCCCTTGAAAAGGAACGAAGGTCCTGGACTATGCTGTGCTGTGCTGTGCTTAGTCGCTCAGTCGTGTCCGACTCTGTGACCCCACGCACTGTAGCCCACCAGTTCTTCTGTCCATGGGGATTCTCCAGGCAAGAATACTGGAGTGCGTTGCCATGCCCTCCTCCAGGGGATCTTCCAACCCAGGGACTGAACCCACGTCTCTCGAATTGCAAGCAAATTCTTTACCCTCTGAGCCACCAGGGAATTAGTTTAATCAGAGAAGTGAGAAAACGCAGAAATAAAGGAAAGCAGACAAAGGAGACCAAATAATAACAATAATGATAATGATATAGTCTGGTTTCCTTTGTTTCTGCATTTTCTCACTTCTCTGATCAAACTTATTCTTGGGCTAAAGTTTTCTACAGAAAAAAGGCAGGTGGAGGATGTGGGCGGCAGTGGCAAAGACCATAGGATCCTTCTCTGTGTCACTGACACCCAGAGGGCCAGGAATGCTCGAGCCAGCTCCAGCATGGTCGTGGAACAGCTGGGTGTCTTTCCGGTCCTGAGGACGGGGCCAGGCCTTCCCCGTATCTGACGGGAACCCTGGTGCGGGAGGTCTTTGGAACGTGGCATGTCCAGCTTGGCCCCCAGCTTGAGAAGCAGATGGTGGCTTCACTGCAGCAAGGGCTGAGGGGCAAGGTGGCTCCTGGGCCCCTCCTGCCAGACAGTGAGACTCCGTCTCAGCCTAAAAGCAAGGGTCCGCTAGCTCCCTTGAGGGCAGAGCAAGGGAACATGTTAAAGCAGTGGCCTGCAGCCAGTCCCGCTGGCCACTCTGAATGATGCGTTTCTTTCTCACTGAAGATGAATCTCAAGAAGTCCTCAAATCAGACAAACAGGGAGACTCAATACCACCCCCACTCTAGAGCAGGGTGCCCAAGCATCGTCCACTGCTTTCCACTTTTTACATCAAAAGACTGCAGTGTTTGATGCTCAGAGGAAATCAAACGAGATCCCAGACTTGGAAGAAGAAACCCTGGAAACCCGGAGAGCAGCCTTTAAGTGGCCGGGGAGGGACAGGCACTCAGGGCAGACTCTCTCTCAGGCTGGACCATCCTGGCTCCCGGGCCATCGCGGCATTGCAGCCGCTGCCGAAGGTAGAAGGCTGTCTGCTCTGATCCGTTCGGGCCCCACAGAGCAGGGTCTCCTTCTGACTCACAGCTTTGCTCACGTGAACCGTTTCTGTCTGCTCCTGCAGACGCTCAAAGACACCCCGTCGGTGGGACTCAGCACATCTCCTGCCGATGACCTGGGACGGGG
>NW_011495018.1:1020245-1039326 GCF_000754665.1 Bison bison bison | reverse complement strand
CGATGACCTGGGACGGGGGGCAGCCACACCATGGACTTCCCCTCTGAACTTCTCCCAGGGAACCAAAGCAGCGTCTGGGAAAAGTGAGTGCCCAGATCAGCCCGGCGGGAGGAATGGGAAGAGAACTCGGTCTGCAGGGGCAAGAGGAAGGGAAGACCAATTCTTCTCCGCACTGCTCTGGGGCCGGGTCGCAGGCAGAGGTCAGGAGGGCGAGCCCCCAGCCGCCCACCTGCTGGTCTTCCTGACCTGGGCTCCCGTCTGGGCCCACGGGAGGACTGACCATGGTGCCCACTGTCTGGACGTGGAGCAACAGGGAAGCAAATGCTCACTGACTGTGACTCCAAACACTGGACTGGACGAGAGGCGTGGACATCCATGGCCCAGCCGGGCATCCGGCGTCCTCCAGGGAAGCCAGTCCTCTCCAGCCCCGCTGGAGAGGCCCCAGAGCCCCAGCCCGAGACCGGAGGGCTCTGCAGTGACAAGTGCTGGAGGGTCCCCTGAGCAGGGAGGCACCACCTGTACCTCCCATCTTGGCCCCTCAGCCAGGCACAGGAGGTGCCAGCTCACCCAGGGACCGCCTCTGGCTGTCCAAGCTACAGGGCTGCCCAGGTGGCGCTAGTGGTAAAGAATCCACCTGCCAATGCAGAAGATGCAAGAGATGCGGGTACGATCCCTGAGTTGGGAAGATGCCCTGGAGGAGGGCATGGCAACCCACTCCAGTATCTTTCCTGGGAAATCCCATGGACAGAGGCGCCTGGCGGGCTACAGCTCTTGGGGTCGCTAAGAGTTGGACACGACAGTGACTGAACAGGCACGCATGCACAGGATGCTCGGTCTCAGCCTCCACGGGGCCTGGCTGTCCTTCACAGGGAAACGTCTGAATCCCAGGCAGCCTCTCGTGGGGGGACATCTGTGTGGTTCCCTGTTATCCAACCTTTGTAACAGGCCAGACGCATCAGCTGGTGATTGGCCCAGAGTCCAGGCTCCATTCACTGGGGGACTGAAGCGAGGCAGACAAATGGAGATGCTTACTTCAGAATTTCCCATTAATGTGCAGGGCTGTAAATATGAAACAATATTGATGGCTCAGATCTAAATTCAGATTTTCTTCCTGGAGATAGCAATAAATAACCTGACAACTCTTTGTACATCAGAAGCCTTATTTGTGAAGAGCATTTAAGCAGGTATAAATGTCATTCCTTTAAGGAGCAGAGAACAGTTAACTCTCCCTCCACGAGAGTTCTGGGGGAGATGCTGGCAGGATGTGGAGAAGGGGGGTGGGTTAGTCATGGGGAGACCCTCGGATTACAGGTGGAGAGTCGCAGACCCGCGACAAGTGCCCCCCATGCAGTGGCCCAGTGGTGGGACCGCACAGGGGTGCTCCTGGATTCAGAGCAGCTGGCGCACCCCCAGCAGGGCTGAAGAGAGGCGAGAAGACGTGGAGAGACAGGGGAGCAAAGCCAGTGGGGTCAAGAGGACAGAGGAGGAAGAGCACGCATGGCATCCAGGGAACACCTCCCTGTGGGTCCTGCCGCACCTGCTAACCTACATCTCCTCATTTAACCTTCCCTTCCCTGTCCACTCTGTGCAGTGAAGGGACGGGGGCCCAGAGCAGGTAAGGAATAGGTGAGGAAGCACCTGGGCCTGAACAGCCAGAAGAGGAGAGTGGGGCAAGCCCGTCCCTCCCACCTGGACCCCACATCCCCACCCCAGTGGGGCTCTGGGGGCCTATCCTCGTATCGCAGGCCCACAGGACTGCAGACAGAGTCAGGGTGTCTGGAGAACAGGGCAGAGAGAGCTGATCCGTGTTAATCCTACCTCATGGACTCACCTACTCACCATGATTTGTCTGCAACTGAAAGCTTTCACAGCCTCTGGGGGGTGTTGGAGGGGGCATGGTTTGATTAGCCCTTTGGGCTCAGTGAGGTCAAACCAGGTGACCCTGGGAGCAGGGATGAGTCTGGCTGGGGTTTAGGAGGCAGCGAGGAGACAGAGCTGCAGGTCCCAGATCTGAGAGGTCCAGCCGTGAAGACTCCCATCACCCGCAGAGCCAGAATCTAGACCTTCTGTGCTTGGATCTTCCTTCTGAGGATTAAGGACAGACAGGGGTGAGCCTGTAGGACAGCTGTGGGGTTCAAGAGAAGACAAATTCAGAGAAACCGAAAGTCGCAGGTGTTGCCTGGAAGTGATGCTTTTTGCATGCCTCTCTTTAAGGTACATGCTTGCTTCACCTCTGTGTTCTCTCAAATGCAGAATCACCGCTACCAAATTCATCCTGAGCTTTGTAGACATTCAGACTGAAACTCACGTCACAGCTGCAGAACATATCCACCGCTCTGATCTAACACCCGCCTTGACCCCTCGGGAATCTCCACGTGGGATCTGATCTAATGCCTGCCTCAAGCAGAGATTTGGGCCAGATGATCTCTCTGTAAACCCGTCACCCTTTCCTCACCCAAGGAGATGCTCACCATTCCATAGACTCTGCATACTTGGATCTTGTCTAATGGCTAAAATTCAAGTGCAGTAATTATGAAATCACAGGTAACAAGTACATCAGGAGCAACTACGCTTGTGATAAGAGCTACCCAGCCTCAGTGAGTCACAAAATCAAGCCACAATGACAATGTGGACAGCAAGGGGATCAAACCAGTCCATCCTAAAGGAAATGAATCCTGAATATTCAATGTAAGGACTGATGCTGAAGCTCCAATACTTTGGCCACCTGAAGTGAAGAGCTGACGCATTGGAAAAGACCCTGATGCTGGGAAAGGTTGAAGGCAGGAAGAGAAGGGGACGACAGAGGATGAGATGGTTGGATGGCATCACTGACTCGATGGACATGAGTTTAAGCAAGCTCCGGGAGATGGTGATGGACAGGGAAGCCTGGTGTGCTGCAGTTCATGGGGTCACAGAGTTGGACACGACTGAAGGACTGAACAACAAAGTCAGTGATGGAACACTTGAAACATATTTAACTCAATAACAAGCAGAATTGCTGCACTAATTATCCAAACAGTGTAGGAGCCTCAGCTGGTGACTTGGGCTGAGGGCCAGTTGCCCACAGCAGGCAAGAGGCCCCAGCTGAGGGTGACGTTCTTCTAGGGAGGTCAGGGCACAGCCTGTGAAGGAGAGACACCCTGGGGCCCTCAGAGCCCCCAGCATGGACCCCAGTAGCCAGGCCTCCCTTCTGGAGACGGTAGTTCCTGGCCTATAGGTACTGTGGTTCACAGATTGATTCTTTGGAAAGTTGACTCGAGCTTAAAGCAGTAGCTTTAAGAGAGGTTACTCTATTACTAAGATCATCCTCATCATTAAGACATTTTAATCAGGTCCCAAACTTCAGGCCAATTACAAAATAAAGATGCAGCCATTTTTCCCATATGGGAGTTGGGCTTGTTACATTCCCCGTCTCCTACAGTGTCTGGAGAGAAATCTGAGGGTCCACACAGCAGGAGAAGGAAGCTCAGCTAACCAGCAGTGCCTCTGAGGAACCATCCCAGGGACCACACGCTGTGGAGGGAAGGAGCTTCAAAGTTCCCCATTCCAGCCCCAGACCTGCCCACACGGGACGCAGAGCGCCTCGGGGGCGAGCCAGCGCCTGAAGCCCAGAGGGCGTGACCTCCCCTTGAGGATCCCGGTCCCTGATGAGTGCTCTCTGCTCAGCTGCCGTGAGGGTCAAATGAGATCGAAAGACCACTGGTGACATTCCACACCACTGCCAGGAGACTCTGTCCTCTCACCAGACCGGCAGAAAGATGCACAAGCAAAAGAGCTTTATTTGCAGCATCTCAGCCGAGTGGGTCGTGAACAGAGAGGAGACTCACCTCGTAGATGATGGGAGGGAGACAGTGACGCAAGGGCTGAACGTGTCCCTGAAGGACAGGCTGAACCCCTGACCCAAGGGCCTGGGAATGTGACCTTGTTTGGAAGTAGTCATGGAGCTAGAGTCAAGTTCAAATGAGGTCATGCTTGATTAGGGGGGTCCTGCCTCCGGTGGCCCAGGTCCTTATAAAAAGAGAAGAGGCACAGAGACACTGGGGAGAGGGTCACGCCGAGGGCCACTGGGGTGTGCCAGCAGCCCCTGGACACCAGGAGGGGGCCGTGAGACCCTCAGATCCTCCCCTGAACTTCCGGCAGGAACCAACCCTGCTGACACCTTGATTTTGAGCTCCTGGCCTCCAGACCCTGAGACAGTACACTTCTGCTACTCGAAGCCCCCAGCCGTGGCACTCTGTTGAGTCTGCCCTTGGCATCGAACACCCGGCTGCAGTCAGAGCTTGCCGTCAGGACCAGCACACTTACACTCTCGTCCTGGAGCAGCTACTCCTGCAGAATCCAGTCACAGCAATGCACGGTCCAGGGGTGGTGATGGCCGAAGCAACCACGCTGCACGGGGCTGCCGGGAACAAAGGTCACTTTGCAGGTCATTGTAGCATGCATCTCAGTCAGCAACTAACGCAGCCCTGGATTTGATTTGACGACATAAAGGCAAGGTTCCGAAAGCTCACTGTCAGGGAGAGCTGCATGGCTGTCACAGGGGAGCCAGAGTCCAGCACAGGCTTCCCGGATAAATGAGAAAACAGCCTCACGTTCAGCTCTCTAGACAAGATGCGCCAAAGACCTTCCCCAGGTACCCGGCCCAGCCTTGCCAACCACCAAGGGAAGGGCCGAGTTTTCACTTCGTTATTACAAAGATAGTCACGTTGCTTCAAGTCTTAACTTTGTAAAGAAATACAGTTTCTGTAAAATGCCCTGAAGTGAGGCTCGGCTACTTTGGGTAGGTTCTGAGGCAGGACGGACACGGAGCTCCTGTGTAGATAGAAAAGGCAGGAGCTATAATTGAATTTTATAGAATTAATACTTTCACAAGGGAACCTCAGCACATGCCCAGCAGGAAGGAAACGTGTTTCTAATACGGAGGAGGAAGAGGACCCTGAAATGAAGGACATGAGTACCAGGTGCATCCTGAGCTGACCCAACCAGTACCGTGGAGCTTTGACACGGCTCAGCTCCCCCAAGGTCCGGGGCTGGACAGCTGCTGGTGGGCTACCTGCAAGAGGAGACAAGGCCACATGCTGCTCTTCTGAATGGGTCTCCTTCTGGAAGCTTCCACCGCCTGATTCCATCATAAATGGCAGTGGTGTGACTCTGCTTTCCCAGTATAAAAGCTGATTTTCTACTACTCAGCTGGGCTGCCTACACAGGCCAGTAGGTTAAACCAAGAATTCTGTCCACCCCTGAGCCCAGAGAGGCCAAAGCTCCCTTTGTCTCGGGGTTGTGCTCCTGTCCAGTTCTCTAACTCAGCAGTTGCTAATTTCACAGACATCCCCTGTCCTGGGTCCTGGCCTTGGGCACTCAATCAGTGGGTCTGGTCTCCTAGGCAGGGGTCTGCAAAGCTTTTCTGTGATGGACTGGACAGTAAATGTCTTCAGTTTTGTGGGTCTGTTTCAGCGTAAAGGCAATGACAGAAAACAGGGAAACACGCAGGCGGGCTGGCCCCGGTGTCGCTGGTCAGTGAGCGCTGCAATTTGCTTGTCATACCATTTTCACGTCGTCAAATACCATTGCTTTTAAATT
Source organism: Bison bison bison (assembly GCF_000754665.1). Taxonomy (NCBI): domain Eukaryota; kingdom Metazoa; phylum Chordata; class Mammalia; order Artiodactyla; family Bovidae; genus Bison; species Bison bison. The sequence continues at coordinate 1,033,746 of NW_011495018.1, read as the reverse complement.
TTAGATGCTCAAAAGCGTAAAGACTGTTCTTACTTTGCTGGCCAAACAAAAACCCCTTTGGCATGGGGACAGTTTCCGCAGCCTTCAGGACATCCTGTACAGGGGATCCTGACTTGTGCTGACTCCTACGGGATCTCAGCCGCCTCTGTAACTCATATGCAGCTGCAGACAGACACACAGGCGGGGACTCTGTGTTGGAGCAAACACCACACAGGCCTGAAGCGTGTCAATCACGCCTGCTTTCATCTGTCTTCTCCACGTTTCCCAGAGATCTGAGGACACAGGTCCTGAGAGCCCCCTGCGCTGAAAGGCATCTCCGGAGTCTTCAGAAAAGCTGAGCTCCAGCCCCCTCTGGGAATGCTGACAGCTCTTCAGCCCATGGTCCTTCGTCCAGTAGAGCACTGATTCGACCCTGGTCTGTTGAGCACCAGGACGTCTCTGCAGCCCCTGCTTCCTGCCTGCCCCACGCCTCACCAGATGGAACTGCTAGAACCTTCCCTGTGGCTCCAATTGCCAGCCCATCCTCTTCTGACTCCTGGATACTCAGGACTGACAGGCTCCTCTGTCCACAGGATTCTCCAGGCAAGAGTACTGGAGCGGGTTGCCATGCCCTCCTCAGGGGGATCTTCCCGACCCAGGGATCAACCCTGCATCTCTTTCACCTCCTGCACTGGCAGGCGGGCTCTGTACCACGAGTGCCACCTGGGCAGCCCTTGAGCAGGGTGGCAGTGTTCAGTTTGCAACTAAGAAAGATTCCAGACTCTTCAGAGGAGAACTGAGTAAAAGAGGACGAGGTGGATGAGAAAAGAATGTTTGCGAGGTTGGTGCCGAGGTCTGGCACGTATTAGGTGGGGTGGTTTGGAAGGAGACACAGCAAGGCCAGGAAGGAGACTCACCCACAGGGTGAGCAGGGTGCAGGCAGGGACAGGGCGGAAGGGGGAGGGCACCTCTGGCTGCTGTCACAGGGTTCCCAGGAGCAGGAAACAGGACTGTCCGAGTGGATGGGAATCAAAGGGATTGAGATCTGTCACCTCTCCTGACACAGAGCGGCCAGCAGCTGAAGCCACCCAGCGCACGTGGCCTTGTGGCCATTAGCGAGGAGCAAAGGGACCTCTCTGGGTTTCGTCTCCCGACCCCCAGAGCGTGCGCATCGTCGAAGCACAAGCACAGGCAGAGAAGACGGGTGACCGGGTGACAGGTAACCGGGTGGGGGAGCAGGGGAACCGAGTGATTCTGGCCGGCGGGAGGTAGCAGGGCCCCGTCACAGAGACCTCGGGGGGTTAAAGAAGCCTCTGGAATTCAGACAGACCTCGGAGAACCCTGGAGAATCCTGGAGACAGGCCCTCACAGAGGCCCACGGGACACCTGTTTCCCCTTTGAATGTGCCCTGGAACCATTCTCCTCTTTCTGAAAACCATTCCTCTATTCACCTTTCCAGGAAAATGTAGGGCCCCACGGCTCCTGGCTATTAAAAGTCATTCAGCAGAACTGCACTCCAATCATTCAGAAAGCAGACGGTCTATCAGGGAGGAAGCGGTAATGATGCGATTAGTCTAGAAATACGCTTCAAAACAGACAGACAACACGGTCGGTCTCGGCCCTTCTCTTCTGAAGGCACAGCCAGACTTCCTGCGCGGTTCTCCTGGCGAGCTGGAGAGAGCAAGGGATGAAAGTGCCATGGCGAGCTGGAGAGAGCAGGGGATGAAAGTGCCATGGCGAGCTGGAGAGAGCAGGGGATGAAAGTGCCATGGCGAGCTGGAGAGAGCAGGGGATGAAAGTGCCATGGCGAGCTGGAGAGAGCAGGGGATGAAAGTGCCATGGCGAGCTGGAGAGAGCAGGGGATGAAAGTGCCATGGCGAGCTGGAGAGAGCAGGGGATGAAAGTGCCATGGCGAGCTGGAGAGAGCAGGGGATGAAAGTGCCATGGCGAGCTGGAGAGAGCAGGGGATGAAAGTGCCATGGCGAGCTGGAGAGAGCAGGGGATGAAAGTGCCATGGCGAGCTGGAGAGAGCAGGGGATGAAAGTGCCATGGCGAGCTGGAGAGAGCAGGGGATGAAAGTGCCATGGCGAGCTGGAGAGAGCAGGGGATGAAAGTGCCAGGCCTGAGTAATGAGCCTGCACATCTCCGGAAGGACAGGGAATTTCATTTTCTCACACATTATCCCCCACGACTTGTCACCAATGGTCTGTGAATGGAGAGATGGAGAGGACCCCAGTAAATGTGCTCACTTCACCGAGAAGACGAGGGAAGAGGCCGTGTGAGCTCTCAGCCGCTGTTTTTCTCTTGGAACTTAAAAAATTAGTTTACTAAGCAAATCTTTTAATATTCCCATTGGCTAAATAAAAAAAAAAGGGAGACAAGAGAGAAGGGCCAACGAATGGATCTGACAGCCAGAAAAGTTGTCTTAATAACCTAGTTTGGGTAAATGTCCTTCAAATGCTTTTTAAAAACTATAAACATGACGTATGTTTCTACTCAGATCCATTTCTAAATGTTACATCGCCACTGCTGCAGAAATGACTTCCCGCTGCATCTTGGGGGGATGGAACCGGCGCTGCAAGTGAGAACCCGGATTCCTCTTCTCTGTCTGCAGAGAGCGTGTCTGACCTGGGAGGACAGTCTGTCCCACCTCATCTGTAAGCGAGGGCCGCGTCAGCCCATCTTTCCCCAGGGAGCTGGGGCGGTTTCTCAGCAAGCGAGCATCTTTGGAGACAGCAGAGCAGGGCCCGACCTTTCTCAGCCCCTCCTGTCCTGGCCTCCAGGCTTGAATCAGACGGGACGCCAGGGGGAACCGCGAAGTCCATGGAGCATCGGCCTCGTCTCTGGGCGGCACACTCCCACATGCACCAGCTCAGCTAACCTGCAGATACCCCTTCAGTGCTGGCGCAGGAAACAACCCCTCCCCAGAGGGGAGGCCGCTGGCTGGAGCACGTGAGATGGGCTGGGGGCCCAGCAGCTCATGAGGTTTGAACTTGGGTCCTAGGCTGCTGAGAAGGTGACCTCCCTATGGGTTCAACCAGTGAGCTCAGACAGGCCACCGCTCAGAGCGGGGCGTAGTGAACGCCATTTATGTGTTTGCTATGGACACTGAGGCATTTTGGCCGATATGACAGTTTGATTTCATTAAACTTTTCCGAGACCCACCAGAGCATGGAGCCGTTTGTGCTCGCAACACAGAGAGAACGGGTTTCCACAAGTGTCCACTGCGCAGGTGGACAGTACTACTCACCTTCCCAAGGCCGATCCTGTCAGGTCCCTTTTCTTTTTTGAGAATCTAAAAGGCTCTAAATGTTGTGTTGAGGACTGTTCACTGATGAAAGCAACGCAGTCCTCGGCAGGTGTGACCCCAGGAGCTGCGCTCACTGGCTCATCTGAATGCGCACCTGCCCATGGGGGTCCTAACCTGGCTCCTCTTTGTGGACACGTCAGTTGAGGGGGGCATTTCTCACCTTCCCAGCATCTCAGTTTCCCTTTCCGTAACATGCCTTACCCACATTTGGGCAATGCCCCACCTGTCCCCTCCCAAACCCATGCTCCGTAAATTGTGACCATCGAACAAGCTTACTGAACTGTGTATAAGAAAGACTGAGTGCCTTTCGCATGCTACGTATGCGAACTCCTGGGACGGGGACGAAAGAGGCCACCCACCCAAGGACCGCGGAGGAGAGGGGCGGGGTCTCCGTTCTCGGGCGCTGGTTCTGCATCGTGACGTCCATGTGATGCCCGTCAGGTGGCCTGTCTCTAGTTCCTTCTCCACTTCCTTCCCCTCCTCTTATTTCCTCTTTCTTTCCTTCATTCCCCACTCCCCAACCCTGACCAGCCTGGGGAGTGACTCTTATACTTGGCATAGATCCTTGGATGAGGTCACAGATTCTTACCTTATAAAATACGACGGTGTTACATGTGTATTTATTTTTTAACAGCTTTATTGAAAACAACGCACAGATCAGTGAATTATCACAAGAAATTGAACATCTTCCAGGTCAGGGCACAGAACAGCATGAGCGCCCAGAAGCCCCGCAAGCCACCTTTGGGTGATACCACGTTCCCTTCCAAAGGCGACCACTGGGCTGAGTGCTAAGACCATGAACAGGGTTGGGAATGCGCGTTCCACTGCGACCGGCTCTGTTGCTCACTCTAACTTTACCTCTGTGAGATCCGACCACGGCACGTGCGTGGTTTCTTTAGCTGATGTCAGGACTGTATGGTATTTCATTGCACAAATATTCAAATATGTTTGACCATTACAATGCTGATAGTCATTTAGACTGTCTCTATTGGGGCTATTTTGAACAATGCTGCGGTGGTCACTATTACACGCTTGTTTTGCTGCACAAACACACACACTTCTTCTGGGTACAGACTTAGGAATCATCAAGTCATAGGGCATGAGTATCTTCACCTTCAGTAAATAAGTCATTGGGCCAGTTTTCACATTCCTCGAAGTACATTTAATTCATATTTTCATCTAATCCTGTTATCATCTTTTTTTTATTTTAGCCATTATAGTAGCATCATATTGTAATTTGAATTTCACAGTTGAATTTGCAATTCCTTGATGATTAATAAAGGGAAGCACCTTCTCATATTTATTGTCATTTGAGTAGTATTTTCATATTTTTATATATTTTGAAGCTGTGTTGATGGATGCTTACAGATTTACAGTTAGTGTTTGCATCATAAATCCCTTTATTTTTCTTGCTTTCAATCTTTCTGTACTTCTATATTAAATATAGCATCTTTTATAAAAAAGCATATAGTTAAATTTTATTGCTTTTATCCAGTCTGATGATCCCAGCCTTAAATTGAGTTAGTCACTTCGCATTAGTGAAATTACCGTCCCCCCTCATCTATATCTGCCATTTCCATTTGTTTTCAGTAAGACCCATCTCTTTTATGTCTCTTCTTTTGCTTTTTGTCTTTTTCAAGGATAATCAAATATGTTTAATGATTTGATTTTTCCCTCCATTAAATAGACAGTTATACAGTCTTTCGTTGCTCTGTTAGTGGTTGCCAGGGAAACCAGAACACACACCATTTACCTGTTACAACCTGATACAAGTTTGCTTTTCTCACTGTCTCCATAACAACTGGACCTGGGAACCCTTCGCTTCCATATACGCTCCTCCCGCTTGAGTTATAGGTAGTTGACCTTTAAATTTTTTAAAACGGTACTGAAAATCTAATTTATTGCCTTGGAAATCACACCAGGCAATATTAATTTTGTTTTTCAATAAATGCTCAGTCGATGTTTATACGTGTATTTACCCTTTCCATCTCCCTGCCAAGGGTTCCGTTCCCTGGTTTCCATTATATTTTTGCCTGTCCATTGGGGGTCCTTTTCTTTCTGCTTGAAGAGAAGTTTTCATGAAGCTTTTTTTCATGAAGCTCTGTTGGTAATAAATCCTCTCTTTTCTTCACAAAATATCTTTATTTTGCGTTCAGGGTTTAGGGGCTTCCCAAGTGGCTCAGTGGTAAAGAGTCTGCTGCTGATGCCAGCGATGCCGGAGGCTTGGGCTCCATCCCTGTGTCAGGAAATCTCCTGGAGCAGCGAATGGTAGCCCACCCCAGTATTCTTGCCTGGAACGTTCCAGGGACAGACGAGTCTGGTGGGTTACAGTCCATATGGTCGCAGAGTCGGACATGACTGAGCAACTACACACACACACTCACACACACACACTCACACACACACAGGACTGTAGGCCCCTTTTACTGGATACAGAATCCTGGGCTGGTGGGATCTGCTCCCCTCTTGCTGATGTTGCTAACCCCATTCATTGTCTTCGGCCTGCTTCCCTGTATCTGCTGAGGAGTCGTCTGCCAGTCTCACAGCTGCTTCAGCAAAGGTAGTGTTTCTTATGTTCCTTTAAGATTTCCCTTGTTTTCAGCATTTCTATCATAAAGAGCCTGGATTATTTTTGCTTGTTATTATTTTACTTCTTTCTTCTCCAGGTTTCATGAGTCATTTTGGGTCTACACCATTGCATTTCACAGAAATTTTATATTTGTAAATTCAAATTTTGTAAAATTAGGTATTCTTCAAATGTAGCTTCTTTAAAACAAAACAGTCCATGCCCTGCTTAGAATGCTGATCACGAGGACTTTAGACACGTTCACTTGTTTCCTGCTGTTTCTCTGGCATTTCTGCGTTTCCTAGGCTTGCTGTCCACCTGTACTTCAGTTGGGAATTCTGTTACCCTCCATTCCACACGTCCTGCTTTCTGCTATGTCTAAATCTGTTAAACTTACCCTTAACTGTTCACCTTGTGTCTTTCAGTTCTAGAATTTTCATTTGAAGGTGAACCTGTGCATCAGTTTTGTCACCTATTCATTCACGTTCCAAGTTTGTATCGGCGTGTGGCTGGTCTACAGCCTTGTGTTAATTCCAAGCGCACAGCACGTGACTCAGTCGCACGCATGCACGTGTCCACACTTCTCGGATTCTCTTCCCACACAGGTCACTACAGAGCACTGAGTAGAGTTTCCTGTGCTATGTCACAGGTCCTTATGTCATATGCTATCACTTGTATGTGGAACCTAAAAACAGAGCACAAAGGACCTTCTCTACACAACAGAAAGAGGATTACAGGTGTGGACGAACAAACTCTGGTTATCAGGGAGTAAGAGGGAGAGGGATAAATGGGGAGCTTGGGACTGACATATACACACTACTCTATGTTAACTTTTTTTGAAGATATTATTCACTGGCGTTTAAAAAATTTTTATTTGGGTATAATTAGTTTACAATGTTATGTTATTTTCAGGTATACAGCAAAGTCAATCTGTTATACAAACACAAATCTCCACTCTTTTTTAGATTCTTGTCTCATACACGCCATTGAAGAGTATTGAGTAGAGCTTTCTGCACTTAGCTTTCTGCTAAGTCGCTTCAGTCGTGTCCGACTCTGTGCGACCCCATAGCCGGCAGCCCACCAGGCTCCCCCGTCCCTGGGATTCCCCAGGCAAGAACAGTGCAGTGGGCTGCCATTGCCTCTCCTCTGCGCTGTATAGGTTTGTATCAGTTCTGTGTTCTACGCATAGTGCTGTGTGTGAGTCGATCGCAGTCTCCCAATTTCCCCTCCCCTCCTTACTCCCTGGTAACCCACAATTTGTTTTCTACACCTATAACTCTCTTTTAATTTTGTGGATAAGTTCCCTTGTACTCTTTTTTTTTAATATTTATTTTTGATAATTTTCTATTTTTAGTCATGCTGGGTCTTCATTGCTCCACGCAGGCTTTGCTTGCAGGGAATGGGGGCTTCTCACTGCAGGGGTGTCCTCCTCTTGTTGGGGCGCAGGCTTCGGCACACAGGCTCCGGCAGTCGCAGCGCCCGGGCCCAGCAGTGCCTGCACTCGCACAGGCCCCAGAGCGCACAGCCTTCAGTAGCTGCGCCGAGTGGACTCCATACCAGTGGCCCTCGGGCTCAGTTGCCGCACAGCATGGGGAACCTCCTCAGTCTAGAGATGGAACCCATTCTCATGGAACGAATTCTCATCCACTGCACTGCCAGGGAAGTCCAGTCATGGTGTTTTAAAGTTCTTATCTGCTAAGGCCATCATTTGTTTGCATCACCTCTGAATCTCTTTCTATCGTCTTTTTTCATTCCATTTTAATCATATGACTCTATCTCCTCACAGGCCTCACAGTCTTTAATCTAATGCCAGACACTGCACATGCAGAACTGTGTACGGCATCCCAAGGGTGTCATCCAAGCCAGAGAGCGTTCATCCTGCCTCCACTAGACGAGCACAGTGTGGACTGATCGCCTTCATCTAACCCAGGGATTGGCAGTTACTTCCCACCCTACGGGCAACCCTGCCCTGGCCTGCTGTCTGGTCAGACATGACATGTGTCCACAACAGCTTTTACATTTTAAATAGTCCTCACCAAGTCTAAAGGAGACCCAATGTGAAGACTGTAAGCAACTCAACTTCCCCTTGTCATAAGTGGTTTTCTGGAACACAGCCACCTTCACGGTGTCTGTGGCTGTGTCTCTCCCTCAGTGGCAGACACGAGTTGTGACAGAGACCTCGTGGCCTGCAGAGCTGAAAATACTTACTGCTGGACTTCTGCATAAAGGGAAGTGCGCCAGCCAGAACGAGACTAAGCCGAGGCTAAGGTGCAGTCTACCTCCTCTTCTTCCAGGGCGTGTGACGGAGAGCCAGCAGGCTCCCCAAGTGTCTTCCCCTGGTGGGTCTTGAGCTCTGTATCGCCAACCCTGCACTCTGCTGGAGACCCTCCCTGATCTGCAGAGGCTTGCGAGTCAGGGTGCCAGCCGGGCACGAGGCCCCGGCTCTGTGTTCTCAGTCTCCAGCCTGAGACTGTCCCAGGGCTTTGCTCACCTCCTCATCATAGAGCCCCAATCCTGCCTCCTTCCGTGTGTCCAGAATCGGCAAGAGGGCCATCGAGGAGGCGCCTCTGCTCCCAGGGTCTGGTCACTCAGGTTCTCAGGGCTTCAGCAGCCCTCTGGCCCTAGAAACCACCGCTGGGGTTTTCATATCCGTCTCAGTAGGAGTCCTGACACTACAGCTGCTTGATTCTATCCTGAAATGGAAATGCCCCTAAAATTTTAATCTTAACTTTCACATTTAAAACTGTTATCCACCTGGAATTGCTTTCTGTGTTTAGAAGTGAATAGCAGAGAAGTTCATTTTCCTCCTGTAGGAATAGCCAATAGACCATCCCATTTATTTCCCTGGGTTCTGTGGTATTACCTCTGCCATAAATTGAGCTTCCCCCCCCCCACAAATTTGTATTTAAACTTTATTCTCTTGCATTGGTCTATCTTTGGTTCAATAACAAACTTTCTTAAATCTCACTGAAAATAAATATTAATACGAGGGAAGTTCTCTCACTTTTTGCTTTTTCTTCAGTACGGCCTTGAATGAGGTCTTTGCATTTCCATATAAATTTTAGGATTTTCCCATTAGTTTATTTTTTAAAATTAACCCAAAAAAATCCCCAAAAAACAAATGAAACCTGTTGATGTTTGGATTGCCATTGCATTACCTCTGTAGATAAGTAAGGGGAGACTGACAACTTTAGTACTTTGGCCACCTCATGAGAAGAGTTGACTCATTGGAAAAGACTCTGATGCTGGGAGGGATTGGGGGCAGGAGGAGAAGGGGATGACAGAGGATGAGATGGCTGGATGGCATCACCGACTCGATGGATGTGAGTTTGGGTGAACTCTGGGAGTTGGTGATGGACAGGGAGGCCTGGCGTGCTGTGATTCATGGGGTCGCAAAGAGTCAGACACGACTGAGTGACTGGACTGAAGTGAACTGAACTGACAACTTTACAATATTAAATTTTCCAATCCACGCACTCCACACATCCCTCCATTTAATTAGGTCTTTCTTAATTTCCTCAGCATGGTTTTCCCAGCTCTGGTAATCATTCAGTGGTAGTGTTGATCTAAATTAACTTGCCCACCATTTCCAAAAGAACTCATCCACGTGTTATCTTAATTACACAGAATGCTCTGCTATCGGCATTGTTATGCTTTTTACTTATTCATTCAACTCTATAATCTATGTTGGTTTATAAATACCTACTTTATTGCTTCTAATTGCTGTATACTAATCCCACAATATCCTTCACACAGAAGGTGATCTCACAAAATAATAAAATTCAAAAGTCAGTATTAAAAGAGACAAGGGTAAAAAATTCCTAGAGAAAGCCAGACAGATAGTCAATATGTATACAAAGACACTCAACCTTGTTAATAGTCAAAGAAATGCAAATAATGGCAGAAACCAACACAGTATTATAAAGCAATTATCCTTAATTAAAAATAAATTTTAAAAAGAAATGCAAATAAAAACACTAGCTACCACTACTATTTCTATCAGATCAGCAAAGATTGAAGAAAAAGACCTATGACACCCAAATTTAGTGAGGATTTGGGAAAAGAGCCACTCCCATTGTCTACTGCTGGGAGTTAAAAGTCAGTTTGTCAACATTTAACAAAATGAAATGTGTGCACGTTCTTTGATATGGCAGGCTTTCTCCTTGACGTTCATCAGACAAAAACGCCGCCATAAGCTCACGCACAAGCGTGTAACACAACAGTCTTCGTGATACTGGGTATATGAAGAAAACAGTGGTTCAAACAACTGACACATCCCTGAACAGAAGACTGAAGACAGGAGTTCTTGGCCATCCCTACAAGTGCTGTATTTTGCTGACTTTAAAACATAATCTGAAAATATGACACAAAAAGATGCTTTAGTTACATAGTGATGTTAAAACAAATCCAGACTCCCGAGTGTGCTACTGAGACATCTTACTTTGCGACGGTGGCTTTCATAACTAACAGGTAGGACTGGTCACGAGGGGGCTTCTGTGGTCAGATTGTCTGTGTCAGACCCAGCTTTGGGGCTGCTGCTAAGTTGCTTCAGTCGTGTCTGACTCTGTGCGACCCCATAGACGGCAGCCCACCAGGCTCCCCCGTCCCTGGGATTCTCCAGGCAAGAACACTGGAGTGTTTCTCCAATGCAGGAAAGTGAAAAGTCAAAGTGAAGTCGCTCAGTCGTGTCTGACCCTCAGCGACCCCAAGGACTGCAGACTTCCAGGCTCCTCCGTTCATGGGATTTTCCAGGCAAGAGTACTGGAGTGGGGTGCCATTGCCTTCTGGGCAAATCCCATGGCTTCCTGTGTCTTGTGAACTAATCCACATAAAACACTCAGACAAAGCCAGTCAGACAGAATGTGGCGTTACCCCTGGCTATGAAACATGCGCAGTAACAGTAATAATTCATGTACAGGAAGACATCTGAAACAACAGGCACAATATTTTTCACAGGGACTATCTCTGATTTTCATTTCTGAGTTAACCATACTTGTCATATTTGAATTTTGAAATGAGCATGTGTTACTTTGTAATCTTCCATAACTGAGAAACATGATAAAGATAAGATGGACCTTTTAAAAGAGAAAGTGCCAGGGACCACTTTTTGGGTACAGGGTGCTTACCCCGCTAAGCCTTGGTAACAACCTGGAGGGTGAAACATCTTCCCCAGGAGGTAGTCTCTTGGAAAAATGAAAGAAAAATACATAGCCTCAGGCACACGGGGCCTGACTCCTACCAGAATCCTTGAGCTCCGGGCAAAAAGTAATTTATTGAAACTTAAAGAAAAAAAAATGCTACTTGGCCGTTACTCTCTCCCTTGAAGTATTAACTTTTAAAGATTATTGTGCCCTATTTTTCCATTAAGAAATGGAATAAATAGCAATGCACTTACAGTAAAATTAGTAAATTTCATTTTAGACCTCTGGTTAACTTTTAGCAACAATTTAAGGCTTTCAGCTACCCTTGCAGAGCATTTAATGCTTTTTTTAAAAATAGCTCACATGATAAATATAAGTGCCTATGGATAATTTAAAAGAGAATAAAGAACCAAGTTGGGGTGCTTTAGAATGTTTCTTCGGGATTCTCTCTAACTTCTTGGGATGCAGGCTTAATAGTCAGGTGTTGCTGGCAGCTAGCACTCAAGCCAGGTTGACAAGCAACTCATGTAGCTGACCTCTCTGATTCGAACCCTTCTCAGGACGACTCACCACGGGCCGTACCTCACACAGGACAGGAAAAGGCTGAAGATGACGCTTGGGAAGAACACCAACATAACTGTGCCTGCTGGGTTTCTGGCAGAAATGAGGTGGCCGCCGCCCCAGCGTCCAGCCAAAGGGAACTGCGAGAAGGGGGGTTAGAGGTGTGGACGGACAGAGCGGACGTCAAGGGGTGGACACGCACTCAGGGGGCAGCATTTCAGCCCTGAGGGGTGAGGGGCCAAGGCGGGAGAAGCAGGTGGGGAGGAGGGGGAAGAGGGGTAAAAGCCCCACCTGCCCTTCTTACCTCCCCACCCTCCGTCCTGAGTCTCCACTGGTTCAACCCGCTGGACTGAAATTCCAGAACCCAGCAATGCCGTCCCTGGAGCTGACCCTGGGCACAGAGCCGGGTGAGAAGGGCAAAGAGGGACCCGGGTGCCCCAGGCGGCACTCTGCCCACTCGCATATGACACAGTGCCTGAGAACCAGCAGGGGACCCTTCTTTCTCTGCTGAGTCTCAGCTGCGGTGAAGACCCTCCAGTGCCCCAGGAGACTTCGAACAGTAGCTCGTATTCACGGAGCAGTCACCAAGCACCAGGCAAAATGTGCCTATTCATCCAGCCGGCCCTCAGGGCGGGCCTGCCCAGCGAGCAGAGCAACCGAGATGGAAACGAGATTGTGAGAAGGCATGGTCATGCTGGCCCCTATCAAGCCCACTTCCACTCCACCTTCCACGGTTCTCCCAGTGGCAGGGTGGGCTTTAAACTGCAACGGGATAGTTTCACCTGTCTAGCTGAAAGCTTTCAAGAGCTTCTTGAGAGCCTCAGAGTTAAAACAAAACTAAGCCCTGTGACAGCACCAGGCCCGCATGACTGGCGCACGCTCGCCCCTCGGGCTTGTCCGCCCCTCCACGCTCAAGTCCTGTCCTGCCACCGCCCCTGGGCAGGCCCAGCTCGTCCCCATCCAGGCCGCCCCCTGCTCCCCTCTGCCCCTGCCGTCGCCTCCAGCTCCTTCCTTCTGCAGCTCAGCGGCCACCCTGCCAGCTGCCCGGGCAGCCCAGCTCCACGGCACAGCTGCTGCCCAGTTCCCCCTCCACGGCCCTTGTCTGCCCACTTCTTGGCTTCCTCCTCTGTGGTGTATCTACTCCACAGAGCCAGAGACCAGTGCCGTCATGTTCACAGCTGTGTGCTCCCCAGGGCAGTGTGGCAAGGACGAGCGAAGGGGCTGCACCTGACCTTGGTCTCTCGGTCAGCACTGCATGCTGCCACCAGGCACCAGAACCAGCCCCGACCCCAGCCCACGCCTTCCCCCACCCACCCCTTCCCCCAACCCAGGGGTCTGCAGCGACCCCAGCTGAAAACACGCAGACACACAGGAACAGAGACCTTATTCTCCGCCATCAGCGTAAAGGAAAGCAGGCTTCCAGTATAGATCAGATCCTCGTCTCAGCAATGCTGGGCCCAGGGCTGGACGATCAGGTATGTTCCCGAGTTCTGCTCTCTGGGGGCTCTCCACTGCTCCTCAGGGTTGTTCTGGGTGGGTGAGGGTGAACCCGCAGCCCACTGTTGGCTCAGGGTGTCCCTGTGAGACCACAAGGAAGCCAGGGAACCCACGTGTGTGTTAGTCGTTCAGCTGTGTCCAACTCTTTGAGACCCCACAGACTGTAGCCCGCCAGGCTTCTCTGTCCATGGAATTCTCTAGACAAGAATCCTGGAGTGGATTGCCATTCCCTTCTCCAGAGGAACTTCCCAACCCAGGGATTGAGCCCTGGTCTCCATCGCAAGCAGATTCTTTACTGTTTGAGCCACTAGAGAAGTAGCTCACCAGGGAACCGTGAGTGTTCGCTAAGGAAGAGCCTGGGCTCACACTGGGGTCAAACTCGGCTCCTCCCCTCCCCGCCCTGCTCCTGCCCTCTCGACTGTGGCCCGTCCAGGAGGCACCTCCGTC
>NW_011495018.1:1019038-1020145 GCF_000754665.1 Bison bison bison | reverse complement strand
GGCACCTCCGTCTCGAGGTGCACAACTGCCAGGCCCACCTGCCCTTAACACTGGCTTAATCTGCAGCATCTGCTCCTCAGGTGGAGCTCTGGCGCCGCAGCCCTCTGCTGTCCCGTGGTCCAGAGCTCCATCTCTTCCAGGTCTCAAGGCTCCCTAGCAGTTTTTCCAGAGGCCATACAGTGCTTGCTGCAGATGCCCTGTCCGTGCTTCGGAACCCAAGAGACCTAGATTCTCCTCCTAAGGCTTGCCATAGATGCCACCGTGTGCTTCCCCACTGCAGATACTGCTGGTCCGACACCGGGTCTACCTGCCCACACAGCCCAAGACGCAAGGCAGCCTGTAGCAGAAGCTGGACCTGCCGGGAGCCCTGCCCTGCTCTGGGCCAGGTCCCGGCTCAGCACCCTGGAGCAGCGTTCCCCAGGGGCAGCGTGGAGCCCATCTGGTTCCTGCTCTTGTCCTTGTGGAAGATGATACAGATGCAATGTGTTCTTTGCTCGGAAGGGAGTTTCCCAGCATGCTCCAGACCACTGAGCCCTGAAGATGCCCCTCCCCCAGAGAGCAGAGGCCTGACCTTCACGTTGCTTACCTCACACCCTCTGGAGTGCACGGGACCTGCTAAGGCCTCCAGGGAGCTGCTGCTTCTCGTTCACCTGGTCTGATTTTACACATTATGGGTATAGCTTGGGCTCCAAAATCACTGTGAACAGTGTCTGCAGCCACAAAATTAAAAGACGCTTGCTCCTTGAAAGAAAATCTGTGACAAACCTATTATTATATTATAAAGCATATTATAAGGCAGAGACATCCCTATGCCAACACAGGTCTGTCTAGTCAAAGTTGTGGATTTTCCAGTAGTCATGTATGGATGTGACGATTGGACCATGAAAGAAGGCTTAGTGCCAAAGAATTGATGCTTTCGAACTGTGGTGCTGAAGAAAACTCTTGAGATTCGCTTGGACAGCAAGGAGATCAAACCAGTCAATCCTAAAGGAAATCAACTCTGAATATACATTGGAAGGATTGATGCTGCAGTTGAGGCTCCAATACTTTGGCCACCTGATGCAAAGAATTGACTCACTGGAAAAGACCCTGATGCTGGGAAAGATT
>NW_011495018.1:1012731-1018938 GCF_000754665.1 Bison bison bison | reverse complement strand
TTGACGGCATCACCGACTTGATGGACATGAGTTTGAGAAACCTCCAAGAGATGGTGATGGACAGGGAAGCCTGGCGTGCTGAGTCCTTAGGGTCGCGAAGAGCTGTACACAGCTTAGCGACTGAGCAGCAAAAGCAAAGGGTATAACAGACCCGTGTGGTGCTGGATGTCAGGTGTTCAGGTTGCCCTGGACTCTGGAGAGTCACCACAAGACCCTAAATATGCCCTCTTGTCTGCCCCTCGTGAGCACAAACCACTCATGAGCTCCTTCCTGAAGGGGATAGTAAAGAAGGCTTTCACCCAATCAGTGGTCACAGACTGCAGCTGGAGGCTGCTCTAACCTGCTCCTGCAAAGACCGCTTCCAGCCCAGAGCTGCAGCGGGTGCTAGGTGGCTGAATCTGTGGCCATATTCCACCGTCCTCTGCCATGGTCTAGGTAAGTTTTATGTGGGCCAGTTTGATAAATTAAAGAGATATATATAGTGATGACTACTATCCCTATATTTTTAAGTCTTGAAATATGGCTCTGCTCTCTTGCACCACCACCATGCCCCCAAAGATGTAGTTGTGTTTTAACTTTTCTTTATTTATCCTCTTGGGGGAAGGTTTCTACTTGGTCTTCTCAACAATGATAGACCAATGGAATGACTGTGAGGGCTCTCCAGCTGCATAACGTGCCGTTCTAATCATGCATTCTGGGGCAGGCAGACAGCGATCCACAGACACGGTGGACACAGGGTCAGCCACGCCTGGGACGGGACGCCTTGTATCACCTTGTCCAGCGCGCCTCCACCGCCCGGGGGCCAGACTGGGGCTGCGGGCTCTTGGGCATAAACGTCAGTCCGGCCCAGTAGTCTCTCTGTTGTTGCCCCTTTCTCCCATGCATGTCGCCCAAGTGAGGTGGCCAGACAGACTGGTAGAAAATAGTTACTGAGGTTCCCACAGATCAGTGAGGGGCCGTGGACCAGGCTCGCTTGGAGGGCCTGCCCTGATCTCAGCCTGGGCTTCCAGCAGCCACCAGCACACAGCCCAGGGAACACACACTTTCACAGAGGACTCTAGAGGGGGTGGGGGATTGAAGGCTTTCCCTTCGTGGTTGCACAGAGATGTCAAGACTGGACTTGCTCTGCAGGGGCTGCAGCAGCTGAGTCTGGGCAGCTGCCCAAGTTTTGGCCAGAACATTGGGTCAAAGCTGCTTCCAAACCCCTCGCCATGACCATTTAATGTGCCCATCATTCAAGTTTAGGAGACCTTGTTTTCTCAGATTATGGCTGGACCAGCAGCTTTGAGGGCCAAGAAACTGTGAAAAAAGGCTGGTATTGAACAAAATCCAGGACCTAGGAGGCAGCTCTGTTGCTGCTGTGTGAAAAAGCTGCCCCTGGCTGTACAGCCAGTGAAAAAGCGGCCTCAGATTCATGCGCACATGCGACCCAATGGTCCCTCTGAAGCGCGAATAAACAGCCTAGGCCTTCAAAGTGGCCGGATTGTGAATGCAAACATTCCAGGACTCTGTGACAGGGTGGAGGGAATCTACAGAGTTTGGTCCCCGGTGAGATCCTCAGAACGGCGAGGGCTTACTGAGTGTTAGTCATGGTGTGTGAGTTTCTCACTTAACAGATGAAGGAGCTGAGGCTTGGAGAGGGTAAGGGAGCTGCCTGGCCGTGCCCAGCAGGATGGCAGAGCATGAATGCAAATGCAGGGGGCACAGATCCGAACAGGAAACTGCCCTTCTCCTGCACTGACTCATCTCCAGCCCCATTCTGTGGCCTTTCCTCCTGGTGTTCGTCACTGCAAAATGCGAAACCCCAGACTCAGAGCCTCTGCCTCTTCGTGACACTCTGCTTGGGAAAGCTGAGCCTGCCCAGGGCACCTGGTGTTTCCCCACCTCCCCTGGGCTACAGGGAGGCTGTACTTGTGTCCGGCTCTGTCTTCCGGTGAGAAAGAAATCGGCAGGGTCAAAGACTTCAGTCACGTGGTAGGAGGTGCATTTTCGTTTCTTAGAGCATGACACCCTACATTTTCTTTTTCTGAACACAGGACACTTGCTTATGAGAAAAGTCTAGATCTTCAAGACCTATAGCCTGACCTTCAAATATTAGCTGTACTACATGCTGTATGCGAGGCCTCGACTGGTACAGAGCAAACATTCAAAGAGATGTTTCCATTCTTCCATCTCGAAAAAAGGGGAGACACCTTTTTTCAAAGGTATGATAATTAAATCCACCCCAAGTTGTGGTCAGGTTTTCTGACTTTTATTGGAATTACAAATGAATGCTCAGTATTAGTAAGAAATTATTCAGTTAGCTAGACAGATACTTCTATCAACTATGAAACACACAAGTCAGACGGGGGACGTTTTCCCTGAACACGTAAGGTAAATAATACAAAGTTCTGTCACTTCTGGACTTCAAGTCTGTCTCAGCTTGGTAGACAACCATTTAACAACCCCAAAATTACACAGTAGTTTGTTTAATTAACATTTGCTTGAAATGAATATACATTAACTTGGGCATATTTAAGTTTGCTCGCCATGAACATAATAATATCTATTATCAAACGAATGGATTCATGTTCCTTCACATACTAGCCATTCTTCTGTTTGTTTTCTTTCTATAGAATCTGATTACACCAAGTCTCTGCAGAGGGTCGAATGCAAGGATGGTGCAGGAAGGCGCTGGCAAAACAGGGTTTCAGTTGGTGCTGACTTGCATCCCTGGCTCCAGTTGCTCAGCTGCCCTGTATCTTTGACTTGAGGTTCAACCGAGTGACCCCCAGCCAGCCCTTGGGTGTGGAGGACATAGTGAATGGTTGATGTTTGAAGCCCTAGCAAGGAGAGTGTGCACTAGAGGCTTCCCCCCAACCCCGATCTGGGCTTGGCAGGAGGTGAAAGGACCGGCACCCACAGAAGCACTGGGTCTGGTGATGCTGGGCTTCCTTCTCCGTTGACTCCCTGCCCACCTCCTGGGACCCCCGGAGCCCCCCAGCCTGGGGTGGCCCCGACTTGTGTCAAACCACACATCAGTCTGGGGCAGTACTTTTCTTCTTCAAGATCCTGCTTCTCTCAACCAGCACGTTCTTCTGTATAAGGGAAGGGGGGAGGTGGGAACACAAATTATTTATATATCAATTGCACTTTTTCATTTAAAAATATCATCTCCATTGTTCTGAAAGTGCAAAAATTGAAGGTCTGGGACTTTGCCAGAGAAATGCAGGAAGGAGTCAGGAAGGGGAAACACCCCGACTGCCCTGCAACCGCATTACTGTAGGAGAGAGGCCTCTCCTACAGGCCTCTGGGCCCCTCCCTTGGTTTCCAGGAAGTTGAGATGCAGAGTTTACCTAATCCAGAGGCTCCGACCGAGACCAGACAGAGACCAGAGGGCAGGCACTCCACACACACTCAGTTCTTTTCCCTTCAGGGTTTTCCATGTGAATAGGTCTCCGTGTTTATGAACTCACTGAGTTTGCACAGAAATGGCCTGACCTGCAGGGTTTGGTTTGGCTTGTGCTTCACTTAGTGGTTCTTTCCCCTGGGGCCAGCAACCTGCAGCGGAGAAGCCACAGCCCTTGCGTGGAGCCTGACCCCTGACCCCCTCTCCCGCTTCAGCCATTTCCCTCAGGCTTTCTTCTTCCTCCCCATGTTCCTTTTTACTTCTGATCGAATCCTGTCTCCTGACACACTGGCTCTGCAAGGCAGGCCCCTCCTCTGGTCTCTGTTCCCACCAGGCCTGCACCCATTCCCGCCTCCAGCACCCTGGAGAGCGCTCCAGTTACCTCCTTTAAGGCCACCTCCAGGGGCATCCGCGCCTCGCTAGCATGTCATGCGATGGTGAAGCACCGGGTGCGGGACCACCGGAGGCAGGGGCCCACACTGAGGGGGCCGGGGCGCAGGACCACTCACGCGCAAGGGCTGTCCACCCAACCCCTAGTGTGGGCGTGTTTGCTCTTGCACACAAGACCTCTGAACCCGTGGAGTCAGCCGCTGCCGTAGACAAAGCCTGGGGTGGCAGGAGCAGTAGATTCTGATTTGAGCAGGATGGTGGTAAATCTGAAATTTAACTTTGGGGAATTAATGATCACTTGTCTGTGTTGGATGATGAGGGCATTTGTGACTTCAAGACTAGGTTGTGAGGATTTCGCCAGTCAGATGGCACTCCAACTCTTGACCATGGTCAGACTGTGCAGATGTAGGAGGAACGGGGGGAGCCCCTGGGGGCCATGGTCTGACGTGGGGGTGAAGAATAATAATAATAAAGAAGAATAATAATAATAATAAAGAACTGCCCAATTTTCCCTCCCACGTGGGTACCAAGACAAGATATACAAAAACAAGACCCAAATTGTCAAGATACCTCAAGTGTTTCTTTTCCATTTGTTATTTTTACACCATTCTTTCCACTTTTTCCCAAACGAATTATTGCCAATTTGTCCCAGAATTTTTGCTTATCTAAGGAAGACATCGACCCCAACTGCAATTTGTCATATTTCTGTGAATGTTTCTTATTATTTTTCTCTGACTTCACATAAAGAAATGATTTATTTAAACATAAGGGATGTGATCTTTTCCTGAAGAAGGAAAGTGTTAGAAGAACTAAAGCAGTCGGGAGACGCTTGACAGGCAAACGTCAGGAAGTCTGCAGAGGCTCACCTTTGTCACAACTGTGGTCCCAGCAGGATTCTTCCTCTGAGCCGCTCACCCAGCAGCCGCCTCCTGCGTGGGGGGTCCTTCCCCACGATGCATTCAACAGGCATCAGCTAAACACAGTAAGAGCCCAGAAAGCTGCTAAAAGGAGACCATTAAATGATATTTTCAAATTTGAAATAAAATCACAGGTGGACACCAAACCTCCAAGCTGGAAACAAAGCGCTTGTCTGGTGATATCACAGCACATACGGACACATGGACACACACACACAGCAGCACACAGCTACACCCACGGACACACACACTCACACACGGGCACATGGGCACCCAGACGTGGACACACACGCACAGCAGCACACACAGCTACACCCACGGACACACACGTTCACACGTGTTTAAACATAATTGAGGTGACATTATACAACAGTTCCGAGCTCCAAATGTCCTGCTACCTGTTGCTGTTCTCACGTGTGTCCTGGACGGCCCGCCTGCCCCTCTGCAGACTCCCGAGTCTCCCAGGCTTTTCCTGCGGTCCTTCTTTGATTGGTCATCTGCATTTCTTGATAAATATGTCCCCAAACACTTGCTATTGTTCTCAGTTTCTCACTTGTGTCTGAATCTTTGCAACCCCAGGGAGTGTAGCTCACCAGGCTCTTCTGTCCATAGAATTTTCCAGACAAGAATCCTAGAACGGGCAGCTATTCCCTTCTCCAGGGGATCTTCCCCACCCAGGAATCAAACCTGGGTCTCCTGAATTATAGGCAGATTCTTTACTGTCTGAGTCACCAGGGAAGCCCCATAACCATTTGTTATTACCATTATAAATAAATTTCAATATATTTGAAATGTTTTCAAATACATTTGTTATTGGCATTTAGACAATTTTTGTAAATTTGTTTTTAACCAGCCAGTGATCAGACTTCCTTAGCCATCCAAGTAATGTTTATTTTAGTAGCTTGGATTTCTGAATAGACTACTCAAAAGATGTTGTGATATTTTGTCTCTTCTCATACCAGGACATCTTACTCTTTGTGATTTAATTATAACTTAGAATGACAATACTAATATCGAATAATTGTGGCAGGAACCATACTCCCCTGTTTCAAACTTTCACAAAACCCTGCGATCCTTACTGTGACTGCTCATATTGCCTGGAAGCATTGATATGAATTCTTTTTCTTGTTAAAAAAAAAAAAATTCTTCCTAAGAATCAATATAGTGAAAGTGAGTATACTACCCAAAGCAATTTATAGATTCAATGCAATCCCTATCAAGCTACCAACAGTATTCTTCACAGAGCTAGAACAAATAATTTCACAATTTGTATGAAAATACAAAAAACCTCGAATAGCCAAAGCTATCTTGAGAAAGAAGAATGGAACTGGAGGAATCAACCTACCTGACTTCAGGCTCTATTACAAAGCCACAGTTATCAAGACAGTATGGTACTGGCACAAAGACAGAAATATTGATCAATGGAACAAAATAGAAAGCCCAGAGATAAATCCACGCACATATGGACACCTTATCTTTGACAAAGGAGGCAAGAATATACAACGGATTAAA
>NW_011495018.1:1006325-1012631 GCF_000754665.1 Bison bison bison | reverse complement strand
CATACATCACAGCAGGATCCTCTATGACCCACCTCCCAGAATATTGGAAATAAAAGCAAAAATAAACAAATGGGACCTAATTAAACTTAAAAGCTTCTGCACAACAAAGGAAACTATTAGCAAGGTGAAAAGACAGCCTTCAGAATGGGAGAAAATAATAGCAAATGAGGCAACTGACAAACAACTAATCTCAAAAATATACAAGCAACACCTACAGCTCAACTCCAGAAAAATAAATGACCCAATAAAAAAATGGGCCAAAGAACTAAATAGACATTTCTCCAAAGAAGACATACAGATGGCTAACAAATGCATGAAAAGATGCTCAACATCACTCATTATCAGAAAAATGCAAATCAAACCCACTATGAGGTACCATTTCACGCCAGTCAGAATGGCTGCGATCCAAAAGTCTACAAGCAATAAATGCTGGAGAGGGTGTGGACAAAAGGGAACCCTCTTACACTGTTGGTGGGAATGCAAACTAGTACAGCCACTATGGAGAACAGTGTGGAGATTCCTTAAAATACTAGGAATAAAACCACCATACAGCTCAGCAATCCCACGACCCTAAGGAAACCAGAATTGAAAAAGATACATGTACCCCAATGTTCATCACAGCACTGTTTATAATAGCCAGGACATGGAAGCAACCTAGATGCCCATCAGCAGATGAATGGATAAGAAAGCTGTGGTACATATACACAATGGAGTATTACTCAGCCATTAAAAAGAATACATTTGAATCAGTTCTAATGAGGTGGATGAAACTGGAACCTATTATACAGAGTGAAGTAAGCCAGAAAGAAAAACACCAATACAGTATACTAACGCATATATATGGAATTTAGAAAGATGGTAACAATAACCCTGTGTACGAGACAGCAAAAGAGACACTGATGTATAGATCAGTCTTGTGGACTCTGTGGGAGAGGGAAAGGGTGGGGAGATTTGGGAGAATGGCATTGAAACATGTGTAATATCATGTATGAGATGAGTCACCAGTCCAGGTTCGATGCACGATGCTGGATGTTTGGGGCTGGTGCACTGGGACCGCCCAGAGGGAGGGTTTGGGGAGGGAGGAGGGAGGAGGGGTCAGGATGGGGAGCACGGGTATACCTGTGGCAGATTCATTTCGATGTTGGGCAAAACTAATACAATATTGTAAAGTTTAAAAATAAAATTAAATTAAAAAAAAAAAGAAAAAGAACAAAAAAATTCTTCCTAGGTTAGGAACTGAATGAATCTTTGTTAGGAGCCATACATGTCAAATTTATGAAATGTCCCTTCCGTTTTTGTTGACGTCACCAAACAGTGCTTTTTCATTAACTCCAAAACCATCTGACCGTCCAGAGCACATGGAAATACTTTTTAACGTCAAAGTAAATGTGAAAGTCGCTCAGTTGTATCCGACTCTTTTCTCCAGGCCGGAACACTGGAGTGGGCAGCCTTTCCCTTCCCCAGGGGATCTTCCCAACCCAGGGATCAAACCCAGGTCTTCCACACCACAGGTGGATTCTTTGCCAGCTGAGCCACAAGGGAAGCCCCTCCTAACATCAGAGTACCCTCATATTCACTGAAAATTCTCTCACACGCATTCCAATGACTCATAATAGGATCTACCGAGTTCCCTAGTACTGGGCTCAGGATATTTGTCGGTGCTTATAATTGCCGTTGCTCTTTAGGCTTTTATGTTTATATTTGTCAAGTTTTCTGACTTTAGATTTTATGATAGTTAGTGAGAATACATATACATCATAACGTAAAAATTGATAAGATTAAACATATCCCAATGAAAAGTGCCTACATTACTCATGTGAAAAACCCAATTTTATTTATTAAATGTTGTGTACAAATAAATGCAGGCTTTCCAGGTGACTCTGGTGGTAAAGAACCTACTGCCAATGCAGGAGACAGAAGAGACGCAGATGCCATCCCTGGGTCAGGAAGAGACAGGCGTGGCAGCCCACCCCAGCATTCTTGCCTGGAGAATCCAATGGGCATCGGAGCCTGGCAGGCGACAGTCCACGGGGTCACAGAGAGCCAGACACGACCAGAGTGACTGAGCACACAGGCACACACACATACAAAAGCTTATTCAATAAGACTTCACAAGTGCTTTCCTGATTATCAATGTCCTGCCAGATGACAACCGTTAATAAAGTCATTGCACCAAATGCACATGCATACCCATGTAGGCAGACATGCAGTCATGACTTCGTGCATTTCTTACTTCATCAAGTCCTTATTAAGTGGACACTGTGAGCCAAGCACTGTTCAAATGTTGTGCTGGCAATTAAAGATTGAGAAAAGGTAAGGCAAGTTCTTCATTTACAGACAAGTGTTCACTCCATTAACGTGGAGACAAAATACCAAAGCTAAACTGAGATAAAGTATCAGGTGACATAATCAATTCCTTCAAGGTAGAGTTATTGGAGGTCTACTCCAGGCGGGCACAGAGCTTGGTGCTGAAAAATATGCCTGTGTGTATGTCTGTGTGTCTAGTTCAAATTTACATTTTGAAAACAATAGACACGTGACCGGAACTAATAGAATATCCCTGCCAGTTGAAATGGGATAGTCAGAATAATCATACACAATACGAGGGCAGCATGAATAGAAAACGAAATGCTATTAACATGTCCACTGGACTCCCTGGGCCTCTGGAGGGATGGACAGGTGTTGACCAGGGACAGGAAAAGTGGCGTCAGCACCCGCTCACCCCTCCCCAGGGGCGACGCTGATCCTGGATCAACCAAAAGCTGCTTCTTGCTAACGAGCCCTAAGTGTAAAGAACTCTACCTTCACAGATGCCAGTGGAGACTTGGCCGAGTACCCACAGCCGCCACGAGGGGAAGCCAGGCCTGTGAAGCAGGAAGGCTCTGGAAATGCAGTGTGCTCCCTATCACGGCCTGATCATCGCCTGTGTCACAGGACGTCTTGACGCTAGAGAAGAATTAACCCTACACAGAGGTAAACACCCTTCCTTTGAATCACCAGGAGTGATTTTTTTAAAAGGCAGGAGGAGAAAGGGATGACAGAGGATGAGGTGCTGGGATGGCATCACTGGTTCGATGGACATGAATTTGAGCAAGCTCCAGGGGTTGGTGATGGACAGGGAGGCCTGACGTGTTACAGTCCATGGGGTTGCAAAGAGTCAGACACGACTGACTCAACTGAACTGAACTGAACAGACAGATTTAGAAGCTCTGTGGCATGAAGTATGTTGAAGAACTCTTGCTCTCATCGATCTGATTTTTAAAATGTCCTTAACCGAATACAGAATTCAGATAATCCAAAGGAAAGAGTAAGTGGGCTATGACTTCAGCTCAACTCAAGGAGAATTTTCTGTGGTAAGCACCCAGCTTGGCTGCTTGAGAAGTTCTGGTAAAGATTAAAATCTCTGTGGTCTAAAGAGTCTGATTCATCCTTCCCCATGCAGGTCTCACTGGGCATCGACTGTGCCTAAGCCCTGTGCAAGCAACTCTAGACATTCCACTGCTGACCAGGGGCGGTGACGAACAAATGCCTAATCCCCAGGCACTGAGACAGGGTGTAGAGGCAGGCGCCTGGGCCGGGTGGGCAGAGGTATTTCAACCAGCGTGGACAGGAGAGGCCTCACTGTGCAAATGCCAGAGAGCCGAGCCCCAGGAGCAGGGCGTGACCTTCCAGAAAAAGACTAGGGTAAACCTGAGGAAGAACGGAGGAATGCTGGGCGGCCAAGGGCTAGTTCGTTTGTTTCCATAAGACGGATCCGAAAGCACTTAGCTATGTTCAACTTCATTCGAAACAGTTTTGTTAGACTGCCTAGTGACATCTGTCATATCAGTGTGCATTTAAAAAAGAGAAACTTATCAAAATTTGTGAATTTTTGTGTAGCTATTTCAATACTGAAAATGGAAGGAAAAAGTCATTTTGGTGTAATAAAAATTTATGATTTATTTTCAGGCAGATTAAAACACTCCTGAAACACACAAAAAAAGCAGTGGTGTATGGAAAAGGTGCTGTGACGCTGAATGCGTCAGGAGTGGCTTGTGTGTTTCATGTGCTTTGTGAAGTTTCGTGAGGGGTCCTTCTTGCTGGACAGTGTTCCATGGTCAGGTAGACCAGTTGAAGTTGATAGCGACCAAATGGAGACATTGAGAATAAACAATGTTTATCTATATGGAGAGACAGATGTACATATATACATATGTCTAACTGATTCACTCTACTGTATCCCCAAGTGTCTGAGAACCTGTGGCTCCGATCAGGCCCGGGGCTGACCGAGCTCAGCTGCTCCCTGGATCGCACAGCCTTGGTTCCTGTTGGCCCCATGACCGCTGGGCTGAGGCCCCACAGGTGGAAGGGGAGCTGATGGTTCTTTGAGGGGAAGTGTTTCCAGGAACCAGAGCTCCATGGGTGCACGCGTTCAGAGCATCCCCGGGCCCCTCTCTGTGCCTGCATCTCCAAGGGAGGGCGTCCAGGCCAGGTTTCCTGACCAACCTACAGACAGAAAACATTGCCTGTGAGGGGGCGAGATGCTCACAGAGCAGGCATGTTTCCTGGGGGACTTGTAAGGACTCCGAAATGCGACGATGATGGAAAGAAATGTCTCCTCTACCTGGGAAGCTGAATGCAGATGATTCAGCAGGATGAATCTATTTAGATAAAAAATCATGGGAGTTTGGGAACTTAGTATAAAATCACTGTTTAATTCTTCAGTTTTGATCACACTGGGGAAAAAAAAAAACAACTGTATTTTAAATTCCAAGGAATAAAGGGCGTGCATCTGCTGAGCAAACAGCAAATACTTTGACAATCACTTAACTCAGTGATCTTGTCAACCGTGTTGTGAAATCCAATTTCAAGTAAGAATCTCCACCACTGCACAGGGTTTTGTTCCGAACTGTCTGACCTCTGTTTTTAATTTTGTGTGTATTACAAGGGATTTTGAGAAGATTGGTAAAAGCAGATTTTCTCGTAAGAAAAGAGACAGTGACAGGACTTGTTAGAGGCTCTTGACTATAGACTGCTTGAAGATTAGTTACTAAATGCTTCGGGGCTGGTGGAAAGTTTGGGTGGAGTGAAGCACAGACCTGAGAAGTCACTGAGGCTCCAGCATCACTGGGACCCTGGGGTGAGCCTGAGGGGCTGGGTAGACCCAGCAACCACGGAATATCACTTTTCCACATCAGTCAGCAAGATGAGAAGAAACTCAGGCAACCGGGCCCTCTCCCAAGAACGTAACAGTAAATAGGGCAACAGGGGAGGCTGTTTCTGCAGGTCTGAGGTTTCTCTTTTAATATATTAATGTATATATTTTAAGTCCACCTGTTACACAAGGTGAACAATAAATGTCCCCTAAACCCAGGAACTGGACTAAATGTAACGGGTTAGATTGCTAGCCGCTGCTGTTTTGCTTGTTTTAAAGGAAGAGACCTTCTGACAGTGTGAGAACGGCCATGGTTACTGAGTTGAACTCGGGTCTGCTCGCTTGCCCGCAGTAAAGCCAGTCTGCCGCCCAGGCTGTGGGAAAGGAAGTGCAGAGTTTATTGCAGGCCCCAGGCAAGAAGTCCAGGCAGCTTGTGCTCAGAAGACCTGAACTCCCAGAAGGCTTCAGGGGAAAGGCTTTTAAACAGAACGAGGGAGGGGGTCTGTGGGGGTGTGGTCAGCTCATAGACCCTCCTCTGATTGGCTGGTGGTGAGGTCATTGGGAGTCACCATCATCAACTTTCTGGTTCCAGCTGTTCTGGGGTCTACTGCTGGGGGGCAGCATGCAGTCAGCTTCTCCCACCTGGTGGGGGTTTCCGTATCTGAAAAGCAGCTGACAGGACATGGCTCAGAGTACTATTTATAATACCATATGATAATAGTATACTATAATACTATAGCCCTTGAAGGAGATGCAAAGGCCCTTGACTTGTTAAACGGCTAAACTCATTATTTTGTCTTGCTTGACTGTTTTCCTTTGTTTCTGCATTTTCTCATTTCTCTGATTGAACTTTCTCTTTCAGGGAAGGCCGAGGGGGCTGAAGTTTTTCTATTAACAAGAGGCAGGGAGGACGTGGGGTGGGGGGACTCTGTCCTGGGAAGGCCCCAACAGGATGCCGCTTGGTTTCTCCGTCACAGAGCAGCCTCTGTGCACACATCCTCCTGTGTGTCCTGCAGCAGCACAACAGGGAGAGAGGCTCAGATGTATTTTGAGGCCGCAGAGACTGAGAAGCCCTGATGCCAGGTGCCCACCCATCAGACTGGTGTCTCCCCACCTGCCCACACATCACTCGCTTTGGAAAAGTGCACATGGCTGGAGGAAAGAGGCTGTGG
>NW_011495018.1:1001864-1006223 GCF_000754665.1 Bison bison bison | reverse complement strand
GGCCCTGGGCTCCTCCGAAGCCTTCTCACAGGGGCCACAGACAGCCTTGGACCTGGGGCTGGAGCCCAGGAGCTGCTGATTCTGAACTCAAGCCCTGCACATTTGGAGGCTGCTAAGCACCTGTGTCTTAATCAACAATAACAAAAATGTTAGTCATGGGTTTCTTCCAGAAACTGCCTTTCTTGAAAAGGCAAGGCGTCTGCTAGTGAGGGAACAGTGCTAAAACCTCTGTTTCTAAACATAAAAAATCAAAGCAGAGGGCTCAGAGGCGGCTCCTGTGGAGGCGAAGACCCCACCCTGTGCCTGCCCGGATCCATCACAGGAGGCTAATGAATAGGGGCTTATGAATAAAAGAAGGAGCCGGCTTCTCAGGCGTGCGAGGGGAGTGCCCATGGTCTCCAGGTTCTCAGCAGCCTTTAAAGCAAAGCCACGGTCCTTAATGACTAATGATTTTTTCCTCCTCTGCCATGTACCATCCTTTTAGCTTTAGGAACTATCAGGGCATACTTGTTAGGGAGGGACGTCTTTGAAACCCATCCAGCTCTGCTTCACATCTGAGCCATTTATAATGGAAGACTGATTAATGTTTGAGGCAGACCCAGTGAAAAAGAGCTCGGGCTGAAATGCCTACCCAACTTTCAATTTTTAACCTGCACATCTGGCTGAGTATGCTAATTCTGAATACGTGATGAGGAGGAGGAGACAGCTCTGAGGGGTAAGGGACTCAGACGTGATCCATCAGATGACACCCTCGCATTGCGCGGGAGCCCCGGGAATGTCTGTCATCTGAGGCTCCTTTCTAACTACTTGATTTATTTCCATTGTGAAGAGCAATTTCGCAGAACACTAAAATGGCCATCATTTTTAGGTTGTGGCATTACAGCTATCTCCATCAAAAAACCATTGTAAGTATTATAACACTTACACTATAAGTGATATAAATTTGGAAATTTCTCAGAGGAAGAATGACCGGGAATTGGGAGAGCTGGTGGATTCAGGGAAACAGAAAACCCGGAGCGCCCCACCACCCACCTCTACCCCAGTCCCTCACATCCTGGCTCTAGCGCCGTCTCAGCCCTGCCCACGTGGAAAATAAGAAAGAGGAAAGTGATCAGAAGCACCAACTGAGCAGCCCAGCCTCTCCCTGGACCTGCCCACGCTGGGCATCCACAGGAGGTCTCCTGGGCCTCACGTCCTGCGGGCCTGCCCGTCACCCGCTGAGACCCACAGCCTCCAGGGCCCATGAGCCTGCAGTGGACTCCGGGCACGTGGAGAGCTCCGTGGTGAAGAAGCTTCAGACCTGAGCTTTCCCTTCTCGGGTCTGTGACCGGACCATCCCAGTGCTTCCCAAGCCTGTTCCCCAAGAGAACAAAATGGTCCCCACTCTGCCCACAGCCCTCCGTGGTCCCTTGTCCTTCAGGGATGCCCAGGACGGGGGCACTTCAGAGCCACGCGGGTTGGAGCCCCTCTGCGGGGCTGGGGCCTCACTCCCCAGGCAGCCCCTCCTCTCCAGTGAAGCCTGGGAGCAGAGCCTCCCCGCCTGCTAGTGAACAGGGCTCCCCCTGAATCCACCCCCAGGGATGTATTTGGGTCTTGCTTCACAGGGAAGGCGGGGGCCCGCCCGGATGTCGGGGGGCGGGGGTTGACACAGCCTGCACCTGCCCCGCCTGTCTTCCCCAGGGACCCGTCAGAGATGTGGCTGCAGTCACAGCGCCCTGCCCAGGGAGGCGGGGCTGGGCTCGCTGTCCGTGTTTGGACATACAGTCACCGCAGGGCATCGTCTGCAGGACATGAGGACCCTGGTTTCTCCTGCAGGGGTTTCTGGCCGCTGCCCTCCAAGCTGCAAGGAGAAGCAGAGGTCGGGGGCAGAGCCGAGATGCAGACACCCCACCCCGTCCCCTGGGCTCAGCCTGCTCCCCTTCGTCTCTCCTGCCCTCTCCCCTCTGGCTCCCTTCCGCCCCCTCCTGCCCTCCTGTCCTCCTCAGGCTCCTTCTCATTTCTGTCCTCTGTCTCTTTCTCTTTTACTTGTACTGATGCCTCTATTTACCCACGGAGTCAATCAGACTTCTATACTTTCTTTCATTCATTCTTCTACCTGTTAATTACTCATCGAAATACTCAGCCTCCTCTGTAATATTAACAAGTCTGTGCCCGAGCAGATACTGGGGACGCCCGCTGGGCTCAGGGCCTGGTGTCCCCCCCAGTGACTCTGTACTGGACCACCGGGGGGCCACAGTGCACCTCCCAGAGCCCCGGATTCACTGGCTCCTGTGGGCAGTTTCCAGACCCACTTATCCTCCGTGACTTAGGTGTTTGGCATGGGCACTCCTACACAAACCCCTTTCCCAGCAAGGTGGTGACTCTCCTGCTTCTGGCTGGGATCTGCTGGGCTTGATGCCTTTGCAGCCTGAGCTCCGGAGCCCCCTGCCCAGGGCCAGGCTCAGCCTCCCAACACCTCCTGCCTCTCTCCAGTCCCCACCAGGCCAGGGTGCAGCCCATCCCTTCACCTGCCTCCAGATACTTCTTGCAGCAGCTTCCTCGGGTTTGGCGTGCGGCGCAGGAAAGACCAGCTTGCCAGGGAGGGCATGGACCCTCCTGGTGGGGGGACCCTGGCCCAACTGCCCTTCATTCAGCCCCCACGGGCCCTTGTGAGAACTGAAACAGACCCGGTGCACCTGCTCCTCAGGCTTGGAACTTACATTTGTACTTAACTGCAAATTCAAATGAAGGGCACTGCAATTACTTCATGTTCTAAATTAGGGTTTTATTAAGTATTTATAAAAAGCTTACAATGGCAAGGCCCCACAGCCCAGCCCCTTTTTCGCTTAATTTCAAAATACACATTTCTTTGATGGTGGACACAGTCCCCAGCCTGGGTGGCTTCCTTCTTGGGATGTCTCAGGCCTGGGTGAGGAAGCAGACAAGCTCCCAGTGGGAGGATGCCCCCTGCCGGAGCCCACATGGGGACCGGGTCTGGATACAGCAGGAGGATGCTGCCTGCTACCTGGCTGTGGTGTCCAGCGCAGTGGTCAGCGGGACCAGCTCCCTAGAACCCTCACTGGGGTGAACTCGGGCACTACTACCATCTACCTGCACCTGCTTCCTCTCTTTATAAGCCTTAACCCCAAATTACAATGTAAAACAGCAAACATTTACAAAACTGGAAACATTTAGTCTAAGAGGAAGACCCAGATGTTCACCTCTGTCCCATGGCTGTTCAATCAGTGTCATCAGAGCAAGCCATGAACCACCAACCGCCATCCTCCCAAAGGGCCAAAACCCCTCCATCCCTTTGGAATCATATCTTATTTATAAAAGTAGCAGGCAAGCGGCCCCATATTTTATGCTGTTATATAAGACACAAGCAAAGCTCCCCTCTTTTATGATCTGAGCCATTGAAGTTACCAACAGTATTTTCTCTGGGACCTTAAAAATATGTTGCAACTCTCTTGATCTATGACTTCACCAGAGTGAAATGCTAACAAGGTATTTTTAATCAAAAATCAGCTTTAAAACGCAGTAAATTTCAAAATGGAAAAATGACAGTTCCTGTAGAATTGCTTTCAGGGAACGCTGTGGACATAACTAAGTGTGAATTACATGTAAACGTGCACGCTGCTTCACCCTAAAAATTCAGCCCTTAAAGGAGAGCTTTGCAGAACTCCGTGGTCAAGGGCATAGTGGCTCTGGAGGCTGGGTCCACACACCCCAGACCCAGAGGAGGGTCTCAGAGGAGCCCCTCCGGGTCAGCTACGGCTCCACACGAGAGATGCTGGCAGTGGGAGCAGGATTCCCGACTCCTGGTGCGGAATCTGCATGTGGGCGTCTGAGGAGCACCCGTCTCTTCTGAGACATAACCACGCTTCCTGGCTCATGTTCCCCTGTTTTTGGGGTGAGGAAGGGCCCAGGGTGGGCCCTGGGTTGGATCATCCCTCAGCGACCTTGCTCACTCAGTCCAAAGGCCAGCCTCAGACGAAACAAGCTACTGCTTCCGGGCATGGCCGGCTTCCTGGCATGTGGCGCACACAGGGAATGAGCTTGGTGCTCCAAAAGCCCACCACTGGCCTCGGGCTCTGTCACCACCATCCTAAAAGTCCTAATAGCTTTTGAACAGGGGACCTCACATTATCGTTCCGCAGTGGGCCCTCGGGTTATGTAGCTGGCTGCTCCCCTCACTGGGCCCAACCATAAGCCCTGCAACAGCCTTCTGCTGTCTCTGCAACCTGGTTCTTATGTCAGAAATACTCTTGAGTAGCCCAGAATCACCTTCTCGACCAAAGGGTCACATGTCATGGGCCCTTTCTAGTTCCTCTGTCCTGGACACACCCCATAGAGGGCCACATAAAGGCACCCTGGTCT